>NC_134356.1:501644719-501945174 GCF_048569485.1 Anomaloglossus baeobatrachus | reverse complement strand
TTCCACTGACCGCCAGGTCGACCTTCTGGCCAAATCTGTATATGAGGCGGCAGGGGCCTCGTTCTCCCCATCTTTTGCAGCAGTGTGGGCTCTCAAAGCCATCTCTGCTTCTCTAGAGGAGATGCGTTCCCTCACCAGGGATTCTATGCCCGAAATGGTTGCCTTAACTTCCCAAGCTTCAGCTTTTTCATCCTATGCCATGTCTGCCATGCTAGAGGCTTCTCACCGCACTGCGGTGGCTTCGGCTAATTCCCTCGGTATCCGCAGGATCTTGTGGCTTCGAGAGTGGAAGGCAGATGCTTCTTCAAAGAAGTACCTTGCTGGGCTCCCTTTTGCTGGGTCCAGGCTATTCGGTGAACAACTGGATGAAATTATTAAGGAAGCTACTGGCGGGAAGAGTACTTCCATGCCACAAACTAAAACCAGGAAACCTGTCCAGGGTAGGAACCAGTCGAGGTTTCGTTCCTTTCGTTCCTCCAACTGGTCATCCTCTAAGCCCTCGGCCTCGTCCACTAACTCAGCCAAGGACCAAAAATCCAACTGGCGCACAAAGGCGTGTCCACAGAAGACCGCAGGAGCTGCTGCCACTAAGGCAGCCTCCTCTTGACTATCTGGCCGCGCCAGCAACGTCCTTAGTCGGTGGCAGGCTCTCCCACTTTGGCGACGTGTGGTTTCAACACAGTGGGTGCGGGATATCATCTCCCACGGCTACAGGATAGAATTCTCTTCCAGCCCGCCAAACAGATTTTTTCTGTCAACTCCCCCCTGCTCCAAGGCCGCCGCCTTCTCTCAGGCCGGCCGTGGCATCCTTGCAGGCCAACGGAGTAATTGTACCGGTTCCCGCCCGGGAACGGTTCAGAGGTTTCTACTCAAATCTCTTCCTAGTCCCCAAAAAGGACGGTTCCTTCTGGCCCATCCTGGATCTCAAGCTTCTCAACAAGCATATTCAGGTGCGGCATTTTCGCATGGAGTCTCAATGACCCAAGGAGATTTCCTGGCATCCATCGACATCAGAGATGCCTATCTGCATGTGCCAATTGCAGTTTCACACCAGCGTTGGCTACGTTTTGCAATCTGAGAGGAACATTTCCAATTCGTGGCTCTCCCCTTCGGGTTAGCCACGGCCCCTCGAGTATTCACCAAGGTCATGGCAGCAGTGATTGCGGTTCTGCACCTCCAGGGGTTGGCAGTGATTCCTTACCTGGACGACCTTCTAGTCAAGGCTTCATCCAGCGCAGACTGTCAGCGGAGTGTCTCGCTCACTCTCGCCAGTCTAGCCCAATTCGGGTGGCTTGTCAATCTGCCCAAATCCACTCGGACTCCGACCCAGAGGCTCACGTACCTAGGGATGCAGTTCGAGACTCTGCCGGCACTTGTGAAGCTGCCCTTATTCAAACAGCAGTCCCTCCATCTGGCGGTGCGCTCTCTGCTGAGGCCCCGCCGTCATTCCATCAGGCACCTAATGCAGGTGCTGGGTCAGATGGTGGCGTCAATGGAGGCTGTTCCCTTTGCCCAGTTCCATCTGCGTCCTCTGCAGCTGGACATGCTCCACTGTTGGGACAAGCGAACTTCCTCCTTGCACAGGCTAGTTGCTCTGTCGCCACAGACCAGGAGCTCTCTTCAGTGGTGGCTTCGGCCCCTCTCTCTGTCTCAGGGGCGCTCCTTCCTGGCCCCGTCCTGGGTGATTCTCACTGCGGATGCCAGTCTATCCGGCTGGGGAGCGGTATGTCTCCACCACCGAGCGCAGGGCACTTGGACTCCGTCCGAGTCAGCCCTTTCAATCAATGTGCTGGAAACCAGAGCTGTGCTTCTAGCTCTCCTAGCCTTTCACCACCTGTTGGCGGGCAAGCACATCCGAGTCAAGTCAGACAACGCGACAGCGGTTGCCTACATCACTCACCAAGGCGGGACACGCAGCCGCCTGGCAATGTTGGAGGTTCAACGCATCCTTCAATGGGCGGAGGTCTCCAAGTCCACCATATCCGCAGTCCACATCCCAGGCGTGGAAAACTGGGAAGCAGATTATCTCAGCCGTCAAACCGTGGACGGTGGCGAGTGGTCACTGCATCCGGCAGTGTTTCAGTCAATCTGCCGCAAGTGGGGCACTCCGGAAGTGGACCTAATGGCATCCCGTCACAACAACAAGGTTCCGGTTTACGTGGCTCGCTCCCACGATCCTCAGGCCTTTGCAGCGGACGCTCTGGTTCAAGATTGGTCCCAGTTTCGTCTGTCCTACGCGTTTCCCCCTCTAGCTCTCTTGCCCAGAGTTCTGCGCAAGATCAGAATGGAGGGCCGTCGGGTCATCCTCATTGCTCCGGACTAGCCCAGGCGAGCTTGGTACCCAGACCTGCTCCATCTGTCTGTAGAGGTGCCGTGGCATCTTCCGGACCGTCCAGACCTTCTCTCACAAGGTCCGTTTTTCCGCCAGAATTCTGCGGCTCTCAGATTGACGGCGTGGCTCTTGAGTCCTGGATCGTGACGACTTCTGGTATCCCTCCTGAAGTCATCTCCACTATGACTCGGGCTCGAAAGTCTTCCTCGGCCAAAATCTATCACAGGACCTGGAGAATTTTCCTGTCCTGGTGTCGCTCTTCCGGCCATGCTCCTTGGCCTTTTTCCTTGCCGATCCTTCTGTCCTTTCTACAGTCCGGTCTGCAGCTAGGACTATCCCTTAGTTCCCTCAAGGGACAAGTCTCGGCTCTGTCAGTGCTGTTCCAGCGGCGTATCGCCCGGCTGGCTCAGGTCCGCACCTTCATGCAGGGCGCGTCTCACATCATTCCGCCTTACCGGCGGGCCTTGGATCCCTGGGACCTCAATTTGGTCCTCACGGCCTTGCAGAAACCCCCCTTTGAGCCTCTTGGGGAGGTTTCTTTGTTTCGTCTTTCACAGAAAGTGGTCTTTCTAGTGGCCATAACTTCCCTCAGGAGAGTCTCTGATTTGGCTGCCCTCTCTTCGGAGTCACCTTTTTTGGTTTTTCATCAAGACAAGGTGGTTCTCCGTCCGACTCCGGACTTTCTCCCTAAGGTGGTTTCTCCTTTCCACCTTAACCAGGACATTTCCCTGCCTTCCTTTTGTCCGGCTCCTGTTCATCGCTTTGAAAAAGCGTTGCATACTCTGGATCTGGTGCGGGCGCTCCGGATATATGTGTCTCGCACCGCTGTTCTTAGGCGGTGCACCTCTCTTTTTGTGCTAACCACAGGTCGGCGTAAGGGCCTCTCGGCTTCTAAGCCGACCTTAGCTCGTTGGATTAGGTCGGCCATTTCCGATGCCTACCAGTGTACTCAGGTGCCTCCCCCGCCGGGGATCAAGGCACACTCGACCAGAGCTGTCGGTGCTTCTTGGGCTTTCAGGCACCAGGCTACGGCTCAGCAAGTCTGTCAGGCTGCCACTTGGACTAGCCTGCATACCTTTTCAAAGCACTACCAAGTGCATGCTCATGCTTCGGCAGATGCGAGCTTGGGCAGACGCATCCTTCAGGCGGCTGTCGCCCATTTGTGAAGTTAGGCTCTGCCTACTTCTCAGTTTTTCTGTTTATTCCCACCCATGGACTGCTTTGAGACGTCCCAATGTCTGGGTCTCCCATAGGAACGATAAAGAAAAAGAGAATTTTGTTTACTTACCGTAAATTCTTTTTCTTATAGTTCCGTATTGGGAGACCCAGCACCCTCCCTGTTGCCTGTTGGCAGTTTCTTGTTCCGCGTGTTATCACCGGCTGTTGTCGTGGACAGAGTCTCCGGTTGTTCCGGTTCTTGCTCTGTCTTTACTTGTGGGTGGCTATTCTCCTTCAGCTTTTGCACTAAACTGGCTAGATCTAGTTCTCCAGGGGGTGTATATGCTCAGAGGGAGGAGCTACACTTTTTAGTGTAGTACTTTGTGTGTCCTCCGGAGGCAGAAGCCATACACCCAATGTCTGGGTCTCCCAATACGGAACTATAAGAAAAAGAATTTACGGTAAGTAAACAAAATTCTCTTTTTTTTTTTGTTTTTATAATTATTTAGGCAGAAATAAATGAATTAAAAGAGCAAATCAACATGTACGAGTCTGCTGCCAAAATGGGAGTTTTCATCAATCGTGAAGAGGAACAAGAACTATCTGACTCTTACATGGATCTGGGCATTAGGAAGGTTAATTGGCAGAAATCCCAAATCAGCAGGTACTTTACTACGTTTACAACTGTTTAGTTTTTATGTATTCTTCCTACTGAGAATGCTCTCTGCAGATGACTGTCTAAAGTCACGTTGTGGGATACGTGAAAAACAAATCTTTAAAATCTTTTAAAAGAACTCTTTAAATGTTCATTCTCACTGTATAACTTTTAAAAGTTATATGCCTGAACAGAATGGTATAGCTGAAAGCCTTTTCACTAAAGGGTTGGTCCATCACTTAAAATATCCTTTCTAAATGTCTACCTTTGCACCCTAACCACTTTGGTAATTTATTATAAAATCACTTCACTTAGCTAATCCCTAAAATGTGTTTTTCTCTGACGCCTCATTGGGGGACACAGGACCATGGGTGTTATGCTGCTTATCCAAAGGAGGACACTAAGTAGATGCAAAGATGTTAGCTCCTCCCCTGCAGTATACACCCCCTGGCCCAGCCAGGCTACTTCAGTTTTAGCTTAGTGTCTATAGGAGGCACATCTCTGCAGACTACTGCAGCAAGAACTTTTTGTTTCTCCAGTCCCTTCCACGACAGCATAGGAGGTTGTCTCTCCACGCCCTAATTGGGACAGGAAGCACAAGAGAGGTTAAAAGGACCCTCCCACCTCCCATAGCCAGTGTCTTTCCTGTCCCCATGGGGCATGGAGAGGTTTTTGTTTTTCTCCTATACTGTGGTGGCCGGCGAACTGCAGTATGCATTTTTTTTTTTTTTTCCCCTACCTTAGCCGGGCAGTGTCGGTCGGGCCTTCGCCGCTCCTCCCATACTGTTCCCTCACCTTGTGGGGGACCGCCGCACCAGTCTTCCGGAGCTCCTCTGGGGCGATGTGGGCTGTGTAGCTCCCCGGCCGGCGTCCTCCCTGAGCCACCGGCCGCCTTCCGTATGCACGCTGCCGATGCGACCCGGAGGTGCTACCGCGGGCGGGACTTCCGGTTCTCGCGCTACCTGTGTGGGCACTTCCGGTCGCGGAGGCAGCGTGAGAGACACGCCGTCGCTTCCACTGCCTGTCATGGACCAGATGCGGGAGGCGGGGAACGTCACCAGTCGCTGGGGGGGCAGGCCTTTTCCACAGGAAGGCTGCCCTGAAGGCATCAGAACCACGGTAAGGATTCTTCGGTGTGCACTGCCATGTCTTCCTCTGCTTCTGCAGAGCCCAGCGTTCCCCCTGCTACAGTAAGTGGCTGAGGGGCGGTCCCTTATGCCTGTTTTCAGGCTGATATTGTTGGCTCCTTCGGGTCTGTGGTTTCCAGGAGGATGAGCCTGCTGGAATATGTGTCAAGTCTGACAAGTGTGTTGGCAAGACTGAGAGAAACTTTGCCAGCAGTGTACGTATGTCCCTTCCATGGTCTAGTGGTAAGCTGATGACCTTGGGTGTGTGAGCTTGGGAGTTTGAATCCCAGTGGACGCTCCTGGATATTTGCTGTGTCATGGTCCCATGGGCTAGCTGCCTGGTCTCTGATGATGCCTCTCTGTTTCCATTGAATGGAGAGGGCAGGCATCGTGTGTATAGATTGTTAGGGCTGAACAACCGTCCCTTGTAGCGAGCTGCGGTCCATGATGATACAGGAGATTCAGGCCTCACTAGCGTCCCTCCCTGCTGCTGACCCTTCTGCCACAAAAAAGAGAACTCCAGTCATCTGATCATGAGGATGCCCTGATTCCGCCTCGGATGGTCCCGATAAAGGTTTTTCCTCCGGGAGGCCTGACCGGTCTTTCCTTTTTCCCTCAGACGATTGGGGAATCTTAATGGAGCAGTTAGGAGCACTATGGGGTTGGAGGATGAGTAGGTCCTCCCCTCCGTTCAGGGTGAAATGTTCGCGACCTGTCCATGCTAATGTTCTGGATTTTCTCTCAGGAATGGGATTTCCCTGAGAAGCAATTCCGGAGTGTCCCCTGACACAGATTCCCCTGGAGAGTTCTCGGTGTACAGGTGGCCAAGGTCGCTAAGCAAATAGCGCTCCCCTTTGCGGCCGTTTCCCAGCTTAGGGATCTGATAGATTGGAAGGTCGAGAGCCTCATGAAGAAGTCCTGGGAGGCTTCGTCTTCTCCCATTCGGGCCCATATTGCCTCCGCTTATGTCTCCCTGTCCCTCCTTCGGAGGCGCGACCAGTTGAGGCTCATATTCCTTTGGTACTCCTAGGGATGAGTTACTGGAATCCCTTCCCTTACTTAGGAAGGCTACTAGTTTTGGCGGATACCTCTGTGAAGTCGGTCCGCCAGGACCTCAGTCTTGTTCTAACTCGGACAGACGAGCTCTAGGCTTAAGGCTTGGAGTGGGGACTCTACTTCCACACTGAGGCTTGCTCCCTTCCGTTTAAGGGGGACTTAGTGTTGGGCCTGCCTTGGATGACATTCTGGACAAGGCGACTGATCGTCAGGCCTGCCGGATCCGACACCCTCCAGGCAACGGTCCTTTCGTCCCTCGATGCCTCGGGCCTCCCAGCCCAAGGGGAAAGGAGAGTCTGGCCGTTGGAGCTACCCTTAGGGTAGGGGGAGTAATATTCTCATCCCTTCCCATCCACAACGTCCTCAGCATGACAAACAGTGAGTCGGCTCGGGTGGGGGGACGGCTCTCTGCCTTTCTTCCCCAGTGGCGGACCTTCACCGCCTGCCCATGGGTCCTACAAGCTCGTCTCAGAGGGTCTATTGGTAGAATTCATCCCCCCTCCCTCCACCAGGCCTCCGAGTCACAGCCCTGTCATCACAGGGTTCTCAGGATCTCCTGTGCTCGATGATTCGGGAGTTAATACATTCGGGGGTCGTTTCCTCAGTCCCGAGTCAGGAAGTAGGGGTAGGTCACTACTCCGTCTCTTCCTTGTCAAAACACCATCTGGAGACGTCCGGATTATCATCAATCTGAAGCGTCTCAAACCAGCGGGTCAGATACCGACGTTTCGAGAATGGAGTCTGTGAAATCTGTTGTTCCACTAATCGGTCTGCACCACCAGATGGCCTCAATAGACCTGAGGGACGCCTAGTTCCATGTGCCCTTCCATCCTTGTCACAGGCAGTACCTCAAATTTGCGGTTCTGCACGGAGGGAACATGCTTCATTTCCAATTACACGTACTTCCCTTCGGGTTCTCCTCGGCTCCAAGAATCTTTTCAAAGATCATGGCTGAGGTGGTCGCCTTCCTACGATTGCAAGGTTGGACTCCGACAGACAAGCATCCTTTCCCCAGAGGATCACAGGTTGACGCTACTGGCCAAAATCTCGA
Source organism: Anomaloglossus baeobatrachus (assembly GCF_048569485.1). Lineage (NCBI taxonomy): Eukaryota > Metazoa > Chordata > Amphibia > Anura > Aromobatidae > Anomaloglossus > Anomaloglossus baeobatrachus. Next base: position 501,937,795 of record NC_134356.1, on the reverse strand, counting down.
CGCTTCACAGACAAGCGCGCCCGACCCTTCGAGGCGCTATGTCGGCCCTGGGTTCTAGGACGTCCTGCATTCCCTCAGTCTTGTGGGCTCCGGCCCACTCTCGTTGTCTACAGGATCGTATCCTGGTTCATTGGGTCAGACTCCCTTCCTCCCTGAACACCCGGTTTCGCCTCTCGGCAACCGTCTCCTCGTCCCTTCTCTGGTGGCTGTGTCCCAACAACCTGATGGTAGGGGTTGCCTGGACCCGGTCACCCCTGGTTACACTGACATCCGATGCCAGCCAGAGAGGCTGGGGGGCTATGGTGGCAAACTCTCCGTTTCGGGGGTCTGGAGCCCTTATGTCAGCACCCAGTCCTCCAACTACCGGGAACTCAGGGCGGTCAGAGAAGCCCTCCTCGCTGCTCAGGATCTCGTCCAGGACACTCACGTCCTAGTCTACTCGGACAATGTCGCCACAGTGGCACATCTCCGCCATCAGGGCAGTACAAGCTCAGGCCCCCTGAAGTCCGTGTCCTCCCGGATCTTCCACTGGGCAGAACAGTCCCTGCTATCCCTTTCTGCATTCCATCTAAAGGGATCCCTAAACCTTCAAGCAGACTTCCTGAGTCATCAGGATGTTCACCCAGGGGAGTGGAGTCTGGACCAAGCGGTGTTCTGCTCTCTGGTGGCAAGGTGGGGTACTCCAGAGGTAGACCTCTTTGCTTCAGCAGGAAATCGCAAGGTCGCAACATTTTTCTCCCTGAACCCTTGGGACAACGCGTTGGCGGTGAACGCCTTCTGCCACAATTGGTCCTTTTGCCTCGCCTACGCGTTACCGCCTATTCCTCTTCTCGCACGAACCCTGAGGAAGATCAGGGACGACGGAGCCACGACTATCCTGGTAGCTCCTCTGTGGCCAAGGCGGAGTTGGTACAGCCTGATCCTGACTCTCAGAATCGACGGACCGGTCCTCCTGGGTTCAGACCCCATTTTACGGTCTCAGGATCCGATATTCCATCCGGACCCCCAGAAACTCAAGTTGGCTGCCTGGCTTCTGAGGCCCGGGCACTGAAGGCCCAAGGACTTTCTGACAAGGTCGTGGCTACTCTACAGAAGAACCGTAAACCAGTGACTAATAGTATTTACAATAAAATCTAGATGAGATTTTCCTTCTGGTGTGGTTCTCTGCCTCCTGACCCGCTCCGGCCTAACATTGCACAGATTCTCGACTTCCTCCAGAGTGGATTGGACTTAGGCCTTCGGCCCAGCACCCTGAAGGTGCAGATCTCGGCACTCAGTGTAGTCTTTGACACGGCTCTGGCAGATCGTCGCTGGATCCGCCTTTTCATGGTGTCCGCTAGTAGGCTCTGTCCACGGCAGAGGATCCTGACACCTTGCTGGGATCTCAATGTGGTCCTTACCGGACTCTGTCGCCCTTTGCGCCTCTGTCCTCCTGTAGCATCCGTTCTCTCTCTCACAAGACTGCTTTTCTCATGGCTATTACGTCCGCTCGGAGAGTCTGGGAACTTCAGGCATTATCCATCCGGGAGCCTTACCTGACCGTCAGAGATGACAGCATTGTCTTTCAGCTGGACCCTTCCTTCCTTCCCAAGGTGGTTTCAGATTTTCACCGTTCTCAGTCCATCGTCCTGCCTTCCTTCTGTCAGCATTCTCGGACTCCGGCGAAGGAAGTGTTCCATTCTTTGGACGTTCGTCGGACGGTGTTGCGCTACCTAGATATTACTGCACCTTGGCGTATTGATCATAACTTATTTATACAGCCCTTTGGTCAAAATAAGGGCAGGAAGGTGGCTAAGAGTATTGTTGCTAACTGGATTGTGCGGGCCATTGGAGAAGCCTACCTCGCTCAGCATCTGTCTCCGCCTACCGGATTTACGGCGCACTCCACCAGGGCTACCTCTGTCTCCTAGGCTGAACGGGCAGGGGCTTCTCCTGAGCAGATCTGCAAGGCAGCTACGTGGTCTTCCCTCCATACTTTCACGAAGCATTATCATTTGGATCTGGATTCCAACAAGGATTTGGCGTTTGGCAGGAAAGTCCTGCAGGCTGTGCCCCCCCCCCCCCCCCTAGGTATCAATTTGTTGGTATTCCTCCTATGCTGTCGTGGAAGGGACTGGAGAAATAAGAATTATTCTTACCGTTAATTCGGTTTCTAGGACCTTCCACGACAGCACGTAATTCCCTCCCATATCCTCGATGTTCCTGGATCTGTTGCACTACTCATATGGTATGGGTTCTTTGTAAGACACTGGCTATGGGAGGTGGGAGGGTCCTTTTAACCTCTCTTGTGCTTCCTGTCCCAATTGGGGCGTGGAGAGACAACCTCCTATGCTGTTGTGGAAGATCCTAGAAACCGAATTAACGGTAAGAATAATTCTTATTTTTAGAGGGCGACTGTTTCCTCCGGGGACCGATTTCCCAAAACCATCAACAGGCGGGAACTTGGAGTGTCGCCTCCCCGTACCCCCTCCTGCGACGCTGGATCCTGGGCTGTTATTCACTGGACGACGGGTCTCACAGGCACCGATTTTCCAGAGCAGATGAAAAACTTCCTCAGTCCCTCTGGCAGGCTCTCAGTTGATACACACTTTGTGACCGGGACAGCAGGCGTCAGAATCTCCACACTGGCTCCCTGATAGGTCACACTGACTGGATGCAGATGGGCTGATTGCAGACTCCTGCACAGCATTACACCTGTGGCGGGGGGAGGTGACAGCTCCCAGGACTCAGTGCACCCGCAGCTGCGGTTCACTGATAGTTTTTTTTTTTTCTGTCCACCATTGTTGTGCGGGGCTGGAGGGGGGAAGGGAAGACCCTTCCCACCATTTTCTTTATATTATATTTTCTCATGCCTTCTTGTCAGAGCTAAGCCTCGTCCCCTCCGACACTCTAAGCCACGCCCCCTCACGAAAGTGCGTGTACCTCTCCTCACATAGTAGCCCTGCAGAGCATTGCTCCCTCTTGTTGTGATCACAGCCTGTGGCCGTCTCTCAGAGCTGGCTTCCTCCTTCCCACAGAAACTGGGACACAGGAGGGGGGGGGCATCAGCGTTCTGGGTGAGTTATATCCTCACTTGCACATTAGCTCTGCAGAGCATTGCTCCCTCATTACAATCAGAGTTTGTGACTCATCAGCCAGGGGTTGCAGTCACATGTTTTATGCCCTGCACAACTACAACAACAACTATAAGACTTTTTTTAATGTATCCTGCCACGCTGAGCTACTAGGGGATGATAGCACCTCTTCCTTCTGTGAGTCCGGTTCCCCTGCAGCTTGCCCCCGCAACCGCTGCCAGCCCAGAGACTACGGCTACCAGTCCCCCGGAATGGGCACAGTGCCTTGCTTGGATGACCTCCTCTTCAAGGGCTCAACCAGCGTGCAGATCTCTGTGGGCACCCTATCCCACTTAGGGCGGCTTCTGACTCCAGTCAAATCATCCCCGGTCCTGTCAAATCCGTCACCTCCCTGGGCGTGTCCCTGGACACCCTTCGGGGCTTAATATTTCTCCCTCAAGACAAGGCGACCGCTCTACAACAAGCGGTACACTGCCTTCTACATGCTCCTCTCGCTCCATACGATTTCAGTATGAGTGCTAGGTAGGATAGCGGCGGCTATAGAGGCAGTGCTGCTCGCTTAGCCACACCACCGCCCACTGCAGCTTGCACTTCTAGCTGCCTGGGACAAGAGCCCCTTTTCCTTGGACGAACTTTTCACCTGACACCTTCAGTCAGGTATGCGCTTTGCTGGTGGCTTCAGTCCTCTTCCATATTGAGAGGGAGTTTTTCTCCCCCAAGTGGACTGGCTACTCCTGACCACGGACGCTAGCCTGTTAGTCTGGGGAGCAGCGCACTGGCTCCACACTGCTTGGGGACGTTGGACGCCCCAGGAGTCTTCCCTTCCCAGAAATCATCCTGAAAATCAGTGCGATCTTTCTCGCGCTCAGGTCATTCCCCTCTTCTGCTAGCAGGTCGTTTGATTCGGATCCAATTGGACAATGCAGATGTGGCCTAGGTCAATCGGTAGGGAGGTACCAGCAGCAAGACAGCTTATCTCGAGCTCCTCAGGATCCTCACCTGGGCCGAATCGACGGGGGTCTGTGTTTTCAGCGTTACACATACCGGGAGTAGAGAACTGGGCGTCGGACCTTCTAAGTCGCCAAGGCCTGGCCGCCGGAGAGTGGTTTCTCCACCCAGAAGTGTTCCCACACATCTGCACTCGCTGGGGTACACCAGACGTGGATCTAATGGCCTCAAGGTTGAACGCAAAGGTACCTGCCTTCTTAGCCAGGTCACGTTATCCACAGTCCATCAGCGCGGATGCTCTAGTCCCCTGAAGTCGCTTCCGTCTACCTTACATGTTTTTCGCCTCTGCCCCTGCTGCCCCGAGTAATCAGGAAGATCAAGGCAGAAGGAGTCCCGGTGATACTAATAGCACCGGACTAGCCCAGATGCGCCTGGTATGCCGAATTAGTACAATTGCTCATGGCGCCTCGTAAGCATCCCAGACCTACTGACCCAAGGGCCCATTTCCCATCAGAACTCCAGAGCCCTGAAGCTGATGGCCTGGCCATTGAGACCTGGACTTTAACAAGAGCGAGATTCTCTCCCGTGGTCATCTCCACCATGTACAGTGCCCGAAAGCCGGCCTTCATCCCGTATTTACCACCATACGTGGAAAACTTTCCTTTCCCAGTGCAGGGAATCTAATGTCCAACCTATGCCTCTGGCGATCCCGAGAATTCTTGGTGTTTTTTTTTTTTTTTTTTTGTTTTTTTTTTTGCAGTCTGGTTGCAAAAGGGGTTGGCCCTCAGCTCCCTTAAGGGGCAGGTTTCATCTCTCTCAATATTCTATCAATACCGCCTAGCTTGCAATCCGCAAGTCAGACTTTCCTCAAGCGCTTTTCCCATCTAGTTCCCCCGTACAAACGGTCGCTGGACCCATGGGACCTCAATCTCGTTTTGGACGCTATCCAGAGGTCCCCCTTTGAACCTCTTAAGGAATCTTCTCTTGCTCTTCTATCCTGGAAGCTAACATTTTTAGTGGCGATTACTTCCATCAGACAAGTTTCAGAACTGGCAGCACTCTCTTGCCGCGAACCCTTTCTGATCTTTCATCAGGACAAGGTGGTTCTATGCCCTGTTCCGGATTTTCTTCCTAAGGTTACTTCCCCGTTTCATATGAATGAGGACATTGTTCTGCCTTTCTTTTTGTTCACACCCAGTCCATAGGGTGTAAAGGTTCCTATATTCGCTAGACCTTGAGGGCTCTCAGATATTACGTACCCAGGACAGCCCCTTTAGGAACATGGACTCCTTGTTCGTCATTCCTGAAATGCCTAAGAAAGGAGAGGCAGCTTCATAGGCAACGCTGGCTCGCTGGATTCGCTCTGCGATCCAGGAGGTCTACCACTTGAAACTCAAGCCCATTCCTAGTGGGCTGCGGACTTATTCCACGCGAGCAGTTGGCGCCTCTTGGGCATCAGGCTTCAGTGGAACAGGGGTGTAAGGCTGCGACCTGGTCTTGCCTAATACTGTTTCAAAGCATTACCAAGTCCATACCCAGGCTGAGGCGAACCTAGGTAGGAAAATTCTGCAAACGATAGCCAGGAGCGCCTACTGAGATAGGTGCTCCTCTATCTGAGACTGGTTCCTAGTCCTTGGGTTGCGTTGTTTGTTTACCCACCCAGGGACTGCTTTAGGACGTCCCATGGTCCTGTGTCCCCCAATGAGGCGTCAGAGAAAAACGGATTTTTGTGTACTCACCGTAAAATCGTTTTCTCTTAGCCATCATTGGGGGACACAGCACCCTTCCTGTTGCCCTCTTGGGCCTTAGCTTTTTTTTTTTTCTCTCTCGGTACTTTTTTGTTATGAGTATTCACTCGTTTTTTGTTACTTGTTCTCCTACTGCTTGTGTACTAAAACTGAAGTAGCCTGGCTGGGCCAAGGGGTGTATACTGCAGGGGAGGAGCTAACATCTTTGCATCTACTTAGGCTGCTTATCCATAGGAGGACACTAACACCCATGGTCCTGTGTCCCCCAATGATGGCTAAGAGAAAACGATTTTATGGTGAGTACACAAAAATCCGTTTTTTTTTTGTTTGTTTTTTTTTATATATAGCACTTACTGTAACATTTCTTTTGAGAGGTGTCTCAAATGTGAATGTCACAGGAGGCTGAGGATGCACTTTATCCCCGCAACGTCTATTGCTCCTCCTGGAACAGGACATCACCAGTGGGTGGCGCTGCAGTTAGTTACTACAGTTTCTTGCATTGCTGCTCTCTGAAAACATCTTGAATCCATACTGATAGACGCTGTGTGAGATGTAAGTGCAGTGCCGGCACTCTGCTTTATCTCTGCTGCCAGCATAGTTTCTAACTGAAAGAAAACATAGTGAGTGGGCAGAGATTGAAGACGTTAGTGACAGTGCTGGTGTCATTAGCCAGTATCTATCAAAATGTCTTCAGAGGGTGGTGATGCAGTAAACTCTACTAAGTAACTTCAGCACCTATCTCTGGTGATGTCCTGTTGTAGGATGGGTGATAAACACTGCGGGGAGTGAGTGCAGCCACAGCCTCCTGTGACGTCATGTTGAGACACCTCTCAAATGAAACATCGCAAAAAGTGCAGCAAAAAAAGAACACCACATTTAGATATTAGCTAGATAGGGAGTAGTGTAAGGTATTGTGTAATAAAGCAAATGACAAAAGTGGTTAGGGTGTAAGGATAGATATTTACGTCCTGGTTACTGGAAATTGAACAAGATTGGAATATAACATTTCTTTCACGATTGTTGATGCATACCATGGACAAGCCATAATTTAGACTTTGATGGGACTGAAAATAGTTTTTGGTCCTACTGGTCAGGGCTGCTTCCACTTTTGGTGCACATATTTAGAAATGAATCTCCTATTCTACACATGATTTGTGTGTTTTCCAGCAGTGCTTATATTATGTTTTCCAGTTTTGTTTTTTTTTCATTAATTTTTATATTATACACATACAGGGGAATGCATACTGGTGTTAAGAAAGACCTTTCATCCGATCAGATTGTTACAGAACTGAAGACCGAGCTTGAACGCTGCTTGAACAGTAATAAAACAAAACGGCAGCAGATTGTTCAGCTGCAATCAGATCTGAAAGGATATCAAGCAAAAACTGAGGAACTGAAAAAGCTACTCGAAAGTGCTGAAAAAGAGGCCAAGGAATGCAAGGTGACTGTCTCTTCATAGTGTATGATGCATCTCCAGATGAGTACTTTGTATGTTACACTGCACTGTACACTATTATGTTGACAGCAGTGCAGGACCTTCTTTTGATCGCACTTTTTTTTTTTTTTTTTGATTGCTAGTCCAATTCAAGTAATTGTGTTAGTCGTTTGGAATCTTCATCTTTATGTAGTCGAGGAGCTGAAACAGATCAGGAGATTCAAAGACTTCAAGTGGAAAAGCAACAGATGCATCAAGAAATCGAGGTTGAATATCATGGAGCAGATGTAGATTTGTGTAGTTTAAAGGGGCCCTGGGAGATTATAATGTATTTGCATTAACTTTACATAAAATACTATGACATAATTGCCACTTAATGTGCTTTCTCGATCTCTAGATTGGAGGACACGGGAAACCATGGGTGTATGCTGCTGCCACAAGGAGGCTGACAGTAGGAAAGAAAAAAGTTAGTTCCTCCTCAGTATACACACCCACAAACTGGAGCCAGGGTGATCGGTTTTAGTTTAGCGTCACACTGGGCTGCATTCAGCCCCATTTCTACCATAAGTTAATAGTTTGTTGGTTTATATAAATTTCCCTTTTTTCTTTCAGATACAGCTTGTGATTGGGCAACAGAGTGGAGTTGTCACTCTGTCATCCCGCCTAGAGACCGAGAGAACTGTTTTGGGTTGGATCACTACTGTTAAGAGATTGTTGAGAAGTCAGTGTGGGAGTAATAACTACAACACCAATTTGGCGAACGGCAAATAGACCCCCTAACTAAAGACTTATCCCTGATGACGCCGATGTGGTGAAACGTGTTGGAGAGGCGTTTGAATCGTTTAATATGCTAGTGCATGATTTTCTTGTGATATGTCACTGCATTAAGTGTTTTTTAACCATTTAGTGTGCTTAAGTTTTACCTCAATACTTATTTCATCTAATACTAAAAGTTCTATTTTAGTTACTCTTTAGTTTGGGGGTATATTTGCCGTTTGGCAATTTAGAATTGCATCACTACTGTTGACACTCTGGTTGGGCAGGACCTTAATCATGCCCCCCCTCCCCAACACATCAAGAGTGCTTTGTGGCTCCCCAGTGGTCGGTCCTTGCACCATCCCCTGCCCTCTCGCCTTCCAGAGCCTGATGTGCAGGGAGGGAAGACTGACAAGTACTAGCCAGTAGACAGCACTCAGGATGTTGGATGACAGTCTTCCATACTCAAGCTGCAAAGAAGGATTCAGGATCTTTAGGGCTGGTACCACTCTTTCCCTAGGTCCCAGGTAGTTAGGGGGCTTCCAATCTAAAAAAGAAACCTTGAAGAGAGTAAGGTCTTAGCAGTGCTCCCTCGATTCCACCCATCTCTTGGCCTTTTATTGCTTTATTTTCACTGTTTTAGGGCCTTTGCCTCTGCTTCCACACTGCCCTGGTTCTCTTCATCGGCCACACTCCCAAATGTAGTCCTCGGCAACCTGGCCAATCGCACACGGTGGCTCTCCCAAACCACCCTGCCGGCTATCCTCAACTTATCGGGCTGCTCGCTGTGCAGGAACTGTCTGTCACCTGTGTGGGAACCCTGCTCACGCTTCTAGCATAGTTTCATCTTTCTTCCTTCCTCCGGCTCCATTTTCCTACATGCTGGGTCTTCCCTCTCATGGCTCCCTTAGAACCACAGCCCGCAACCAAGGACTCTGTACGGGGAGGCAAGCCTATCCCCAGTTCTCTCTCTTCCCCAGGCCATTGCCCCTCTGTTTTCACAGTTTTCCATACAGCCCCAAACTACCCGCAAATAATGTGTTCGGTCACTCTATTCAACTCATATTTCACGTGAGTATAATACCTTCAGATTATTTACTGCTGTTCTCTCGCATCTAACTTGGGGGAATCCCTGCAGCTGGTTCAGGACTACTTACCTTCCCTCTCGGGCCGCTACTTTGCTCAGATTTGTGTCAATCCATTCATGGCGCCCAGACCTAGAGTACAGCTGACGCATGTACCTATGCAGACAATTGCCTGGTGCCCTGTCCACTATTTAGTGTGTCAGACTCATCATCTATCTGCTACCACTTAGATGACAGAAGCAGTGGTTTTTGAGCTCTGCTCACTATCCAGTGAGTCAGACCCTCCATCTGACAAGTACCTCATACCTGATCTCAGCAGCGATCAAAGGGTTCTGTCCTCTATCCAGTCAGTTAGGCCCAATAGCGACCACATAGCTACTATGTTCCAAATAGTTAATCACAGCAGCAGGGTTCCAGTGCTCTGTCTACAATCCATTGAGTCACTCTCCATCTACCATGAACCACATAAATGACTTTATCAGCAGTACAGGGGCTCTGTCCACCATCTTATCAGTCAGGCTCACTATCCTCCTCAAATTACATGACTTTTCACAGCAGCGGTCCACCTGTTCTGTTCACTATCCAGTAAGTCAGAACCACCATCTACCATGATCCTCATGACTGATCGTAGCAGCAGTCCAAGGGCTCTGTCTAGTATCCAGTGAGTCAGAACCACCATCTACCACTATCCATATGACCGACTGCAACAGCGGTCCAAGTTATCTGTCCACTATGCAGTGAGTTAGACCCACTATCTACCTTGGTCCATATGGCTGATCGCATCACTGTCCCAGTGACCTCAGACATGAATACTGAGGTAATGACATTGCCTTTTAGTCAGCACTCACCGCTTCTTTCTTACAGAGATAGGAGCACAGCGTGTCCTTGGCCAGCTACATAAAAGTACAAGAGTCTCTTCAGCACAGTAACAAGTTCCTGAACTTCATTGAAGCAAGTTTATTTCTCGTGCAAGAATCTGTATCCTTTTCTTTGTCGCTCCATTGGGAGACCCAGACAATTGGGTGTATAGCTTCTGCCTCCGGAGGCCACACAAAGTATTACACTTTAAAAAGTGTAACCCCTCCCCTCTGCCTATACACTTTCCCGTGGATCACGGGCTCCTCAGTTTTATGCTTTGTGTGGAAGGAGGCACACATCCACTCATGCATTCTCATATTAGTTATGTCGGATGGAAGAAAAGAGGGCCTATAACAGGGCCCCCGGCATGTTCCCTTCTCACCCCACTACGTCGGCGGTGTTGTTAAGGTTGAGGTACCCATTGCGGGTACAAAGGCCGGAGCCTCATGCCGTCTCCTTCACCATCCCTTAGCGGCTCTGGGAGAAGTGGGATCCTGAGCGGTCATCCATTTACTGGGACCGTGCTCCCTCCGCAGCCCCTGTGGGAATCTGCCGGACCGGAGTCTATTCAACCTCAGGGACCGGGCCCTGCAACTCAAAGGTACTCTGTGTCCCCATTGGGGACTGTGCAGGGAGCGCACCTTCTTCCCGGACGCTGCGGCAGCTGCTGAATTGAGAAGGCCGGCGGACTTCCGCGCCGACCGTGCCTGCTTGTCGGGCGCGGTCTCAAATTTAGTCCCCGGCTTCATTGCGGCCTAGTAGCAAAACTCCCGGGCCTGTCTGTCAGGGGTAAGGGCGGGACTGCCGACCTGACGTCGGATGTGAGGGCCGGAGCATCCTGTATGTTTCCTCCCCCCTCACTGATCACTGTGGGGACCCCAGATTCCCGCACTTTCCTGGCGCCGCCCACGGCTCCACTCCTCCCCTGAGAGCTCCGGCAGCCATTTTTTGGCATTCTGCCGGTGGAGGATTCTCAGTGAACAGCTCTGCAGCTCCGGGGGACCTAAGGCAGGGAATCTGGAGGACACACACTCCACTTGTTAGCGGTCGGTAAGCCACACCGGTCACCCGGTGCTGGTCCCCCTAGGGTGCCGGAATAGATACGTATTTATATATATATTTCTGTTCGGTCGGGCTGTATACCCTTTTTCTTTGTCGCTCCATTGGGAGACCCAGACAATTGGGGTGTATAGCTTCTGCCTCCGGAGGCCACACAAAGTATTACACTTTAAAAAGTGTAACCCCTCCCCTCTGCCTATACACCCTCCCGTGCATCACGGGCTCCTCAGTTTTATGCTTTGTGTGGAAGGAGGCACACATCCACTCATGCATTCTCATTTTAGTTATATCGGTTGGAAGAAAAGTGGGCCCCCGGCATGTTCCCTTCTCACCTCACTACGTCGGCGGTGCTGTTAAGGTTGAGGTACCCATTGCGGGTACAAAGGCCGGAGCCTCATGCCGTTTTTCCTTCACCATCCCTTAGCGGCTCTGGGAGAAGTGGGATCCTGAGCGGTCATCCATTTACTGGGACCGTGCTCCCTCCGCAGCCCCTGTGGGAATCTGCTGGACAGGAGTCTATTCATCCTCAGGGACCGGGCCCTGCATCTCTAAGGTACTCTGTGTCCCCATGGGGGCTGTGCATGGAGCGCCTTCATCCCGGACGCTGCAGCAGCTGCTGATTTGTGAAGGCCGGCGGACTTCCGCGCCGACCGCGCCTGCTTGTCGGCCGCGGTCTTAAATTTAGTCCCCGGCTTCATTGCGGCCTAGTAGCAAAACTCCCGCCCCCGGGCCTGTCTGTCAGGGGTAAGGGCGGGACTGCCGACCTGACGTCGGATGTGAGGGCCGGAGCATCCTGTATGTTTCTTCCCCCCTCACTGATCACTGTGGGGACCCCAGATTCCCGCACTTTTCTAGCCCCGCCCACGGCTCCACTCCTCCCCAGAGAGCTCCGGCAGACATTTTTTTGGCATTCTGCCGGTGGAGGATTTCCAGGAAAGAGCACTGCAACTCTGGGAGACCTAAGGCAGGGAATCTGGAGGACACACGCTCCGCTTTTTAGCGGTCGGTAAGCCACACCGGTCACCCGGTGCTGGTCCCCTTAGGGTGCCGGAATAGATATATATATATATATATATAATTTCTGTTCGGTCTGGCTATATACCTTTTCCCATATACCCTCAGTGATCACTCTCCTAGGAGACAACAGCATGTCGTCCACAAGGAGCAAGGGTGCCAAGGCACAGGGTTATTTTGCGACCTGTACCTCTTGTGCGGCTATGTTACCTGCGGGTTCCACCTACCCTCACTGTGAGCAATGCTCGACCCCTGTTTTGCCTGCTCAGCCGGAGCCTCGGTCACTAGTGGGCCCCTCGGCTCAGGTAGACCCCCCCTGCTCCCCCTGTCCAGGCGGCAGGGACAGAGTTTGCCGTTTTTGCTGAGAAACTCTGAGTCACTTTCACAATCCATGGCTCAGTCTATGGACAAATGGTCTGCCAAGCTGCTTGAAGCTTTGCAGTCCAGACCGGTCCTTACACAGGCCCCGGGCCCTGTTGGATCGTCGCCTCCAGGCCCCTCTCTGTCCGCGCCGCAGCGCGCTCCCAGGGGGGGCCCTAGGTCTCACGTGGAGGACTCCTGCCCGGACCACAGTCCCAGACCGGCTAAGCGGGCTCGCTGGGAATCTTCCCCGACTTCTTCACGCTGCTCGGGTTCCCAGCTTGAGGACTCTCTGGAGGACGAGGCGGACGTCGCAGCTCAGGGCTCTGACCCTGACGTTGCTCTCAATCTTGATACACCTGAAGGGGACGCCATAGTAAATGACCTTATCTCGTCCATCAACCAGGTGTTAGATCTATCTCCCCCGCCGCCACCTGTAGAGGAGTCGACTTCTCAGCAGGAGAAACACCAGTTTCGGTTCCCTAAACTTACACGGAGTGCGTTTTTCGATCACTCTAACTTCAGAGATGCTGTCCAGAAGCCCAGAGCGGTTCCGGACAAGCGCTTTACTAAGCGCCTTACTGACACACGTTACCCCTTCCCCTCTGGCGTAGTTAAGGGTTGGGCTCAATGTCCCAAGGTGGATCCTCCAGTCTCTAGATTGGCGGCTAGATCTGTGGTATTGGTTGCAGATGGCTCATCGCTAAAAGATGCCACTGACAGGCAGATAGAGCTCCTGGTGAAATCCATCTATGAAGCCACGGGCGCGTCTTTTGCCCCGGCTTTTGCAGCCGTGTGGGCACTCCAAGCTATCTCAGCTTGTCTGGCTGAGATTAATGCGGTCACACGTAATTCTGCTCCGCAGGTTGCGTCTTTGACTTCTCAGGCGTCAGCTTTTTCTTCCTACGCCATGAACGCATTTCTAGACTCTGCTAGCCGTACAGCGGTGGCATCCGCTAATTCTGTGGCAGTCCGCAGGGCCATGTGGCTGCGCGAATGGAAGGCAGACTCGGCTTCCAAGAGGTTCTTAACCGGTTTGCCGTTTTCTGGCGACCGATTGTTTGGCGAACGATTGGATGAGATTATTAAGGAATCCAAGGGAAAGGACTCCTCCTTACCCCAATCCAAACCTAAGAGACCTCAGCAACGGAAAATACAATCGAGGTTTCGGTCCTTTCGTCCCTCCGCCAAGCCCCAATCCTCTTCGTCCAGCAGGCCGGAGAAAGGCCAGAGAAACTCCTATGCGTGGCGGGCTAAGCCACGCCCCCAAAAACTCGCCGGAGGCAATGCCTCCAAGGCGGCCTCTTCATGACTCTCGGCATCCCCGAACCGCATCCTCGGTCGGTGGCAGGCTCTCCCGCTTTTGCGACGCCTGGTGGCCACATGTTCAAGACCGATGGGTGAGAGACATTCTGTCTTACGGTTACAGGATAGAGTTCAGCTCTCGTCCCCCGACTCGTTTCTTCAGAACCTCTCTGCCCCCCGTGCGGGCCGATGCACTTTTTCAGGCGGTGGACGCTCTGAAGTCAGAAGGAGTTGTGATCCCTGTTCCCCCCCCAGGAACATGGTCGCGGCTTTTACTCCAACTTGTTCGTGGTGCCAAAGAAGGACGGTTCGTTCCGTCCCGTTCTGGACCTCAAACTACTCAACAGACATGTGAGCACCAGACGGTTTCGGATGGAATCTCTCCGCTCGGTCATCGCATCGATGTCACAAGGAGACTTCCTAGCATCGATCGACATCAAGGATGCTTATCTCCATGTGCCGATCGCACCCGAACATCAACGCTTTTTGCGTTTCGCCATCGGGGACGAACACCTTCAGTTCGTGGCATTGCCTTTCGGCCTGGCGTCAGCCCCACGGGTGTTCACCAAGGTCATGGCATCTGTTTTGGCGGTCCTACACTCTCAGGGCCACTCGGTGATTCCCTACTTAGACGATCTTCTGGTCAGGGCACCCTCTCAGATGGCGTGTCAAAACAGCCTTTCCGTCGCTCTGGCGACTCTCCAGCAGTTCGGGTGGATCATCAACTTCCCAAAATCCAAGTTGACACCGACCCAATCACTGACTTACCTCGGGATGGAGTTTCATACACAGTCAGCGGTAGTCATGCTACCGCTGGACAAACAGCTTTCTCTGCAGGCAGGGGTGCAATCTCTTCTTCGGGGTCAGTCACACCCCTTGAGGTGTCTCATGCACTTCCTGGGGAAGATGGTGGCAGCGATGGAGGCAGTGCCCTTCGCGCAATTCTATCTGCGGCCACTCCAGTGGGACATTCTCCGCAAATGGGACAAGAGGTCGACTTCCCTCGACAGGAACGTCTCTTTCCCTTGCAACCAAGACGTCACTTCAGTGGTGGGTCCTTCCCAACTCTCTGTCGCGGGGAAAATCCTTCCTACCCCCAACCTGGGCTGTGGTCACCACGGACGTGAGCCTGTCAGGGTGGGGGGTGGTTTTTCTCCACCACAGGGCTCAGGGAACCTGGACTCCGATAGTCATCCCTTCAGATCAATATTCTGGAGATAAGGGCAGTGTATCTAGCCCTATTGGCTTTTCATCGGTGGCTGGAGGGCAGGCAGATCCGTATCCAGTCGGACAACGCCACTGCCGTCGCATACATCAACCACCAAGGCGGCACTCGCAGTCGTCAAGCCTTCCAGGAGGTCCGACGGATTCTGCAGTGTGTGGAAGCCACAGCTTCCACCATCTCCGCAGTTCACATCCCGGGCGTAGAAAACTGGGAAGCAGATTTTCTCACTCGTCAGGGCATGGACGCGGGGGAATGGTCTCTTCACCAAGACGTGTTTCGAGAGATCTGTCGCCGCTGGGGAACGCCGGACGTCGATCTCATGGCGTCACGGCTCAACAACAAAGTCCCGGCATTCATGGCCCGGTCTCAAGATCACAGAGCTCTGGCGGCGGACGCATTAGTTCAGGATTGGTCGCAGTTTCGACTGCCTTATGTATTTCCTCCTCTGGCGATGCTGCCCAGAGTGCTGCGCAAAATCAGGTCCGACTGTCGTCGCGCCATTCTCGTCGCCCCAGATTGGCCGAGGCGGTCGTGGTACCCGGATCTGTGGCATCTCACGGTGGGTCAACCGTGGGCGCTCCCAGACCACCCAGACTTGCTGTCACAAGGGCCGTTTTTCCATCTGAATTCTGTGGCCCTCAACCTGACTGTGTGGCCATTGAGTCCTGGCTCCTAGCGTCCTCAGGGTTATCTCAAGATGTCATTGCCACCATGAGACAGGCCAGGAAACCAACGTCCGCCAAGATCTATCACAGGTCTTGGAGGATCTTCTTATCCTGGTGCTATGATAATGGTTTTACTTCCTGGCCCTTTGCCTTACCCACTTTTCTTTCATTCCTTCAATCCGGAATGGACAAGGGTTTGTCACTCGGCTCTCTCAAGGGACAAGTATCGGCGCTATCCGTATTTTTTCAAAAACGTCTAGCCAGGCTTCCGCAGGTCCGCACGTTCCTGCAGGGAGTTTGCCACATAGTCCCACCTTATAAGCATCCGCTGGAACCCTGGGACCTTAACAGGGTGCTAACGGCTCTTCAGAAACCACCTTTCGAGCCGCTGCGGGATGTCTCTTTATCACGTCTTTCGCAGAAGGTGGCATTTCTAGTGGCAGTTACATCGCTCCGTAGAGTGTCGGAGCTGGCAGCGCTGTCATGCAAAGCCCCCTTCCTGGTTTTTCACCAGGATAAGGTGGTTCTGCGTCCTGTTCCGGAATTTCTCCCTAAGGTGGTATCTCCTTTTCATCTCAATCAGGATATCTCCTTACCTTCATTTTGCCCCAATCCAATTCAACAATGTGAAAAGGATTTGCACTCATTAGATCTGGTGAGAGCACTCCGGATCTACGTGTCTCGCACGGCGCCCCTGCGCCGTTCAGATGCGCTCTTTGTCCTTGTCGCTGGCCAGCGTAAGGGTTTGCAGGCTTCCAAGTCAACCTTGGCTCGGTGGATCAAGGAACCGATTCTTGAAGCCTACCGTTCTTCTGGGCTTCCGCTTCCTTTGGGGCTGAAAGCCCATTCTACCAGAGCCGTGGGTGCGTCCTGGGCATTGCGGCACCAGGCGACGGCTCAGCAGGTGTGTCAGGCAGCTACCTGGTCTAGTCTGCACACTTTCACGAAACACTATCAGGTGCATACCTATGCTTCGGCAGACGCCAGTCTAGGTAGGAGAGTCCTTCAGGCGGCGGTTGCCCACCTGTAAGAGGGGGTCGTTTTTCGGCTCTTTTTATCGAGGTATTCTTTTACCCACCCAGGGACTGCTTTTGGACGTCCCAATTGTCTGGGTCTCCCAATGGAGCGACAAAGAAGGGAATTTTGTTTACTTACCGTAAATTCCTTTTCTTCTAGCTCCTATTGGGAGACCCAGCACCCGCCCCTGTTCCCTTCGGGCTAGTTGTTCTTTTGTGTACACATGTTGTTCATGTTGAATTGTTCTTTTGGTTCATGGTTTTCAGTTCTCCGAACATCCTTCGGATTGAATTTACCTTAGACCAATTTATAAGTTTCCTCCTTCCTGCTTTTGCACCAAAACTGAGGAGCCCGTGATGCACGGGAGGGTGTATAGGCAGAGGGGAGGGGTTACACTTTTCAGTGTAATACTTTGTGTGGCCTCCGGAGGCAGAAGCTATACACCCCAATTGTCTGGGTCTCCCAATAGGAGCTAGAAGAAAAGGAATTTACGGTAAGTAAACAAAATTCCCTTCTTTGCCCATATACCCTCAGTGATCATTCTCCTAGGAGACAACAGCATGTCGTCCACAAGGAGCAAAGCTGTTAAGGCACAGGGTTTTTTTGCGGCCTGTACCTCTTGTGGGGCTATGTTACCTGCGGGTTCCACCTACCCTCACTGTGAGCAATGCTCGACCCCTGTTTCGCTTGCTCAGCCGGAGCCTCGGTCACTAGTGGGTCCCTCGGCTCATGTAGACTCCCCTGCTCCCCCTGTCCAGGCGGCAAGGACAGAGTTCGCCTCTTTTGCTGAGAAACTCTGAGTCACTTTCACAATCCATGGCTCAGTCTATGGACAAATGGTCTGCCAAGCTGCTAGAAGCTTTGCACTCCAGACCGGTCCTTACACAGGCCCCGGCCCCTGTTGGATCGTCGCCTCCAGGCCCCTCTCGGTCCGCGCTGCAGCGCGCTCCCAGGTTGCGCCCTAGGTCTCACGTGGAGGACTCCTGCCCGGACCACAGTCCTAGACAGGCTAAGCGGGCTCGCTGAGAATCTTCCCCGACTTCTTCACGCTGCTCGGGTTCCCAGCTTGAGGACTCTCTGGAGGACGAGGCGGACGTCGCAGCTCAGGGCTCTGACCCTGACGTCGCCCTTAACCTTGATACACCTGAAGGGGACGCCTTAGTGAATGATCTTATCTCGTCCATCACCCAGGTGTTGGATCTCTCTCCCCTGCCTCCTCCTGTAGAGGAGTCGGCGTCTCAGCAGGAGAAACACCAGTTTCGGTTCCCCAAACGTACACGTAGTGCGTTTTTCGATCACTCTAACTTCAGAGACGCTGTCCAGAAGCCCAGAGCAGTTCCGGACAAGCGCTTTACTAAGCGCCTCACTGACACGCGTTACCCCTTCCCCTCTGATGTCGTTAAGGGTTGGGCTCAATGTCCCAAGGTGGATCCTCCAGTCTCTAGATTGGCGGCTAGATCTGTGGTATCGGTTGCAGATGGCTCATCGCTAAAGGATGCCACTGACAGGCAGACAGAGCTCCTGGTGAAGTCCATCTATGAGGCCACGGGCGCGTCTTTTGCCCCGGCCTTTGCAGCCGTGTGGGCACTCCAAGCTATCTCAGCTTGTCTGGCTGAGATTAATGCTGTCACACGTAATTCTGCTCCGCAAGTTGCGTCTTTGACTTTTCAAGCGTCAGCTTTTTCTTCCTACGCCATGTACGCAGTCCTAGACTCTGCTAGCCGTACAGCTGTGGCATCCGCTAACTCTGTGGCAGTCCGCAGGGCCATGTGGCTGCGCGAATGGAAGGCAGACTCTGCCTCCAAGAGGTTCTTAACAGGTTTGCCGTTTTCTGGCGACCGCTTGTTTGGCGAACGATTGGATGAGATTATTAAGGAATCCAAGGGAAAGGACTCCTCCTTACCCCAATCCAAACCTAAGAGACCTCAGCAGCGGAAAATACAATCGAGGTTTCGGTCCTTTCGTCCCTCCGCCAAGCCCCAATCCTCTTCGTCCAGCAGGCCGGAGAAAGGCCAGAGGAACTCCCATGCGTGGCGGTCCAAGTCACGCCCCCAAAAGGCCGCAGGAGGCACTGCCTCCAAGGCGGCCTCCTGATGACTCTCGGCCTCCCCTGACCGCATCCTCGGTCGGTGGCAGGCTCTCCCGCTTTGGCGACGCCTGGTGGCCACATGTTCAAGACCGATGGGTGAGAGACATTCTGTCTCACGGTTACAGGATAGAGTTCAGCTCTTGTCCTGCGGCTCGTTTCTTCAGAACCTCTCCGCCCCCCGCTCAGGCCGACGCACTTTTTCAGGCATTGGACGCTCTGAAGACAGAAGGAGTTGTGATCCCCGTTCCCCTTCAGGAACGTGGTCGCGGCTTTTACTCCAACTTGTTTGTGGTGCCAAAAAAGGACGGATCATTCCGTCCCGTTCTGGACCTCAAGCTACTCAACAGACATGTGAGAACCAGACGGTTTCGGATGGAATCTCTCCGCTCGGTCATCTCCTCGATGTCACAAGGAGACTTCCTAGCATCGATCGACATCAAGGATGCTTATCTCCACGTGCCGATCGCACCCGAACATCAACGCTTCTTGCGTTTCGCCATCGGGGACGAACACCTTCAGTTCGTGGCATTGCCTTTCGGCCTGGCGACAGCCCCACGGGTTTTCACCAAAGTCATGGCATCCGTTGTGGCGGTCCTACACTCTCAGGGCCACTCGGTGATTCCCTACTTAGACGATCTCCTAGTCAGGGCCCCTTCTCGGGTGGCGTGTCAGCACAGCCTTACCGTCGCTCTGGCGACTCTCCAGCAGTTCGGGTGGATCATCAACTTCCCGAAATCCAAGTTGACACCGACCCAATCACTGACTTACCTCGGGATGGAGTTTCATACACAGTCAGCGGTAGTCAAGCTACCGCGGGACAAACAGCTTTCTCTGCAGGCAGGGGTGCAATCACTTCTTCGGAGTCAGTCACACCCCTTAAGGCGCCTCATGCACTTCCTGGGGAAGATGGGGGCAGCGATGGAGGCAGTGCCATTCGCGCAATTCCATCTGCGGCCACTCCAATGGGACATTCTCCGCAAATGGGACAGGAGGTCGGCTTCCCTCGACAAGAACGTCTCTCTTTCCCTTGCAACCAAGACGTCACTTCAGTGGTGGCTCCTTCCCAATGCTCTATCGCAGGGAAAATCCTTCCTACCCCCAACCTGGGCTGTGGTCACCACGGACGCGAGCCTGTCAGGGTGGGGAGCGATTTTTCTCCACCACAGGGCTCAGGGAAACTGGAATCCAATAGAATCGTCCCTTCAGATCAATATTCTGGAGATAAGGGCAGTGTATCTAGCCCTATTGGCTTTCCATCGGTGGCTGCAGGGCAGGCAGATCCGTATCCAGTCGGACAACGCCACTGCCGTCGCATACATCAACCACCAAGGCGGCACTCGCAGTCGTCAAGCCTTCCAGGAAGTCCGGCGGATTCTGCAGTGGGTGGAAGCCACAGCCTCCACCATCTCCGCAGTTCACATCCCAGGCGTAGAAAACTGGGAAGCAGATTTTCTCAGTCGTCAGGGCATGGATGCGGGGGAATGGTCTCTGCACCCAGAAGTGTTTCGAGAGATCTGTCGCCGCTGGGGAATGCCGGACGTCGATCTCATGGCGTCACGGCACAACAACAAAGTCCCGGCATTCATGGCACGGTCTCAGGATCACAGAGCTCTGGCGGCGGACGCGTTAGTTCAGGATTGGTCGCAGTTTCGACTGCCTTATGTGTTTCCTCCTCTGGCGATGCTGCCCAGAGTGTTACGCAAGATCAGGTCCGACTGCCGTCGCGCCATTCTCGTCGCTCCAGACTGGCCGAGGCGGTCGTGGTACCCGGATCTGTGGCATCTCACGGTGGGTCAACCGTGGGCGCTTCCAGACCGCCCAGACTTGCTGTCACAAGGCCCGTTTTTCCATCTGAATTCTGTGGCCCTCAACCTGACTATGTGGCCATTGAGTCCTGGCTCCTAGCGTCTTCAGGGTTATCTCAGGATGTCATTGCCACTATGAGACAGGCCAGGAAGCCAACGTCCGCCAAGATCTATTACAGGTCTTGGCAAATCTTCTTTTCTTCGGCGCTCCATTGGGAGACCCAGACGATTGGGTGTATAGTACTGCCTCCGGAGGCCACACAAAGCATTACACTAAAAAGTGTAAGGCCCCTCCCCTTCTGGCTATACACCCCCCGTGGGATCACGGGCTGATCAGTTTTCTGCTTTGTGCGAAGGAGGTCAGACATCCACGCATAGCTCCACTGTTTAGTCAGCAGCAGCTGCTGACTATGTCGGATGGAAGAAAAGAGGGCCCATACTAGGGCCCCCAGCATGCTCCCTTCTCACCCCACTTTATGTCGGCGGTGTTTGTTAAGGTTGAGGTACCCATTGCGGGTACGGAGGCTGGAGCCCACATGCTGTTTTCCTTCCCCATCCCCCTGAGGGGCTCTGAGGAAGTGGGATCTTACCGGCCCCCAAGCCCTGAGGCCGGGCTCCATCCACAGACCCATGGAACCTGCTGGATACGGAGCTGGGTACCGTTCAGGGACAAGGCCCTGCGACATTCAGGTACTCTGTGTCCCAAACAGGCCGCGCACATTCCAGACTTGCTGGGTGTGCTAGTGCGCCGGGGACAGTAGCGCTGCGCGCTGGGGTTACAGTCACTGCAGTTTTTCTGAGTGACTTTATGTATTGGGGACTGCCGCGCCGGCCGCCCCTGGAGCGGCGGCGCGGCTGCGACTTGTAGTGCGCCGGGGACTTAGCGCCGACCATGCTTTTACGACGGCGTCGCTTATAAATTTAGTCCCCGGCTTCTGCGGCCTAGCTCCGCTTCGTTCCCGCCCCCACCCTGTCAATCAGGGCAAGGGAGAGACGCTGTACGATTAATCAGCGCCGAGGGCTGGAGTCTTATTTACATGCTCCAGCCCTCTCACTGAGCACAGTGGGACGCAGGTTTCCCGCTCTTTGTCTGCACACGCCCAGGGCCCGCCCCCCTCCATAGGACGCCGGCAGCCATTCCTACATGCAGTCTGGCTGGAGAACGGACACAGGCTCTGGGAGACCCAGACAAGGGATTTCTGGCGACCACACACCCGCGTTAAGCGGGCGGTAAGCAGCACTTTAGTGCTGGCCCCACTAGTGCCACAGTGTTATTTTGGTGTACCTTTTTTCTCTATACCATATATATATATATATATATATATATATATATATATATATATATATATATATATATATATATATATATATATATATATATATATATATATATATAATATATAATATATAATATATAATATATAATATATAATATATAATATATTATATATATATATATATATATATATATATATATATAATATATATATATATATATATATATATAATATATATATATAATATATATTGCACTGTAAGGTCGCTTCTTGGCTGTATACCCTATCTTGCTCTGAGGAGACGACAACATGTCATCCGCAAAACGCAAGGGTGCCAAGACACAGGCTGTAAGCGCTGCTTGTGCCGCTTGTGGGGCTGATCTACCGGCCGGTTACAATGACCCCCATTGTGTGCAATGTTCGGTCCCTGTGCCACTTCGTCAGCCGGAGTCTATGGTGGTAGTGGCCCAGGCAGAGTCGCCGGTGAACCCTGTCCCGGTGACGGGGACAGAGTTTGCAGTTTTTGCTGACAAGATGTCTGTCACTATGACAAAGATCCTAGAAACCTTGCAGGCCAGGCCAGTTACTCAGACCATGGACACTGCTGCGGCAACGTTCCCCGGTCCCCCTCAGTTGGAGTTAATCCGTGCTTCAAGGGGGTCCCAGGCATCTCAGCCTGACGGCTCTGATTCAGATGACAGTCCCAGGCAGCCTAAGCGAGCTCGCTGGGAGAGACCCTCCACGTCATCACGCGGATCAGGGTCTCAGCGAGAGGAGTCTCTACATGATGAGACAGAGGAGGGTGATCAGGAGTCTAATCCTTAAACCGCTCTCAATCTGGATACTCCTGATGGTGACGCCATGGTAAATGACCTTATAGCGGCCATCAATAGTCTATTGGAAATTTCTCCCCCTGCCCCTTCTGCAGAGGAGGCAGCTGCACAGCAGGAGAAGTTCCATTTCAGGTATCCCAAGCGTAAACTGAGTACTTTTCTGGACCACGCTGACTTCAGAGAATCAGTCCAGAGACACCATGCTTACCCAGACAAGCGTTTCTCCAAACGTCTTAAAGATACACGTTATCCCTTTCCCCCTGACGTGGTCAAACGCTGGACCCAGTGTCCAAAGGTGGACCCCCCAATCTCCAGGCTTGCGGCTAGATCCATAGTTGCAGTGGAGGATGGGGCTTCACTTAAAGATGCCAATGACAGACAGATGGACCTTTGGTTGAAATCTGTCTATGAAGCTATCGGCGCGTCGTTTGCTCCAGCATTCGCGGCCGTGTGGGCACTCCAAGCTATTTCAGCTGGTCTGGCACAGGTGGACTCTATCATACGTCCAGCAGTGCCGCGAGTAGCGTCCCTAACCTCGCAAATGTCTGCGTTTGCGACTTACGCTATCAACGCTGTCCTGGACTCTACAAGCCGTACCTCAATGGCGTCTTCCAACTCTGTGGTTTTGCGCAGAGCCTTGTGGTTAAAGGAATGGAAAGCGGATTCTGCTTCCAAAAAATGTTTAACCAGCTTGCCACTATCTGTAGATAGACTGTTTGGTGAACAATTGGCTGAAATCATTAAACAATCCAAGGGTAAAGACTCCTCCTTACCCCAGCCCAGATCAAGCAAACCTCAACAGAGGAAGTGGCAGTCGAGGTTTCGGTCCTTTCGAGGCTCCGGCAAGACCCAATTCTCCTCGTCCAAAGGGACTCAGAAGGAGCAAAGGAGCTCAGATTCCTGGCGGGCTCACTCACGCCCCAAGAAAGCAACCGGAGGAACCGCTTCCAAGGCGGCTGCCTCATGACTTTCGGCCTCCTCCCTCCGCATCCTCGGTCGGTGGCAGGCTCTCCCGCTTTTGCGACATTTGGCTGCCACAGGTCAAAGACCGGTGGGTAACAGACATTTTGTCTCACGGGTACAGGATAGAGTTCAGTTCTCGTCCTCCGCCTCGGTTCTTCAGAACCTCCCCACATCCCGACCGAGCAGATGCCCTTCTGCAGGCGGTGTGCTCACTAAAAGCAGAAGGAGTGGTGATCCCTGTTCCTCTGCAGGAACAAGGGCAAGGTTTTTACTCCAATCTCTTTGTGGTTCCAAAAAAGGACGGCTCGTTTCGTCCTGTTCTGGACCTAAAGCTGCTCAACAAGCATGTGAACGCCAGACGGTTCCGGATGGAATCCCTCCGCTCAGTCATTGCCTCAATGTCTCAAGGAGATTTCCTTGCATCAATAGACATCAAAGATGCTTATCTCCACGTGCCGATTGCTACAGAGCACCAACGTTTTCTACGTTTCGTGATAGGAGACGACCATCTCCAGTTCGTAGCTCTGCCATTTGGTCTGGCGACAGCCCCACGGGTTTTCACCAAGGTCATGGCGGCAGTGGTAGCAGTCTTGCATTCTCAGGGACATTCGGTGATCCCTTACTTAGACGATCTACTTGTCAAAGCACCCTCTCAAGAGGCATGCCAACTCAGCCTGAATGTTGCGCTGGAGACTCTCCAGACTTTCGGGTGGATCATCAACTTTTCAAAGTCAAATCTGTCACCGACTCAATCACTAACGTATCTTGGCATGGAGTTTCATACTCTCTCAGCGATAGTGAAGCTTCCGCTGGACAAGCAGCGGTCACTACAGACAGGGGTACAATCTCTCCTTCAGGGTCAGTCGCACCCCTTAAGGCGCCTCATGCACTTCCTAGGGAAGATGGTGGCAGCAATGGAGGCAGTCCCGTTCGCGCAGTTTCATCTGCGCCCACTTCAATGGGACATTCTCCGCCAATGGGACGGGAAGACAACTTCCCTAGACAGGAAAGTCTCCCTTTCTCAGACGGCCAAGGACTCTCTGCAATGGTGGCTTCTTCCCACCTCATTATCACAGGGAAGATCCTTCCTACCCCCATCCTGGGCAGTGGTCACGACAGACGCGAGTCTGTCAGGGTGGGGAGCAGTTTTTCTCCACCACAGGGCTCAAGGGACGTGGACTCAGCAGGAGTCCACCCTTCAGATCAATGTTCTGGAAATCAGGGCAGAGTATCTTGCCCTACTAGCCTTCCAGCAGTGGCTGGAAGGAAAGCAGATCCGAATTCAGTCGGACAACTCCACAGCGGTGGCATACATCAACCACCAAGGAGGGACACGCAGTCGGCAAGCCTTCCAGGAAGTCAGGCGGATTCTGATGTGGGTGGAGGAAAGAGCATCCACCATATCAGCAGTTCACATCCCGGGCGTAGAAAACTGGGAAGCAGACTTCCTCAGTCGCCAGGGCATGGACGCAGGGGAATGGTCCCTTCACCCGGACATGTTTCAGGAAATCTGCCGCCGCTGGGGGGTGCCGGACGTCGACCTAATGGCGTCTCGGCACAACAACAAGGTCCCGACCTTCATAGCGCGGTCTCGCGATCAAAGAGCTCTGGCGGCAGACGCCTTAGTGCAAGATTGGTCGCAGTTCCGGCTCCCTTATGTGTTTCCACCTCTGGCACTCTTGCCCAGAGTGTTACGCAAGATCAGATCCGATTGCGGCCGCGTCATACTCGTCGCCCCAGACTGGCCGAGGAGGTCGTGGTACCCGGATCTGTGGCATCTCACGGTCGGCCAACCGTGGGCACTACCAGACCGTCCAGACTTAGGGTACTTTCACACTTGCGTTATTTTCCTTCCGTTACAATCCGCCCTTTTGGGAAACAGCGGAATCCGTTAACGGATTCCGCTGTTTCCCATAGACTTGTATGGTTGACGGATTGTACCAAAAGGAGCTGCGTTGCTTCCGCTGGGCGACGCTCCGTTGCTTCCGCCCAGCGGGAGGAACGCAGCATGTAACGTTATTTTGAGCAGCGGAATACTCTGGATTTCACTGCGCATGCTCTTTTTTTTTTTTTTTTTTTTTTTTTTTTTTTAAATCAAACTTTATTTTGGCTCGCGGTGGCCGAACGTTCAGCTGAGCGCCCGGCCGTCGGCAAGCGACAGCGCTCAGCTGAATGACCGGCCACCAGCATGCCCGGCCGCCGGCAAGTCACAGCGCTCAGCTGAGCGCCCGCCCGCCGGCATGCCCGGGCGCCGGCAAGTGACAGCGATCAGCTGATCACCCAGCGGCCGGCTGCAGGGAACGATCAGCTGATCGTTCACTATAGTCTGCCGCTGGTAAAACCGGGAAAAAAAAAAAAAAAAAAATCAAAACGAATTGCGTTGTTTTGCAGCATCCGTTGCATCCGTTGTGTCACTATATGCAACACATCCGTTGCATCCGTTACACAACGCAATGCAACGGATACCGTTCAACGCAAGTGTGAAAGTAGCCTTACTGTCCCAAGGGCCGTTTTTCCATCGGAATTCTGCGGCCCTGAACCTGACTGTGTGGCCATTGAGTCCTGGATCCTAGCGTCTTCAGGATTACCCCAAGGGGTCGTGGCCACCATGAGACAGGCTAGGAAGTCCACTTCTGCTAAGATCTACCACAGAACGTGGAAGGTTTTCTTATCCTGGTGCTCTGCACAAGGAGTATCCCCCTGGCCATTCGCGTTACCTGTTGTTCTTTCCTTCCTGCAATCTGGGTTGGAAAAGGGCTTGTCGCTCGGCTCCCTTAAAGGGCAAGTCTCGGCACTATCCGTGTTTTTTCAGAAGCGTCTAGCACGACTTTCTCAGGTGCGCACGTTCCTGCAGGGGGTTTGTCATATCGTCCCTCCGTACAGGCGGCCGTTAGATCCGTGGGATCTAAACAAGGTCCTTGTTGCTCTCCAGAAGCCGCCCTTCGAGCCTCTGAGGGATGTGTCACTTTCTCGACTCTCACAGAAAGTGGCCTTTCTGGTAGCGGTCACGTCTCTTCGGAGAGTGTCTGAACTAGCAGCGCTGTCATCCAAAGCTCCTTTCCTGGTGTTCCACCAGGACAAGGTAGTGCTGCGCCCTATTCAGGAGTTTCTCCCTAAGGTGGTATCCTCTTTTCATCTTAATCAGGATATCTCCTTGCCTTCCTTTTATCCGCATGCAGTTCATCGGTATGAAAAGGATTTACATTTGTTGGATCTGGTGAGAGCACTCAGAATCTACATTTCCCGCACGGCGCCCCTGCGCCGCTCGGATGCACTCTTTGTCCTTGTCGCTGGTAAGCGCAAAGGGTCGCAGGCTTCCAAAGCCACCCTGGCTCGATGGATCAAAGAACCAATTCTTGAAGCCTACCGTTCTGCTGGGCTTCCGGTTCCATCAGGGCTGAAGGCCCATTCTACCAGAGCCGTGGGTGCGTCCTGGGCATTACGACACCAGGCTACGGCTCAACAGGTGTGCCAGGCAGCTACCTGGTCGAGTCTGCACACTTTCACCAAACATTATCAGGTGCATACCTATGCTTCGGCGGACGCCAGCCTAGGTAGAAGAGTCCTGCAGGCGGCAGTTGCCTCCCCATAGGGGAGGGCTGTCTTTGCAGCTCTAACATGAGGTATTTCTTTACCCACCCAGGGACAGCTTTTGGACGTCCCAATCGTCTGGGTCTCCCAATGGAGCGCCGAAGAAGAAGGGAATTTTGTTACTTACCGTAAATTCCTTTTCTTCTAGCTCCTATTGGGAGACCCAGCACCCGCCCTGTTGTCCTTCGGGATTTTTGGTTGTTTTCGGGTACACATGTTGTTCATGTTGAATGGTTTTCAGTTCTCCGATGTTACTTCGGAGTGAATTTGTTTAAACCAGTTATTGGCTTTCCTCCTTCTTGCTTTAGCACTAAAACTGATCAGCCCGTGATCCCACGGGGGGTGTATAGCCAGAAGGGGAGGGGCCTTACACTTTTTAGTGTAATGCTTTGTGTGGCCTCCGGAGGCAGTACTATACACCCAATCGTCTGGGTCTCCCAATAGGAGCTAGAAGAAAAGGAATTTACGGTAAGTAACAAAATTCCCTTCATCCTGGTGCTCTGATAACGGTTTTCCTCCATGGCCGTTTGCCTTACCCACTTTTCTTTCATTCCTTCAATCCGGAATGGACAAGGGTTTGTCACTCGTCTCTCTCAAGGGCCAAGTATCGGCGCTCTCCGTATTTTTTCAAAAGCGCCTAGCCAGGCTTCCGCAGGTCCGCACGTTCCTGCAGGGAGTTTGCCACATAGTCCCACCTTACAAGCGTCCGCTGGAACCCTGGGATCTTAACAGGGTGCTAACGGCTCTTCAGAAACCACCTTTCGAGCCGCTGCGGGATGTCTCTTTATCACGTCTTTCGCAGAAGGTGGCCTTTCTAGTGGCAGTCACATCACTTCGGAGAGTGTCTGAGCTAGCAGCGCTGTCATGCAAAGCCCCCTTCCTGGTGTTTCACCAGGATAAGGTGGTTCTGCGTCCGGTCCCGGATTTTCTCCCTAAGGTGGTATCCCCTTTTCATCTCAATCAGGATATCTCCTTGCCTTCATTTTGCCCTAATCCAATTCACCAATGTGAAAAGGATTTGCACTCTTTGGATCTGGTGAGAGCACTCCGGCTCTACGTGTCTCGCACGGCGCCCCTGCGTCGTTCAGATGCGCTCTTTGTCCTTGTCGCTGGCCAGCGTAAGGGTTTGCAGGCTTCCAAGTCAACCTTGGCTCGGTGGATCAAGGAACCGATTCTCGAAGCCTACCATTCTTCTGGGCTTCCGCTTCCTTCAGGGCTGAAAGCCCATTCTACCAGAGCCGTGGGTGCGTCCTGGGCATTGCGGCAACGGGCTACGGCTCAGCAGGTGTGTCAGGCAGCTACGTGGTCTAGTCTGCACACTTTCACGAAACACTATCAAGTGCATACCTATGCTTCGGCAGACTCCAATCTAGGTAGGAGAGTCCTTCAGGCGGCGGTTGCCCACCTGTAAGAGGGGGCCGTTTTTCGGCTCTTTTTATTGAGGTATTCTTTTACCCACCCAGGGACTGCTTTTGGACGTCCCAATTGTGTGGGTCTCCCAATGGAGCGACAAAGAAGAAGGGAATTTTGTTTACTTACCGTAAATTCCTTTTCTTCTAGCTCCTATTGGGAGACCCAGCACCTGCCCCTGTTCCCTTCGGGCTGGTTGTTCTTTTGTGTACACATGTTGTTCATGTTGAATTGTTCTTTTGGTTCATGGTTTTCAGTTCTCCGAACATCCTTCGGATTGAATTTACCCTAGACCAATTTATAAGTTTTCTCCTTCCTGCTTTTGCACCAAAACTGAGGAGCCCGTGATCCACGGGAGGGTGTATAGGCAGAGGGGAGGGGTTACACTTTTTAAAGTGTAATACTTTGTGTGGCCTCCGGAGGCAGAAGCTATACACCCAATTGTCTGGGTCTCCCAATAGGAGCTAGAAGAAAAGGAATTTACGGTAAGTAAACAAAATTCCCTTCTTTTTCAGTATTTCTAGTTGTATTCTGGTCTTTCCCTCTTGGTGACTAGATTTTAAAAAATAAATAGCGATTTTATTTAAGTGAACAGCACCTCTATATCATATTTTTATTTTCGAAGAGCCTCCATTTTTTCCGATCTGGTCATAGCCTTCATCAAAGTGGGGAAGTCCACTTCCTCTCCTCCTGGGCTGCTTGCTCTCAGCCCTTGAGTTGGGTCTGTTTATCAGGTTATTTTTTTTTTTCTAGGTCAGGTTTTTGCCCTTAAATTTTCTACAAGGAATCTAGTGTCCGTTCTCGTATAACATTCCCATAAGGCACACACACCAGGTAAACCCCTAGCAGCCCTCCCGTGGATCCCTAGAACCTCTTCTGCATTGAATGCTCAATAGTGCCCTCCCCTTGCCTTTTTTTTTTTTTTATTTTTTTTCCTTCTCAGAAAACTTTTTCTGGCAATGATCTCTTCCAGGGGCAAGTCTCGGGACAGTCTTATCTTCTCTCCTTCCTGACCTTCTTTGTCAGAATAAGTTGGTCTTCCTCTCTTCATCAAGGCGGGTTGCTCTTTTCTCACCCTGAGGGAGATCGTCTCCTCTTGTTCCATTCTTCTTCTTGTCCTCCTGACTGGTCTGTAAGATCTATTGTGCCTGTTAAAGCGTGTCTCGTCACGCCTGTCTGTCTTGGACAGCTTACTTAGTCGCTTGGTTTCCTTTTTCAAAATCCAGAGGGTCATTTTAATGGCCTTCAGGTTTTAATCCGCTTCGTTGTCTGGAACGCACATTGGGCAAGGAACAGTGTGTCCTCTCTGAGGTTCCGGCCCGCTTCACCTGTGTCTAGGGCCTAGATCATTCTTCTTCAGGTCTCTATTTGGCAGCTGCCTAGTTATCTGTAATTACCCTTTCCAAGTTCTACAGAGTACACCCCTTCTTACCTTATTTGACTTGGCACGTTCAGGCCTTGGCAGTAAGGTCTTGCAAATTGCAGTAGCCAGTTTCTGACATGAGAATTTCGCCTGTACTCCTCCTATTTTTCTTGAACTTTTTCTTCCCACTCTTGGGGAGTGCTTTGGGATGCCCCATGGTTTCCTGTGTCCTCCAATGAAATGATAGCGGAAAGAAGATTTTGGGTACTCACCGTAAAATCTTTCTCTGAGCCTTCGTTGGGGGACACAACACTCTCCTTTTGTAGATGCCTCTGTTGGGTCAGTCTGTATTTTATTTCATGTTGATTCTCCTACTGCTTTCACACTAACTGATCGGCTTGCCTCTGGTTGGTGGGTTTAAACTACTGAGGAGGAGATAACTTTTTTTTTTCTTGCCTAGTGTCAGCAGCATATACACCCATGGTTTCCTTTGTTCCCAATGAAGGCTCAGAGAAAAATTTTGTTGAGTACCCAAAATAATCTTTTTTAGAACTGCGAAAGGTGCATTCAGGCATCCGTGCAATGGTCTGAGATTGGACTGGCTGCAGTTTCCCGACCCAAGTGTGACAGCTTTATATATTTCTATGAAGCTGTCACACAGGTCTAGAGACCTGTAGCCAGTTTGTGCATTGTGGTCCGATCTCAGACAGATTTGTACAGATTTCTGCATGCCCCCTAACTGTGACACTGATGCTGCTTTTGAGCTCTCCACAACTTCCATTGTCACAGATCAGGGAACTTGAATTGCTTCTTGCTCTTCATGGAAGACATCCCCCTGATAGCTTAATTTCTGGTGTATTTCTGTTTGTACTGTCAAGGCTTCTTCCATTCTCCCTGGGTTTACTGCCTTCTCTTTTACAGCTTGTATGTAACGTTTCATAGCTTCCCTCCACACACCTTTACATATCACATACAAGCTGTGAAGATGCTGCCAGGGAGAACAGACGATCCATGATAGTACATTATGTAATCTGTCATGACTCGTTTTGCGCTGCCTGTCCACACCTTTACAGCTAGTATTTGAAATGTTAAGCTGTGAAGGACCAGGCACGGGGCACAAGGATAGTGGAGTGACAGAGCAGAACAAGCCACGAATATACAAAGAAACAGGCACCTACCAGAATGAAGCTTTGTCAGGAGGCTAGCTTCTATAAAGAGCAGGAAGAAAATCACACTACCTGATATTTGACGACGTATCCCAGAAGGGAGGGAGAGCACTTGGAAGCAGCATCCGTGTCACAGTGAGTAGTTCTAAAAATTTGGAAAGCTTGTGAAGTGGCAAATAAAAACAGAAATATGAGCCTTTTATAGTTTTTGATGTATTATGGATTTAAAAAAACAAAAAATAAAACACAAAACATTTTAATCTCCCCAGAGTACCCCTTTTAAAAATGTCTATAATGACTATAACTAATGCAACGCACACTGTCTAGCTAATTATTATTTTTTTTTTAATTGTCTAATATTGCTCCTATTTTTTGTAGAAACATTTGCAGTGTATCAATGAACTGACCACAAATGATGCGAAATTGAAGGCTGCGAACCAGCAACTCTGCAGTGAAATGAGACAAATGCTTGAAGACTTTGATAAAGATAAGAAGGAATCTATTGAAAGGTGCCAATAGAATATTGGTGTATAGTGCTTCTGTCCTACTTTGAGGAGATTAAATATATATTAAAATGTTATTGCCCATTTAGACTTGGCAATAATTGGGGGGTGTGCATGTATAGAAATGCTCATTCCTGACTTTTGGCCCATTGCAGCGGACTGGCGAAAACAAGTTCATTTGTCAGATTTAAAATGCATTGATATCCGCAACACATCATCCTGTGTAATCACGTGATGTGCTACCGTTAACAGGACATTATATGGGCAAAGAACGAAAATACTAACAATTGTTCTGTACGCAGAGTTGTCAGCCTGTTTAAATAGACTAGTAATCGATCGCTGATCAGCTCTTATATAGCCGACCGGCAATTGTTTAACAGCCTGAATGAGCACCAACTAAAGTGGCCATAAAAGTTGGATGCTTCTCTAACAATGATCACTGAGATCGGTAAAACTAAAGTATTGTAGTGTTTTGTACAAGCCATTAAAATGATCACCGTTCAAATACCCTAGGGAGACTAATAAAAAAAAGAAAAAAAAAAAGTTTAAACCTTTTGCAAAAAGCGTTCAAATATCTGAACCTTTTTGAAAAATGAAGAATAAGTATATTTGGTATCTCCGCTTCTGTAAAAGTCAAGCTTTTCAAAATTATAAAAATATTTAACTAATACAATGAACTGTGTAGAGAGAAAAAAAAATCTTTTCTCCAGAATTTTGATATTTTATGGTCATATTGCCTCCCCTAAAAAAACAATTAAAAATTATTTATTATTTATTATTTTATCATTTTTATATGGTGCAAACATATTCCGCTGCTCATTACAATTCAGGGTTTCATGTACAGACAATCATAAGTAACCGTTATAGAAGATACAATAATTAAAGCAAAATAAAGACCACCCTCCTCGTAAGAGCTTACAATCTACAATGGGGTGAGGTGGGGGATACAGAAGGTTCAATCGACTGTCCAGCCCTCTAGAAAAAATGGAGGTTAGATAAAGGCTGCATGAGCCAGTCACCAGCCAATCTTTGTAATACTTTTGGGAGCGGTGGAGTCTGACGGAGAGTTATGTTCTGAGAAATACTGGAGGGGAATATATATGAATTGACTGATAAAGGGAGAGTGATAGGCCACCCTAAAAGGATGTGTTTTTAGGAGCATCTGAAACTGTGTAAGTTGTGGCTCGTCCTAATTTCTTGGGATAGCCCATTCCAGAGTATTGGTGCAGCTTGGGAGAAGTCTTGGAGCCAGAAGTGGAAGGTTCGGATCAAGACTTTTTACAGCTTTTTCTATAGAAAATGGCACAAGCCACGTTTTATACTTAAGGTCTGAGGTGTGTGGGGTGTTTTTTTTTTTTTTTCCCTTTTATTAAAAAGGCAGTAAAATGTATATTCATCTATTTTGCACACATATATGCCAAATGATCTATATGTAGCAAAGTCAATATTGTACAATTTTTCACATTTGACATGGACTGTTAAATCCTTGTACTCCCAGGTGTGAGCGAACGTATGAACAGCATCACGAAGACATTAAGAATCACATAAGGATGGAACTGAGTGAGAATTGTGACGCTGAGAAGAGACAGCTATGTCAGGCCTATGAAAATAAAATAGCTAATTTAGAGTAAGGCTTTCTTTGCCTATATGTGATGAGTTGTTGGTTTAATTAGGCCTCGGTCAGTATTTTGGTGTGGTTTTTTTATGTCCAGTATTTGTAGCCAAAACAAAGAATGGGAAAGTGCAGAAGTGGTGCCCGTGTTTATATTATACTTTTCCTCTGATTGTCCCACTGGCGTTGGCTTATAGATACGGAGGTAAAAAAAACTCCCCAAATGCTGAGTGTGTGTGAAGAGGGGAGCCGTGTGATGGCTGACCTTGCTTCCACTGACTTCTGTATAGGTGATTGAGCGGGTGTGAGTCGTTACCTTCGAGGTCGTGCCCATCACTCTGCTGTAATCCTCTTATTAGATGGGGTGGAGACGTCAATGTACACATGACAGTCTTAATAAAAGGAACTGGAACTTCTTTATTCTGGCACGTTCAGTATCCGTACTTCTGGTCCCTAGGACCCCCATGCTGTGTCCTTCGTACTCGTGGGGGAAAAACTCTGCTAACTTGCCCTGGGCACCTTCCCTCAGCAGCTAAGTCCTATATACTTTATCTTCCCCCGGTATCCGTTCCTTTG
The DNA here is from genome assembly GCF_048569485.1 of Anomaloglossus baeobatrachus. NCBI lineage: Eukaryota > Metazoa > Chordata > Amphibia > Anura > Aromobatidae > Anomaloglossus > Anomaloglossus baeobatrachus. Next base: position 501,904,058 of record NC_134356.1, on the reverse strand, counting down.
CGGCTGCTGTGTCTCACTCACTCGTGTCCAGAACGTGCAGCCTCTCCTGGCCAGTATGAGGTCCAACTGGGGTCTCAGAATACCAGTGTCCCACCAGTCCGAGGTCCATCTGCCACCCGTCAGCCGGGTGAGGTCTTGACACATATGGAGGCATTCCCTCCAGCTCAGGCAGGCTTCACATCAGCGGTATTCTGCCCCAATGCCGGATCTGGCACAAATGCGTTTTTACGTCAATGCATTTCCTATGGACTCGCAGCAAGTTCCGGTCACATGCGGTTGTTTGCGTGTGTCATACACAACCGCATGTGACCGGAACTTGCCGCAAGTCCATAGGAAATGCATTGAAGTGAAACGCATTTGTGCCGGATCCGGCATTGCAGCAGAATACCGTTGATGTGAAGCCCACCTCAGGCAGACCCTAAGATGGAGTCCTGCCTAGCACAATTCCTGCTGCTCGACTCGCTACATTTTCTCTACACCTGCTGTAACCCTCTGCTTACTCCTCCCACCTATCTGTCTCTTTGACAACTCTCTACTGTACTTTATGTTCCCTATTCTAACGCTTATGTTAACTACCTACTCCTCCCATCTTTCTCCTGCTGCTTTTTCTTTAGTTGACTTATTCCTATCTTATCACCTCTTCTTTACCTGGCCCTGTACTTCATCTTCTGCCGAACACCGCACAAGGGACCAGTACGTTATACACAATATTTACAACATATAAACACATACATTTTCCTCACTACTTAATCCATACCAGCGGTGACCCGTGTGTGGAGCCGAACGACGCGCCCGTTCGGCTCTGCTACATCTCATCTTTACTGTTATACATACAATACATATTTACACCACCTTTGTAGTAGAGGGTGCTATTCGCCATCCTTCTACGTGTGCATGTGGACTAACCCCAGAATGTAGGTATCCATAATTACATGGCTTTTTCATGATTCATTGCAGATCTCAGATCATTGAGTTGACCAGTGAGATGACGGCAGTTCAGGAATGTTATATAGCCGTCTGTAAGGAGAAAGATTCTCTAGAAGATAATGTCCGAGACAGTCTGAAGAAAGAATTTCAGCTGAATGAGGAAAAAGTACATATAATATTTTGATTTTCTAATATAAATTGTGTTATGATAAAGTAATGTTTTTGATTCATGTATTTTAATTTTTGTAAGTGGAGAGGAAAACTGAAACAAGACACAGAAATGACTTTGCAAACTCTAAAAACAGAGCTAGAGTCGAAGCACCAGTCATCCCTGTCTGAGGCGAAGGTTCGGTGGGAAAAAGAACAGGAATGCATGATGACGCAACAGCTTGATGCACAGATAACATTGGCAAAAGACAGCTGGATAAAGGAGCACCAGAAGGTTTGTAGACCACATTCAGCCCTGTAGATACTGGGATTATGATCTTACATATAGCTATAAAATAGTTAGATCAGCTATGTCACATGGGTCCTCTGCTTCTTGTTTCCTCATGTTGTCCCCATGGATCAAGTTGGAAAAGTGTGGGGAAATTTGTCAGTCAGTGACAAGTTTTCGTGCTGCACTACCGCAGGGGAATTTGAAGTGGAATTTTGTTCCACTACAAAGCAAAGTGGCCACATCGATGTAAAGTAGGGAAAGCAAGCTTTTTCTAAATACCTTCTGTTGTCCATTCTGACTGTGAGCGGCGCTATCGCTGTCTGCTCATAGCCCATCATCTGACTTCCGGAATTGGAAGTTGACCCGACATCACCGAGGCGGGACCCAGTCTCCGTAAGTAAGTGGGCTATGTGCAGAGTTTCATTGCATGTCACAGCCCATCATCTTGCGCGTTCTCTCCTTCACCGCAGAGCGCCGCAAGCATGAGCATTGCTGGGCTGTGACGTGCGCTGAAACGCCCGCCCACAGACCAGTCACTTGTGACTGGGTCCCACCTAGGTGATGCCAGGTCAACTTCTAATTTTGGAAGTTGGCGTCATATCACTAGACATCAGAGGTCACTGCAGCTGGGGGTCTCATGATGGGGGATGAGTGGACAGCAATAGCTCCGCTCAAAGGCCGAATGGACAACAGAAGGTATTTAGAAAAAGCCTTCTGTCAGAGCTTTACATTGATGTTGCCACTATGTTTTGTAGTGGACCACCCCTTTTCAACGGAACTTGTCACTTCAGAAAACAATATTTACCTGCAGAGAGAGGGTTAATCTGCAGATAAATATTGTTACAATGTTCAGGGCTGGCTCTAGGTTTTTGTGGGCCCCAAGCGAAAGTGTCTCAGTGGGCCCCGTGCACGCACAGACACACACATACACAGATACGTACCCATACAGGCATGCATGCATACATGCACACAGATTTTAAGACAAATTCACAAAAATACATAGTAACAGACAAAAATATATGCAGTCATATACAGTGACATATAGATATACACATAATACATGTACACACAGACATATTAGAGATGTTTTTAATATGGGGAAGTTGGAAACAAGCTTCACAAACACCCCCCCCCCCTTCCCGCCCCAGCTTGCCACTTGTCCAGCCCCTAACAGGCCCGTGGCTCAGGGCGCGCTGCTTGATGGTCGTCACTAACCGACCCGGCCGCATAACGCACACTGTGATTTCTGTATATACATCACAGGAGCGACAGGAGGCTACAGTATATTCTCACAGGAGGGGCTGGGGGCTACCACATATACATCATAGTAGGGGCTTGGGCATACAGCTTATATGGACCCATACAGGTGGTGGGGGGGGGGGGGGAAGGATAGGTACATACAGCTCTGGGCCTGGGTGATGCTGCCTGGAGCTGCACCTCCTCTCTCTTTTCATCTGTGGGATGGGAGTGCAGCACATCACACGATAGCTCAGCCCACAGATTAACTTTATACATGTGTATGCAGTGTTCAGTAGTGAACGCTGGGTGCAAGTGCTGCGTTTAAAGATTCGGAAGCCAGGAAAGTTTGGCTGCTGGCCTGAGACCTTTGGTCCCCAGAACTCAGCCCGAGGACTACAGAACTAATCACTGCCCCTGATGACAGCGAGTGGGACTCCCCCGGCTGTTCAGGTCTCCGGTACTTGCCCTGGTGCGCTGTGTGCTGATGTCGGCCCTGACAATGCTGAACAGCCTCCTTAAAGTGCTATACTGTGAGCAGTGGCTGTAGGCATGCCCTTAGCCCTTTTTATTGACTGTTCTCTTTGCAGCGTTTCTATGCACTGCAAGCTGTCAAAGTGCCGGGGCTTGTTTACAGACACATTTCACCGTATAGTGAGTGTTGTAAAGACTACTTTTCTCAGAGTGCACATTACCTGGGCAGGCACAAGTTTAAATATAGATAAAAGATGTCGTCTTCCCCTTTTTGTTTTAAAAATATGGACCCAGTGTTATTAGTTGTTGGATATCTTATCATTTATTAGAAAGCTGAACTAAGGGTTCAGGATCTGGAGAACCAGTGGCGGCATAAACTAGACCAAGCAGTGCAAGACGCCAGAGCAAAGTCACTGCAGACCTTGGAAGATCATGCCGTGCAGACAGATGAGACTCTCATCACACCATCTGAGTGCGAAACTGAGCAGCAAGGCAAACAGAGGGCTGTCTGGGACATCCGAAATGATCTAGGAGCACAGCATCGGGAGGATATTGCAAAGCAGGTAAGATGTGTGTCGCATTCAGAACATTCACAAGCCAATTCATTTTGCTCCTTTTTACACTTGCAGGCAGACTTACTTTTGTCTGGGCCGAAGTGCACTCATATTGCCAGCCAATATCTATTGCCAGAATTACTTTCTTGACCCATTATCCAGAGAAGTTGACCAGACATGTGGATTTTGAAAACACCGGGTGCACTATTGTGAATGGGCTTGGTTGGATGGATTGAAGTTCTGTTCCAACCTTAAAACATTTACTTTTCCAATGTATCTTTGATTTCGATTTTCACGGACACCTTTTAATAGTGCCTCACATTGATTGATTTTTGACGATGAAGTAACCAGTGTGCTGGATCGGTGCTGCGATATTTACAATTCTTATTAGGTTGTATTTGTTTTGACAGGTAGAAGTGGCACTAACAAATGCGCACAAAAGGTGGTTGGAAGGACTTACTAGTTTATCAGAATATAAAGCAAACTTGAGGCTTGAAAAACAAAAATGGGAGAGACTACATGACCTTAATGTGAAGGAGCAGGTAAGTAAAGAGCATCTGATAGCTTCTTGTCAATCATGTGACTTTTGTTTTTAAAGGGAACCTGCCATGTAAAAACCCCTATTAACTTTCAGATATGGGGTTACTCTGCAGGTTAATATCATTCTTATGGTTCCTAGCATAAGCACTGGGAGCCCCACTGCCGTGAGGAAATTAAATTTAGGCTTCCTGGTAGCTTCTGGCTTTCAGTCGTAGAGGTGGCGCCAGCATGGCTTCAGTCACCGCTCTGTACATAGTGAATGGCCGCTGTAACTGTGTACCCGGCACCGATTTGATACCGGGCTGTCAGTCAGTGCTGGGGCCGTGGTTACAGCTGCTGCTCAGTAGGCAAGAGCGGTGACTAAAGCCATGACTGTGCACCGCTACGACTGGAAGCCCATAGCCTACCAAGAAGCCTAAAATTAATTTTCTCACGGCAGCGGGGCTCCCAGTGCGCGAATGCATAGAAGCTTCAGAATGATATGGACCTTCAGATTAACTCCATATTTGAAGGATAATAGGGGTTTTTGTTTTTTTTTTTTACTTGACAGATTCCTTTAAAAGGGTTATTCGGAGATGGCTGCATTTTAAATAGTGCTAAATAAAATAAGTAATTTTGTGTTTATTAACGTTTTGTCCCCATTGTCCAGCTACCACTATTATTTTTTTACGGTTTCCTTCTTGTTGCCAAGCGGACCGTCCACCGCTGCAGTCTGTGGAGGCCGAACATACACAGTGCTGACGTACTTTTTCTTAGTGAGCTTGTAAGCACTGGCCAGTGTCAGAAGCCAACAGCGCCTCATTCCAGCTAGATGACTTTAGCCGTCACTTATCTATAGACTTAAGGTAATATTTCTTCAGCGCTCTATTGGGAGACCCAGACGATTGGGGTATAGCTACTGCCTCCGGAGGCCACACAAAGCACTACACTAAAAAGTGCAAGGCCCCTCCCCTTCTGGCTATACCCCCCCGTGGTATCACGGGTTCTCCAGTTTTCAAGCTTTGTGCGAAGGAGGTCAGACATCCATGCATAGCTCCACAGATTTTAGTCAGCAGTAGCTGCTGACTATATCGGATGGAAGAAAAGAGGGCCCATATAGGGCCCCCAGCATGCTCCCTTCTCACCCGTTGATGGTGTTGTAAGGTTGAGGTACCTATTGCTGGTACGGAGGCTGGAGCCCACATGCTGCTTTCCTTCCACATCCCCCTGGGGGGCTCTGAGGAAGTGGGATCCTGCCGGCCTCAAAGCTCTGACGCCGGGCTCCATCCACAGACCCATTTGAACCTGCTGGATACGGAGCTGGAGTACCGTTCAGGGACATGGCCCTGCACCATTACAGGTACTCTGTGTCCCCGTACACACAGGCACAGCACACTCCAGACTTGCTGGGTGTGCTAGTGCGCCGGGGACAGTAAAGGGTTACAGTCACTGCAGCTTTGCTGAGTGACTTTGTGTATTGGGAACTACCGCGCCGGACGCTCCGGGAGCGGCGGCGCGGCTGGGACTTGTAGTTCGCCGGGGACTGGGCGCCGACCGCGCTTTTACGGCGGCGGCGCTTATAAATCCAGTCCCCGGCTTCTGCGGCCTAGTGCCGCTTCGTTCCCGCCCCCTCCCTGTCACTCAGGGAAGGGGACAGACGCTGAGCAATCAGCAGCGCCGAGGGCTGGAGCCTTATTTACATGCTCCAGCCCTCTCACTGCACACTGTCGGACGCCGGATTCCCGCTCTGACTTGGGGCACGCCCACGGCCCGCCCCTCCTCACACGAGCTGGGGAAGACGCCGGCAGCCATTACTGCAGTCCGAGCTCGGACTTTCGGCAACCAGGCAGGACGGTGGCGACCATACACCCGCTTATAGGCGGGCGGTAAGCGGCACACATAGTGCTGACCCCAATATATACTGCAGTGTGTACATGTGTATTTTAACTGCATAGGTCGCTATATGCCCGCTTGGAGAGCGACACATCAGCAGCAGGAAAGCAGGTGTGCTAAGGCACAGGCTTTCTAGGCTGCTTGTATTGCACGTACTGAAGTGTTCATTTGTGTTTATGCTTGTATGCTATACACTGCACTGTACAGTCGCTAGTCTTGGCTATATTCTCCTGGAATGGCTAGACTACAGCAGCAGAAAACCAAGGGTGCTGGGGCACAGGTTTTTTTCTATGCTGCTTGTATTGCATGGGCTGCAGTGTGCATTTGTACTTGTGCTTGTATGCTATACATTGCACTGTATGGTCACTCTTCTGGGCTATATTCCCCTAGATGACTAGTCTACAGCAGCAGAAGAGCAGAGGTGCCAGGGCACAGGCTTCTATGCTGCTTGTATTGCTTGTGCTGCAGTGTTCATTTGTACTTTATGCTTGTATGCTATACATTGCACTGTACGGTCACCAATCTTGGCTATATACTTCTAGATGGCTAGTCGGCAGCGGCAAAAAAGCAACACAGATTTTCAGTGCTGTTTTTACTACATGGGATGCTGTTCATGACACCGTCCCATTGTGTGCATGCTCCCCTGTAGCACTTCGTCTGCCGGGGTCTCTAGCACTTCGTCTGCCGGGGTCTCTACTAGTCGTGGCCAAAGAAACCACCTGTCATCCCTGTCCAAGGACAGGGACGGAGTTGCAGTTTCGACAGATATATTGTCATAAGATAGAGACTTGCAGTCCAGACAGGCCATGGGCAATCTTCCTGACCAACCTCATTTGGAACGGGGGGGTCCCAGGAGGACTCTCTGTATGATAAGGCAGCTCTCCAGGACTTTGATCCTGACATCGCTATCAATCCGGATACACCGGATGGTAACGCCATACGGAATGATCCTATAGCGTCCATCAATGGAAGGTTGGATCTTTCTCCCTCAGCTCCCCCAGTGGAGGAGTCAGCTTCACAGCAGGAGAAGTCCCTTTTCAGTATCTCAAACGGATATTGAGTATTTTTCTGGCCACGCTGACTTCAGAGAAGCAGTCCAGAAACACCACGCTTACCAGATAAGCGTCTTCTCCAAACGTTTTTAAGATACACGTTATCCCTTTTCCCCTGACGTGGTCAAGCGCTGGACCCAGGGTCCAAAGGTGGATTCTCCAATCTCCAGGCTTGCGTCTAGAGCCATAGTTGCACTGGAGATGGGGCTTCACTTAAAGATGCCATTCACAGACAGATGGACTCTGGTTGAAATCTGTCTAGGAGGCTATCGGCGTGTCGGTTGCTCCGGCATTCACAGCCGTATAGGCAACCTAACCTTTTCAGCTGTTCTTGCGCAGCTGGCCTTGAGCACATGTACATCTGTACCGCAGAGGCGTCCGTAACTCCGCAATGTCTGCACTGCGACTTACCCTATTAATGCTGTCCTAAAAGTACAGTCGAGGTTTCGGTCCTTCCCAAGCTCGGGCAGGTCCCAATTGTCCTCGTGCAAAAGGGCTACAAAACCTCAGACGGGCTCAGATTCCGGCCGGGCTCAATCACGCCCAAGGAAGGCAGCCGGAGGAACCGCTACCAAGGCGGTCTCCTCATGACTCTCAGCTCTCTCTCTCTCTCCGCATCCGCGGTTGATGGCAGACTCCCCCGCCTTTGGCGACATTTAGCTGCCACAGGTCACAGACCGGTGGGTGACGGACATTGTGCTCACGTGCACAGGACAGTGTTCTGTTCTCGTCCTCCGACTCCATTCTTCAGAACGGCCCCACCTCCCCACCGAGCAGATGCCCTGCTGCAGGCGGTGGACGCTCTAAGAGCAGAAGGAGTGGTGATCCCTGTCCCCCCTCAGGAACGAGGGCGAGGGTTTGTACTCCAATCTCTTTGTGGCTCCAAAAAAGGACGGCTCCTTCCGTCCTGTTCTGGACCTAAAACTGCTCAATAAGCATGCGAACGCCAGGCGGTTCCGGATGGAATCCCTCCGATCCGTCATTACCTCAATGTCTCGAGGAGACTTCCTTGCCTCAACAGACATCAAAGATGCCTATCTCCACGTGCCAATTGCTACGGAGCACCAACGTTTTCTACGTTTTGTGATAGGAGACGACCATCTTCAGTTCGTAGCTCTGCCATTCGGTCTGGCGACAGCCCCACGGGTGTTCACCAAGGTCATGGCAGCAGTGGTAGCAGTCTTGCACTCTCAGGGACACCCGGTGATCGATAGTGAAGCTTCCGCTGAACAAGCAGCGTTCACTGCAAACAGAGGTGCAATCTCTCCTTCAAGGCCAGTCGCACCCCTTAAGGCGCCTCATGCACTTCCTAGGGAAGATGGTGGCAGCCATGGAGGCAGTTCCCTTTGCGCAGTTTCATCTGCGCCAACTGCAAGGGGACATTCTCCGCCAATGGGACGGGCAGTCAACCTCCCTGGACAGGAAAGTCTCCCTTTCCCAGACGGCCAAGGACTCTCTGCAATGGTGGCTTATTCCCACCTCATTGTCACAGTGAAGATCCTTCCTACCCCCATCCTGGGCAGTGGTCACGACAGATACGAGTCTGTCAGGGTGGGGAGCAGTTTGTCTCCGCCACAGGGCTCAGGGGACGTGGACTCAGCAGGAGTCCACCCTTCAGATCAATGTTCTGGAAATCGGGGCAGGGTATCTTACCCTACTAGCTTTCCAGCAGTGGCTAGAAAGAGAGCAGATCCGAATCCAGTCGGACAACTCCACAGCGGTGGCATACATCAACCACCAAGGAGGGACGCGCAGTCGGCAAGCCTTCCAGGAAGTCCGGCGAATCCTCATGTGGGTGGAGGACACAGCATCCACCATATCCGCAGTTCACATCCCGGGCGTAGAAAACTGGGAAGCAGACTTCCTCAGTCGCCAGGGTATGGACGCAGGGGAATGGTCCCTTCACCCGGACGTGTTTCAGGAAATCTGTCGCCGCTGGGGGGTGCCGGACGTCGACCTAATGGCGTCTCGGCACAACAACAAGGTCCCGGCATTTATGGCACGATCGCGCGATCACAGAGCTCTGGCGGCAGACGCCTTAGTGCAAGATTGGTCGCAGTTCCGGCTCACATATGTGTTTCCACCTCTGGCACTCTTGCCCAGAGTACTGCGCAAAAAATCAGATCCGATTGCAGCCGCGTCATACTCGTCGCCCCAGACTGGCCGAGGAGATCGTGGTACCCGGATCTGTGGCATCTCACGGTCGGCCGACCGTGGTCACTACCAGGCTGGCCAGACTTACTGTCCCAAGGGCCGTTTTTCCATCGGAATTCTGCGGCCCTGAACCTGACTGTGTGGCCATTGAGTCCTGGATCCTAGCGTCTTCAGGATTATCCCAAGGGGTCGTTGCCACCATGAAACAGGCTAGGAAGTCCACCTCTGCTAAGATCTACCACAGAACGTGGAAGATTTTCTTAACCTGGTGCTCGGCTCAGGGAGTGTCTCCCTGGCCATTTGCATTGCCTACTTTTCTTTCCTTCCTGCAATCGGGGTTAGAAAAGGGCTTGTCGCTCGGCTTCCTTAAGGGGGAAGTCTCGGCACTATCCGTGTTTTTTCGGAAGCGTCTAGCACGTCTTTCTAAGGTGCGCACGTTCCTACAGGGGGTCTGTCATATCGTACCCCCGTACAAGCGGCCGTTAGATCCATGGGATCTCAACAGGGTATTAGTTGCTCTCCAGAAGCCGCCTTTCGAGCCTCTGAAGGAAGTTTCCTTTCTCGCCTGTCACAGAAGGTGGCGTTTCTCGTTGCGATCACATCGCTTCGGCGAGTGTCTGAGCTGGCAGCTCTGTCATCCAAGGCTCCCTTCCTGGTGTTCCACCAGGACAAGGTAGTGCTGCGCCCCATTCCGGAGTTTCTCCCTAAGGTCGTATCCTCATTTCATCTTAATCAGGATATATCCTTGCCTTCCTTTTGTCCTCATCCGGTTCACCGGTATGAAAAGGACTTACGTTTGTTAGATCTGGTGAGAGCACTCAGACTCTACATTTCCCGCACGGCGCCCATGCGCCGTTCCGATGCACTTTTTGTCCTTGTCGCTGGTCCGCGCAAGGGGTTGCAGGCTTCTAAAGCCACCCTGGCTCGATGGATCAAAGAACCAATTCTAGAGGCCTACCGTTCTGCGGGGCTTCCGGTTCCTTCAGGGCTAAAAGCCCACTCAACCAGAGCCGTGGGTGCGTCCTGGGCATTACGACACCAGGCTTCGGCTCAACAAGTGTACCAGGCAGCTACCTGGTCCAGTCTGCACACTTTCACCAAGCATTATCAGGTGCATACCTATGCTTCGGCGGATGCCAGCTTAGGTAGAAGAGTCCTGCAGGCGGCAGTGACACCCCCGTAGGGGAGGGCTGTTTTGCAGCCCTAACATGAGGTATTTCTTTACCCACCCAGGGACAGCTTTTGGACGTCCCAATCGTCTGGGTCTCCCAATAGAGCGCTGAAGAAGAAGGGAATTTTGTTACTTACCGTAAATTCCTTTTCTTCTAGCTCTTATTGGGAGACCCAGCACCCGCCCTGTTGTCCTTCGGGATGTTTTTGTTGTTTGCGGGTACACATGTTGTTCATGTTGAACGGTTTTTCAGTTCTCCGATGTTACTCGGAGTTAATTTGTTTAAACCAGTTATTGGCTTTCCTCCTTCTTGCTTTGGCACTAAAACTGGAGAACCCGTGATACCACGGGGGGGTATAGCCAGAAGGGGAGGGGCCTTGCACTTTTTAGTGTAGTGCTTTGTGTGGCCTCCGGAGGCAGTAGCTATACCCCAATCGTCTGGGTCTCCCAATAAGAGCTAGAAGAAAAGGAATTTACGGTAAGTAACAAAATTCCCTTCTTGTCTTGCAGATATCTGATGCTGTTGCTGCAGCTGAAGCAAATTGGAAGTTAGGAGCTGGAAAAGTTGACTACAGCAAGAAAGAAAAAGAATTGGAGGAGCAAGTCTCCTCGCTGAAAAGAGAGCTGGAGCAAAAGAATGATGAGTTTGAGGCACGGATGAAAGTGGAACTCGGGGAGGCGCGTGCTCTGTGGAACAAAGACCGGCAGGAGGAGATTCAGCAGATTCGGGCACAAAATGAAAAGGATTACCGCACATTTTTGAATGAACACAGGACTAAGATCAGCGAAGTTCTTTCCACAGCAAAAGCAGATTTTGAAAAGCAGAGAATAGAGCTGGTGTCTCAGAAGGAGGCAGAGTTGACAAAACATTTTAACCACCAACTCAAGCAACGGACGTGTGAAGAAACTCGGAAAATCGAAGACCACAATAAAGAGATTTTATGTGAAATAGAGCGACTTATGGCTGACATTCATGATAGTCTGGTTGGAAAACGTCTTCCAGAACATTTCTCATATACATCAAGCAGTGTAGATGCCCAGTTTTTGGATAAGCTTCGATCTTCCTTACAGAAGTCTATCATGGAGATTGCTTACAAGGCTATATCAAATGCAAAATCTGAGTGGAAGCAGGTAACAATTTGTGCACCTTTCTATCTGCATGTGATTAATATACAGTGTTCTAGAGTAGGTATAAAGCTGTTTCTTGATGTATTTCAGAACCTTGATGAGAATTTTGCAAGAAAGAACCACCTTTCCGAGAGGCAGATAAATGGTGATTTTCAAAAATTTGTTCAGCTTTTTAAAACTTGACACTCTCATCATCAAGATTCTTATAAAGCATTTTTACATACTTTCCTTTTGTTTTTTGTTTTTTAAATCAAGGTTTGATATTGCTATTTGATATGAACCTTGAGCATTGAAATCGGGTACATTTGGATAAACTGCATGTACCACAACATAAATAAGAAATAGAAAGATGATGTTATGGTGACCTCTAACTCTACAATATGACACATACCTTAAATTACCAAATTTGTTTATAATGCTATTAATGAAATTTGTAGAAGAGCAGTCTGCTGAATTTAGCAAAACCGTTCAGTCTTTCTCAATGTTCCTAAACCACATAATGTCTGCTGAAACGTACTACATATTGTTGTTAAAGGGTTTTTCCAGGTGCGAAAAAAAACCTCAACAACACTGGTACCTTATTATTTTCCTTTCTTGGCTTCCCTGCAGCCATCCTTGTCCTGTTCTTTATGTTCTGAACTTCTTGCCATCTCTGCCTCTGTGTGTCTTTTCACTGACCTACAACCTTTTTCTTTATCGTTCCTTTGGGAGACCCAGACCATGGGGTGTTTAGCTTCTGCCTCCGGAGGACACACAAAGTACTACACTTAAAAGTGTAGCTCCTCCCTCTGAGCTTATACACCCCCTGGTAGCCAGTCCTAGCCAGTTTTATTGCTTTGTGTCAGGAGGCATACATCCACACATGCATTCTCATCTGATTTGTTTGACTTTTGGAAAGAGTTTGAAGAAAAGCGGGTCCAGGTCTGGACTCCCGGCATGTCCCTTCTCACCCCACTGTGTCGGCGGTGTTGTTAAGGTTGATTTACAAGGCTGCAGCCTTACATGCCGCGCTCCTTCACCATCCCTTCTGGGCTCTGGCTTGAAGTGGGAGCCAGCACGGTCTCCATCCACAGCCCCTTGAGGAGCACTCATCCCCAGGGACATGGCCCTGCGTCTCAGCAGCTAAGTACCTGAGACGTTTATGTTGGGGGTCCCGGTTCTTTATTGTAAGGGGAGAGTATGCTGTATGTGATTGTTTTAACTTTTCCGCCGGGTTCTCTAGCTTTTGCCTGAGAACCGCTCCGATGGTGCCTGCTTGTCGGCCTCGCCGCTTAAATTTAGGCCCCGGCTTCGCCGGAGGCATAGTTTCATTTTCCTGCCCTCGCATGTCACTCATGCAGAGGGACAGGTTCGGCTCCTCCCGGCGGCCGTTCTACACAGGGGAGGGACACTCCCCACTGCTGGGGCGTCCCTCCTTCCCTGCAGGTCTCTATAGCCCTCCAGTTCCCGCTCTTTTATAGGAACGCCCTCTTCTCAGGCAGAGTTCACTCTGCTCTGGGACATCCTGCATTCTGCATCTCTGCTGAGGTGCTGCGACTGGGGGACCGGGCTTCGGGATCTGGAGGGCACACAACACCGCGCTCAGCGGTCTGGTAAGCCACAGCCGGTCTCCGGTTGTGGACCTCTGTATATTCTCCCTGGGGTTCATTCTCTGCAAAGCCCCCACTCCAGCAGCATGTCTCACACAAGGAGCAAGGCTCCAAAGCTTTATTCTGCATGCACTGCATGTAAGCTCCTGCTGCCTGAGCCGAGCACCTATCCACATTGTGATGTCTGATCTAACTTTGCGGTGCCACAGCCTGGAGTGTCACCCCCAGTGGTCTCTCAGGCTGCTGCTGCACCTGTGATTGAACCCCCGGCCTGGGTAGAGTCCTTTTCTAGGTCCATATCCCAGTCATTTGCTGAGTCCATGGGGCTTTTGTCCAGGACTTTGATGAATATGCATCAGCCCCCCTCACAGGGTGCCTCCTAATACTCTTGACAGAGGGCTCCTATCCTCTGACCTCCGTCCATCGGAGCTCACGGAGGATTCATCATCTGATCCCAGACCCCGTCCTTCTAAGAGAAGGCGCAGGGTTTCCTCCCCCTCCCCATCCCACGACTCTGTCTCAAGAGCTGACTCTCAAGATGAGGAGGATGCCCTCACTGGGGGCTTGGAGGCTATGTATCCCATCGATTTCTCTGAGGGTGACTCAGATCTTAGTGATTTGATTGCTTCTATTAATTCTGTGCTGGATCTCAATCCGCCAGTGTCAGAGGAGCAACTCTCTTTGGCAGAAAAACATCAGTTTACCTCGCCTAAGAGAGTGAAGAGTGTGTTCTTTAACCACTCCAGTTTTCAGACCGCTGTGACCAAACCCAGGGCCTGCCCTGACAAACGCTTTCCAAAGCGTGGTTCTGATGACCGGTTTCCATTTCCACCTGAGGTGGTCAAGGAGTGGTCTCACTCCCCAAAGGTAGACCCTCCGGTGTCTAGGCTGTCAGCCCAGACCGTTGTGTCGGTGGCTGACGGCACCTCACTTAAGAATTCCATTGACCGTCAGATTGACCTTCTGGCCAAATCTGTGTATGAAGCTGCGGGGGCCGCATTTTCCCCGACTTTTGCAGCAGTGTGGGCTCTCAAAGCCATCTCTGCTTCTCTAGAAGAGATGCATTCCCTCACCAAGGAATCTATGCCTGAGATGGTTACCTTAACTGCTCAGGCTTCAGTTTTCTTCATCGTTCCTTATGGGAGACCCAGACCATGGGTGTATAGCTTCTGCCTCCGGAGGACACACAAAGTACTACACTCAAACGTGTAGCTCCTCCCTCCGGGCTATATACACCCCCTGGATGACAATCTAACCAGTTCAATGCTTTGTGTTTCAGGAGGTCACACACACACATGCATTCTCTGATTTTTAAATTTTAAGATTTTTGATTTCAAAGATATGGAAGAAAAGCGGGTCCAGTCTGAACTCCCGGCATGTCCCTTCTCACCCCACTGTGTCGGCGGTGTTGTTAAGGTTGACTTTACAAGGCTGGAGCCTTCACATGCCGCGCTCCTTCACCATCCCCTGGGGCTCTGGCTTGAAGTGGGAGCCATCACGGTTCTCTCTGCCTTGCAGGAGACCGGTCTCCATCCGCAGCCCTATCAGGATCCTGCCGGACGGAGCGTTTAACCCCCCCCCCAGGGACTTGGCCCTGCGTCTCAAAGCTAAGTATTGAGACGTTTTTCAGGGGTCCTGGGTACATTTATTAGGGGGAGAGTGTGTCTTTTGACTTTGCTGTGAATTCTGGCCGGTTCTCTGGGTTTTTCCTGAGAACCGCGCCGACGGTGCCTGCTTGTCGGCCGCATGTAAAAATCTAGGCCCCGGCTTCAGTTGCGGCCTAGTTTCGTTTTCAGCTTCCCCTGCATGTCATTCATGCAGGGGAACAGTGTGGCCCCGCCCACCGGCCGTTCAGCAGAGGGGAGGACACTCCTCTCTGAGGAGATGTTTCCCTCCCCTGTATCTCTCCTTGGCCCTCCGGTTTCCTGCTCTTGGGCTAATCCCCGCCCCCCTTCCTCACTCCAGCGCCATTTTATCAGCGTTCTCACACTGATCGGCGCTGGCTGCTGCAGCTGCTGCATCCTGGAAAGCAGACGCTTCACTGGGGGTCCGAGCTGTGGAATCCGGAGGGCACACAAAAACCGGTCTGGTAAGCCACAACCTCTGGTTGTGGGCTTTATTATACACTCTCAGGGGGTTATTCTACAGGAGTGTATTCTTTACTGCAGAGCCTCCACCTCAGCAGCATATCTGTCACTAGGAGCAAGAAGGCTGCTAAGCTGTACGCTATATGCACTGCAGCTCATTCTGCCAGAACCGAGCACATATCCACATTGTGATGCCTGCTCTAACATGGTGGTGCCTCAGCCTGGAGCCTCCTTAGGGGTCCCTCCGGCTGCTCCGGCCCCGGTGGCTGAACCCCCGGCTTGGGTAGCATCTCTTTCCAGAGCTATTTCCCAGTCTTTTGCCGACTCCATGGGACAGCTGTCCCGGACTCTGCTGACCATGCATCAGCCCCCTTCTCAGGGCGCCTTTGCTGCTCCGAGCTCTGCAGAGCTCTCAGAGCATGTTTTAGGACCCCGTCCTCCTAAACGGAGACGCAGGGACCCTTCTCCTTCCTCGTCCCACGGCTCTGATTCACGAGCTGAGGTGCAAGGCAAGGAGGATACTTTTACTGTGGGCTCAGACGCTACCTCTATGTACCCCATTGACTTATCTGAGGGTGATGCGGATGTTAGTGACTTGATTGCATCCATTAACTCCGTACTGAACCTCAATCCACCAGTGTCAGAGGAACAAGCCTCTCTGGTAGAAATACACCAGTTTACCTCTCCTAAGAGAGCTAGGAGTACGTTTTTTCACCACTCCAGTTTTCAGGCCACTGTTACCAAGCCCAGGGCCTGTCCTGACAAACGCTTTCCAAAGCGTAGTTCTGATGACAGTTTTCCCTTTCCACCAGAGGTGGTTAAGGAGTGGGCTCAGTCACCAAAGGTTGACCCTCCGGTGTCTAGAATCTCAGCCCGGACAGTCATATCTGTGGCCGATGGCACCTCTCTTAAGGATCCCACTGACCGCCAGGTTGACCTTCTGGCCAAATCTGTGTATGAGGCGGCAGGAGCCTCGTTCTCCCCGTCTTTTGCAGCAGTGTGGGCTCTTAAGGCAGTCTCTGCCTCTCTGGCGGAGATACATTCCCTCGCCAGGGACTCTATACCCGAGATGGTTGCCTTAACTTCCCAGGCTTCGGCTTTTTCATCCTACGCCATGTCTGCCATTCTGGAGGCTTCTCGCCGCACGGCGGTGGCTTCCGCTAATTCTCTCGCGATCCGCAGGATCTTGTGGCTTCGAGAGTGGAAAGCAGACGCTTCTTCTAAGAAGTTCCTTGCTGGGCTCCCCTTTGCTGGGTCCCGGCTGTTCGGTGAACAACTGGATGAAATTATTAAGGAAGCTACTGGCGGGAAGAGTACTTCCTTGCCACAAACTAAAACCAGGAAACCTGTCCAGGGCAGGAACCAGTCGAGGTTTCGTTCCTTTCGTTCCTCTAACTGGTCATCCTCTAAGCCCTCAGCTTCGTCCACTACCTTAGCCAAGGATCGTAAACCCAACTGGCGCGCGAAACCGCGTCCTCAGAAGAACGGAGGAGCCGCTGCCACTAAGGCAGCCTCCTCTTGACTATCTGGCTGCGCCAGCAACGTCCTTGGTCGGTGGCAGGCTCTCCCACTTTGGCGACGTGTGGTTTCAACACGTCTCCGATCAGTGGGTGCGGGATATCATCTCCCACGGCTACAGGATAGAATTTTCTTCCAGCCCGCCAAACAGATTTTTTCTGTCCATTCCCCCCTGCTCCAAGGCCGCCGCCTTCTCACAGGCCGTGGCATCCTTGCAGGCCAATGGAGTAATTGTTCCGGTTCCCACCCGGGAACGGTTCAGAGGTTTCTACTCAAACCTCTTCCTAGTCCCCAAGAAGGACGGTTCCTTCCGGCCCATCCTGGATCTCAAGCTTCTCAACAAGCATGTTCAGGTGCGGCGCTTTCGCATGGAATCTCTGAGATCGGTCATTGCCTCAATGACCCAAGGAGATTTTCTAGCATCCATAGACATCAGAGATGCCTATCTGCATGTGCCTATTGCGGTTTCACACCAGCGTTGGCTACGCTTTGCAATCGGAGAGGAACATTTCCAATTCGTGGCTCTCCCCTTCGGGTTAGCCACGGCCCCTCGGGTATTCACCAAGGTCATGGCAGCAGTGGTTGCAGTCCTGCATCTCCAGGGGTTGGCAGTAATCCCCTACCTGGACGACCTTCTTGTCAAGGCCTCATCCAGTGCAGACTGCCAGCGGAGTGTCTCGCTCACTCTCGCCACGCTTGTTCAATTCGGGTGGCTTGTCAATCTGCCCAAGTCCACTCTGACCCCGACCCAGGAACTTACGTACCTAGGGATGCAATTCGAGACTCTGCCGGCACTTGTGAAGCTGCCCTTAGTCAAACAGCAGTCCCTTCATCTGGCGGTGCGCTCTCTGTTGAAGCCCCGCCGTCATTCCATCAGGCACCTCATGCAGGTGCTGGGTCAGATGGTGGCGTCAATGGAAGCGGTTCCCTTTGCCCAGTTCCATCTGCGTCCTCTGCAGCTGGACATTCTCCGCTGTTGGGACAAGCGGACCTCTTCCTTGCACAGGCTAGTGGCTCTGTCGCCGCAGACCAGGAGCTCTCTTCAGTGGTGGCTTCGGCCCCTCTCTCTGTCACAGGGACGCTCCTTCCTGACTCCGTCCTGGGTGATCCTCACCACGGATGCCAGCCTCTCCGGCTGGGGAGTAGTATTTCTCCACCACCGAGCACAGGGCACTTGGACTCCGTCCGAATCAGCCCTCTCGATCAATGTGCTGGAAATCAGGGCTGTTCTTCTAGCTCTTGTAGCCTTTCACCACCTGTTGGCGGGCAAGCACATTCGAGTCCAGTCGGACAACGCGACAGCGGTTGCCTACATCAATCACCAGGGCGGGACTCGCAGCCGCCTGGCAATGTTGGAAGTTCAACGAATCCTTCAGTGGACGGAGGACTCAAAGTCCACCATATCCGCGGTCCACATCCCAGGCGTAGAAAACTGGGAGGCCGATTATCTCAGCCGTCAAACCGTGGACAGCGGCGAGTGGGCCCTGCATCCGTCAGTGTTCAGATCAATCTGCCGCAAGTGGGGCACTCCGGAAGTGGATCTAATGGCATCCCGGCACAACAACAAGGTTCCGGTTTACGTGGCTCGCTCCCACGATCCTCAGGCCTTCGCAGCGGACGCACTGGTTCAAGATTGGTCCCAGTTCCGTCTGGCCTATGTGTTTCCCCCTCTAGCTCTCTTGCCCAGGGTTCTGCGCAAGATCGGAATGGAGGGCCGTCGAGTCATAATCATTGCTCCGGACTGGCCCAGGCGAGCTTGGTACCCAGATCTGCTCCGTCTGTCCGTAGAAATGCCGTGGCATCTCCCGGACCGCCCAGACCTTCTCTCTCAAGGTCCGTTTTTCCGCCAGAATTCTGTGGCTCTCAGATTGACCGCGTGGCTCTTGAGTCCTGGATCCTGACGGCTTCAGGCATTCCTTCTGAGGTCATCTCCACTATGACTCAGGCTCGGAAGTCTTCCTCGGCCAAGATTTACCACAGGACTTGGAAGATTTTCCTGTCCTGGTGTCGCTCTTCCGGCCATGCTCCTTGGCCGTTCTCCTTGCCGAACATCCTGTCCTTTCTACAGTCCGGTCTGCAGCTAGGACTGTCCCTCAATTCCCTCAAGGGACAGGTGTCGGCTCTGTCGGTATTATTCCAGCGGCGTATCGCCCGACTGGCTCAGGTGCGCACCTTCATGCAGGGCACATCTCACATCATTCCTCCTTACCGGCGGCCTTTGGATCCCTGGGATCTTAATCTGGTCCTCACGGCCTTACAGAAACCCCCCTTTGAGCCTCTTAGGGAGGTTCCTTTGTTTAGACTTTCAGAGAAAGTGGTTTTTCTAGTAGCCATAACTTCTCTCAGGAGAGTCTCTGATTTGGCTGCGCTCTCTTCGGAGTCACCTTTTTTAGTGTTTCACCAAGACAAGGTGGTTCTCCGTCCGACTCCGGATTTTCTCCCTAAGGTGGTGTCTTCTTTCCACCTTAACCAGGACATTTCATTGCCTTCCCTTTGTCCGGCCCCTGTGCATCACTTTGAGAAGGCGTTGCATACCTTGGATTTGGTGCGGGCGCTCCGAATCTATGTGTCACGCACCGCCGCTGTTAGGCGGTGCACCTCACTTTTTGTGCTAACCACGGGTCAGCGCAAGGGTCTCTCGGCTTCTAAACCGACCCTAGCTCGTTGGATTAGGTCGGCCATCTCCGATGCCTACCAGTGTTCTCAGGTGCCCCCACCGCCAGGGATTAAGGCGCACTCGACCAGAGCTGTCGGTGCCTCCTGGGCTTTCAGGCACCAGGCTACGGCTCAGCAGGTTTGTCAGGCTGCCACTTGGTCTAGTCTGCACACCTTTTCGAAGCACTACCAAGTGCATGCTCATGCTTCGGCAGATGCGAGCTTGGGCAGACGCATCCTTCAGGCAGCTGTCGCCCACTTGTGAAGTTAGGTTTTGCCTACTTCTCAGTTTGGTTTATTTCCCACCCATGGACTGCTTTGAGACGTCCCATGGTCTGGGTCTCCCATAAGGAACGATGAAGAAAAAGAGAATTTCTTCGGCGCTCCATTGGGAGACCCAGACGATTGGGTGTATAGCACTGCCTCCG
The DNA here is from genome assembly GCF_048569485.1 of Anomaloglossus baeobatrachus. Taxonomy (NCBI): domain Eukaryota; kingdom Metazoa; phylum Chordata; class Amphibia; order Anura; family Aromobatidae; genus Anomaloglossus; species Anomaloglossus baeobatrachus. The sequence continues at coordinate 501,884,234 of NC_134356.1, read as the reverse complement.
GAGGCCACACAAAGCAATTACACTAAAAAGTGTAAGGCCCCTCCCCTTCTGGCTATACACCCCCAGTGGGATCACTGGCTCACCAGTTTTCAAGCTTTGTGCGAAGGAGGCACACATCCATGCATAAGCTCCACTGTTTAGTCAGCAGTAGCTGCTGACTATGTCGGATGGAAGAAAAGAGGGCCCATACTAGGGCCCCCAGCATGCTCCCTTCTCACCCCACTTGTGGTTTGTAAGGTTGAGGTACCTATTGCTGGTACGGAGGCTGGAGCCCACATGCTGTTTTCCTTCCCCATCCCCCTGAGGGGCTCTGAGGAAGTGGGATCTTTCCGGCCACCAAGCCCTGAGGCCGGGCTCCATCCACAGACCCATAGAACCTGCTGGATGTGGAGCGGGGGTGCCGTTCAGGGACAAGGCCCTGCAACTTTCAGGTACTCTGTGTCCCCGTATGGCAGGCCACGCACACTCCAGGCTTGCTGGGTGTGCTAGTGCGCCGGGGACTGTAGCGCTGTGCGCTGGGCTTATAGTCCCTGCAGATTACTGGGGGACTTTACGTGTGGGGACCGCCGCGCCGACCGCCCCTGGAGCGGCGGCGCAGCTGCGACTTGTAGTGCGCCGGGGACGCGCCGACCGCGCTTTTACGGCGGCGGCGCCTCTAACTTTAGTCCCCGGCTTTTGCGGCCTAGCGCCGCTTCGTTCCCGCCCCCACCCTGTCACTCAGGGAAAGGGAGAGACGCTGTTCTATAGCAGCGCCGAGGGCTGGAGCCTTATTTGCATTCTCCAGCCCCCTTCACTAGACACAGTGGGCGCTGGGTTCCCGCTCTTGTCTCGGGCACGCCCTCGGCCCGCCCCTCTCCTCTGGACGCCGGCAGCCATTCCGGCACGCAGAGCGGGAAAACGGAGACACGCGCTGACTACCAGCACAGGATTCCGGCGCCACACACCCGCTTTTGTGCGGGCGGTAAGCGGCAACTAAAGTGCTGACCCACTAATGCCGAAGTGTCCTGTTGTACTTTTGTACGGTCGCTATTCAGGATGCAGACCTAGAAACAGCAGCAAAAGATCAGGGGTGCTAAAGCACAGACTCTATATGCTGCTTGTCTTGCATGTGCTGCAGTGTCATGTGTCCTTTATACTTGTATGCTTTACATTGCACTGTAAGGGCTATTCTTGGCTGTCTACCCGCCTAGATGGCTAGACAGCGGCAGCAAACAGCAATGGTGCTAAGGCACAGGCTTTCAATGCTGCTTGGATTGCATGTACTGCAGAGTTTATTTTCATGCTTGTACATTCACTGCATGTCGCTATTCTTGGCTAATGCTCCTTGATGACTAGACAACAGCAGCAGAAAAGCAAGGGTGCTAAGGCACAAGCTTTCAATGCTGCTTGGATTGCATGTGCTGCAGTGGTTATTTTCATGCTTGTATGCTATACATTCACTGTATGTCGCTTTTCTTGGCTAATGCTCCTGAATAACTAGACAACGGCAGCAGAAAAGCAAAGGTGCCAAGGCACAGGCTTTCTATGCTCCTTGTACTGCATGTGCTGAAGTGTTTATTGTACTTCATGCTTGTATGCTATACATTGCACTGTACGGTCGCTATTCTTGGCTAATGCTCCTAGATGGCTAGACAGCAACAGCAAAAAAAAAAAAGCATGGGTGCCAAGGCACAGGCTTTCTATGCTGCTTGTACTGCATGCGATACTGTTCCAGGACCCCCAGTGTGTGCAATTACTCAACGGGGTCTCTGCTACAGGTGGCCAAAAGAACCACCTGTGATCCCTGTCCAGGGACAGGGACGGAGTTGCAGTTTCCGCTGATATATATTGTCTGTGACTATGACTAACATCTTACAGACTTTGCAGTCCAGACAGACCTTGGGCAATGTTGATTCAATGCCCCTGGCCACCCTGATTTCGAAACAAATCATGGCTCCAGGAGGGTCCCATGCATCCCAGAGTGCATGCTCTGACACGGACGACAGTCCCAGACGGCCTAAGCGAGCTCCCTAAGAACGGCCCTCGACTTCATCACAGTACTCTCTGTATGATGATGCAGACGTAGCTGTTCAGGACTCTGATCCTGAGACCGCTCTCAATCCGGATGCACCGGATGGTGACGCTATAGTGAATAATCTTATAGCGTCCATCAATGGAAGGTTGGGTATTTCTCCCTCAACTCCTCCAGTGGAGGGGTCAGCTTCACAGCAGAAGAAATCCCTATTTCGGTATCTCAAGCGTATATTGAGTACTTTTCTGGTCACTCTGACTCCAGAGAAGCAGTCCAGGAACACCACGCTTATCCCGATAAGCGTTTCTTCAACCGTATTGAGGATACGCGTTGTCTCTTCCCCCCTGACGTGCTCAAGCGCTCCAAGGGTGGATCCCCCAATCTCCAGGCTTGCGGCTAGATCTATAGTTGCAGTGGAAGATGGGACTTCACTTAAAGATGCCATTGACAGACAGATAGCCCTCTGGTTGCAATCTGTCTATGAAGCTATCGGCGGGTCGGTTGCCCCGGCATTCGCAGCCATAGAGGCACTCCAAGCTGTTTCAGCTAGTATTGCGCAGAGGGACGCGGTCACATGTACATCTTGGCCGCAGTAGCGTCCTTCACCTCGCAATGTCGGCATTGCGACTCAAGCTGTTTATGCTGTCCTGGACTCTACGAGCCGTACGTCAGTGGCGTCCGCCAACTCCGTGTTGTTACGCTCCTAGTGTTAAGGGATTGGAGCAGATGCTGCTTCCACAAAAGTGCTTACCCAGATTGCCTTTATCTGGTGACAGACTGTTTCGTGAGCGGTTGGATTAAATCATTCCACTGTCCAAGGGTACGGATTCTTCCTTACCCCAGCTATCAAACAAGACCCATCAGGAGAAGGGACAGTCGAGGTTTCGGTCCTTCCCAGGCTCGGGCACGTCCCAATTGCCCTCGTCCAACAGGACTCAAAAGGCTCAGAGGGGCGCAGGTTCCTGGCGGGCTCAATCACGCCCGGAGAAGGCAGCCGGAGGAACCGCTACCAAGGCGGTTTCCTCATGACTTTCTGCCCTCTCTCTCCGCGTCCGCGGTCGGTGGCAGACTCCCCCGCTTTAGCGACATTTAACTGCCACAGATCAATGGCCGGTGGGTGAGAGACAGTTTGTCGCAAAAACTTCCTCACCGGCCGAGCCGAGGCTCTTCTGCAGGCAGTAGGAGTCGTAATCCCGGTTCCTCCTCAGGAACAAGAGACACTTTTTACTCCGATCTGGTCGGGGTGACAAAATAGGACGACTCCTTCCGTTCCGTTCTGGACCTTAAACTGCTCAACAAGCACGTGAAAACCAGGCGGTTCCGGATGGAATCCCTCCGCTCCGTCATTGCCTCAATGTCTCAAGGAGATTTCCTAGCATCAATAGACATCAGGATGCTTATCTCCACGTGCCGATTGCTCCAGAGCACCGGCGTTTGCTACGATTCGTTATTGAAGACGAGCATCTTCGGTTCGTAGCCCTACCCTTCGGTCTGGCGACAGCCCCACGGGTTTTCACCAAGTTCATGGCAGCAGTGGGACCACTCCCGCACTCTCAGGGTCACCCTGTGATCCCTTACTTAGACCATCTACTTGTCAGGGCACTCTTTTAAGAGGCATGCCAACACAGCCTGAACATGGCGCTGGAGACTTCCCAGAGTTTCGGGTGGGTCCTCAACTTTTCAAAGTTAAACCCAATCGCTGGCATATCTTAGCTTGGGGTTTCACACTCTCTCAGCGATGGTGAAGCTTCCACTGGACAAACAGCGGTCACTACAGACGGGGGTGCAGTCTCTCCTTCAAGGAGACACCTCATCCAGAGGCAGTCCCTTTCACGCAGTTTCATCTGCGTCCACTTCAATAGAACATTCTTCGCTAATGGGAGGGGAAGTCGATGTCCCTACACAGGAACGTCCCCCTTTTCTCAGACGATCAAGGACTCTCTTCAGAGGAGTCCACTCTTCAGATCAATTGTCTGGAGCTCTTGGCAGTGTATATTGCCCTGCAAGACTTCCTGCAGTGGCTGGAAGGCAAACAGATCCGAATTCAGTCGGACAATCCATAGCGGTGGCATACATCAACCACCAAGGCGGACTACGCAGTCGGCGAGCCTCCCAGGAAGTCCGCCGGATTCTGCTAGGGGTGGAAGACAGAGCATACACCATATCCGCAGTTCACATCCCGGGCGTAGAAAACTGGGAAGCAGACTTCCTCAGTCACCAGGGCGTGGACGCAGGAGAATGGTCTCTGCACCCGGACGGGTTTCACGAATCGGCACAACAGCAAGGTCCCGGTTTTCATGACGATCAAAGAGCTCTGGCGACAGGCATCTCACGGTCGGTCAACCGTGGGCACTACCAGACCGGCCAGACTTACTGTCCCAAGGGCCGTTTTTCCATCTGAATTCTACGGCCCTGAACCTACTGTGTGGCCATTGCGTCCTAGATCCTAGTGTCCTCAGGATTATCCCAAGGGGTCGTTGCCACCATGAGACAGGCTATGAAGCCCACGTCTGCTAAGATCTACCACGGAAGTGGAAGATTTTCTTTTACTGGTGCTCTGTACAAGGAGTGTCCCCCTGGCCATTGGCATTGCCTACTTTTCTTTCCTTCCTGCAATCTGGGTTGGAAAAGGGCTTGTCGCTCGGCTCCCTTAAAGGGCAAGTCTCGGCGCTATTGGTGTTTTTTCAGAAGCGTCTAGCACGACGTCCGCAGGTACGCACGTTCCTGCAGGGGGTTTGTCATATCGTCCCCCCGTACGAGCGGCCGTTAGATCCATGGGATCTGAACAGGGTACTAGTTGCTCTCCAGAAGCCGCCTTTCGAGTCTCTGACGGATGTTTCACTCTCTCGACTATCACAGAAAGTGGCCTTTCTGGTAGCGATCACGTCTCTTCGGAGAGTGGCTGAGCTAGCAGCGCTGTCATCCAAGGCTCCCTTCCTGGTCTTCCACCAGGACAAGGTAGTGCTGCGCCCCATTCAGGAGTTTCTCCCGAAGGTGGTATCCTCGTTTCATATTAATCAGGATATCTCCTTACCTTCCTTTTGTCCTCATCCGGTTCACCGGTATGAAAAGGATTTACATTTGTTAGATCTGGTGAGAGCACTCAGAATCTACATTTCCCGCACGGCGCCCCTGCGCCGCTCTGATGCACTCTTTGTCCTTGTCGCTGGTAAGCGCAAGGGGTCGCAGGCTTCTAAGGCCACCCTGGCTCGATGGATCAAAGAACCAATTCTTGAGGCCTACCGTTCTGCTGGGCTTCCGGTTCCATCAGGGCTGAAGGCCCATTCTACCAGAGCCGTGGGTGCGTCCTGGGCATTGCGTCACCAGGCTACGGCTCAACAGGTGTGCCAGGCAGCTACCTGGTCGAGTCTGCACACTTTCACCAAACATTATCAGGTGCATACCTATGCTTCGGCGGACGCCAGCCTAGGTAGAAGAGTCCTGCAGGCGGCAGTTGCCGCCCCGTAGGGGAGGGCTGTCTTTGCAGCTCTAACATGAGGTATTTCTTTACCCACCCAGGGACAGCTTTTGGACGTCCCAATCGTCTGGGTCTCCCAATGGAGCGCCGAAGAAGAAGGGAATTTTGTTACTTACCGTAAATTCCTTTTCTTCTAGCTCCTATTGGGAGACCCAGCACCCGCCCTGTTGTCCTTCGGGATTTTTGGTTGTTTTTCGGGTACACATGTTGTTCATGTTGAATGGTTTTCAGTTCTCCGAGGTTACTTCGGAGTGAATTTGTTTAAACCAGTTATTGGCTTTCCTCCTTCTTGCTTTTGCACTAAAACTGGTGAGCCAGTGATCCCACTGGGGGTGTATAGCCAGAAGGGGAGGGGCCTTACACTTTTTAGTGTAATTGCTTTGTGTGGCCTCCGGAGGCAGTGCTATACACCCAATCGTCTGGGTCTCCCAATAGGAGCTAGAAGAAAAGGAATTTACGGTAAGTAACAAAATTCCCTTCTTTGTTTACTTACCGTAAATTCTTTTTCTTATAGTTCCGACATGGGAGACCCAGCACCCTCCCTGTTGCCTGTTGGCAGTTCTTGTTCCGTGTGTTTCACCGGCTGTTGTTGTAGACAGAGGTTCCGGTTTTTCCGAGTTTTACTCTATCTCTACTTATGGGTGGATGTCCTCCTTCAGCTTTTGCACTGAACTGGTTAGATTGTCATCCAGGGGGTGTATATAGCCCGGAGGGAGGAGCTACACGTTTGAGTGTAGTACTTTGTGTGTCCTCCGGAGGCAGAAGCTATACACCCATGGTCTGGGTCTCCCATGTCGGAACTATAAGAAAAAGAATTTACGGTAAGTAAACAAAATTCTCTTTTTTTCATCCTATGCCATGTCTGCCATGCTAGAGGCTGCTCACCGCACTGCGGTGGCTTCAGCTAATTCTCTTGTTATGCGCAGGATTTTGTGGCTTCGAGAGTGGAAGGCAGATGCTTCTTCCAAGAAGTTTCTTGCTGGGCTCCCTTTTGCTGGTTCACGGCTGTTTGGTGAACAGCTGGATGAAATCATTAAAGAAGCTACTGGCGAGAAGAGTACTTCCATGCCACAAACCAAGACCAGGAAACCCGCCTAGGGTAGGAATCAATCGAAGTTTCGTTCCTTTCGTTCCTCCAACTGGTCATTCTCTAAGCCTTCCGCCTCCTCCGCTAACTCAGCCAAGGATCAGAAATCCAACTGGCGCCCAAAAGCGCGTCCGCAGAAGATCGCAGGAGGTTCTGCCACTAAGGCAGCTTCCTCATGACTCTCGGCCCGCTCCAGCCACGTCCTTAGTCGGTGGCAGGCTCTCCCACTTTGGCGACGCTTGGTTAAAGCAAGTCTCCGATCAGTGGGTGAGAGACATCATATCTCACGGCTACAGGATAGAATTCTCTTCCAGCCCTCCAAACAGATTTTTTCTCTCAACTCCCCCCTGCTCCAAGGCCGCCGCCTTCTCGCAGGCCGTGGCGTCCTTGCAGGCAAACGGAGTGATTGTCCCAGTTCCCGCTCAGGAACGGTTCAGAGGTTTTTACTCAAATCTCTTCCTAGTTCCAAAAAGGACGGTACCTTCCGGCCCATCCTGGATCTCAAGCTTCTCAACAAGCATGTCCGAGTGCGGCATTTTCGCATGGAGTCTCTGCGATCAGTCATTGCCTCTATGACCCAAGGGGAGTTCCTGGCGTCCATCGACATCAGAGATGCCTATCTACATGTGCCAATCGCAGTGTCACATCAGCGTTGGTTACGTTTTGCGATAGGAGAGGATCATTTACAATTCGTGGCTCTCCCCTTCGGGTTAGCCACGGCCCCTCGGGTATTCACCAAGGTCATGGCGGCAGTGATTGCGGTCCTGCACCTCCAGGGGTTAGCAGTGCTTCCTTATCTGGACGACTTTCTGGTCAAGGGTACATCCAGCGCAGACTGTCAGCGGAGTGTTTCGCTCACTCTCGCCACCCTAGCCCAATTCGGGTGGATTGTCAATCTTCCCAAATCCACTCTGACTCCGACCCAGAGTCTCACGTACCTAGGGATGCAGTTCGAGACTTTGCCGGCTCTTGTGAAGTTGCCCTTAGACAAACAGCTGTCACTCTGGTTTTGGCGGTGCGCTCTCTCCTGAGGCCCCGCCGTTATACCCTCAGGTGTCTGATGCAGGTGCTGGGTCAAATGGTGGCCTCCATGGAGGCGGTTCCCTTTGCCCAGTTCCATCTGCGTCCTCTGCAGCTGGACATTCTTCGCTGTTGAGACAAGCGGCCTTCCTCCTTACAGAGGTTAGTGGCTCTGTCGCCACGGACCAGGAGCTCTCTTCAGTGGTGGCTTCGACCCCTCTCCCTGTCCCTGTGCCAACCAGATTTTTTTTCTCTCAATTTCCCCCTGCTCCAAGGCCGCCGCCTTCTCACAGGCCGTGGCATCCTTGCAGGCCAACGGAGTAATTGTACTGGTGCACGCCCGGGAATGGTTCAGAGGTTTCTACTCAAATCTCTTCCTAGTCCCCAAAAAGGACGGTACGTTCCGGCCCATCCTGGATCTCAAGCTTCTCAACAAGCATGTTCAGGTGCGGCACTTTCGCATGGAGTCTCTGCGATCAGTCATTGCCTCAATGACCCAAGGGGATTTCCTGGCATCCATCGACATCAGAGACGCCTATCTGCATGTGCCAATTGCAGTCTCACACCATCGTTGGTTACGTTTTGCAATCTGAGAAGATCATTTCCAATTTGTGGCTCTCCCCTTCGGGTTGGCCACAGCCCCTCGGGTATTCACCAAGGTCATGGCTGCAGTGATTGCGGTTCTGCACCTACAGGGGTTGGCAGTGATCCCTTACCTGGACGACCTTCTAGTCAAGGCTTCCTCCAGCGCAGACTGTCAGCGGAGTGTCTCGCTCACTCTCGCCACTCTAGCCCAATTCGGGTTTCTGGTCAATCTTCCCAAATCCACCCTGACTCCGACCCAGAGTCTCACGTACCTAGGGATGCAGTTCGAGACTTTGCCGGCACTTGTGAAGTTGCCCTTAATCAAACAGCAGTCCCTCCAACTGGCAGTGCGCTCTCTCCTGAGGCCCCGCCGTTATACCCTCAGGCGTCTGATGCAGGTGCTGGGTCAAATGGTGGCGTCAATGGAAGCTGTCCCCTTTGCCCAGTTCCATCTGCGTCCCCTGCAGCTGGACATTCTCCGCCGTTGGGACAAGCGGCCTTCCTCCTTACACAGGCTGGTGGCTCTGTCGCCACAGACCAGGAGCTCTCTTCAGTGGTGGCTTCGGCCCCTCTCTCTGTCCCAGGGGCGCTCCTTCCTGACCCCGCCCTGGGTGATTCTCACCACGGATGCCAGCCTATCCGGCTGGGGAGCGGTACATCTCCACCACAGAGCACAGGGCACTTGGACTCCATCCGAGTCAGCCCTTTCAATCAATGTGCTGGAAACCAGAGCTGTGCTTCTAGCTCTCCTAGCCTTTCACCACCTGTTGGCGGGCAGGCACATTCGAGTCCAGTCAGACAACGCGACAGCGGTTGCCTACATCAATCACCAAGGCGGGACACGCAGCCGCCTGGCAATGTTGGAGGTCCAACGCATTCTTCAATGGGCGGAGGACTCCAAGTCCACCATATCCGCAGTCCACATCCCTGCGTAGAAAACTGGGAGGCAGATTATCTCAGCCGTCAATCCGTGGACGGTGGCGAGTGGTCCCTGCACCCGGCAGTGTTTCAGTCAATCTGCCGCAAATGGGGCACTCCGGACGTGGACCTAATGGCATCCCGTCACAACAACAAGGTTCCGGTTTACGTGGCTCGCTCCCACGATCCTCAGGCCTTCGCCGCGGACGCTCTGGTTCAAGACTGGTCCCAGTTTCGTCTGGCCTACGTGTGTCCCCCTCTAGCTCTCTTGCCCAGAGTCCTGCGCAAGATCAGAATGGAGGGCCGTCGAGTCATCCTCATTGCACCGGACCGGCCCAGGCGAGCTTGGTATCCGTACCTGCTCCAACTGTCCGTGGATATGCTGTGGCATCTTCCGGACCGTCCAGACCTGCTCTCGCAAGGTCCGTTTTTCCGCCCGAATTCTGCGGCACTCAAATTGACGGCGTGGCTCTTGAGTCCTGGATTTTGACGGCTTCTGGTATTCCTCCTGAAGTCATCTCCACTATGACTCGGGCCCGTAAGTCTTCCTCCGTCAAGATCTATCACAGGACTTGGAAAATTTTCCTGTCCTGGTGTCGGTCTTCCGGCCATTCTCCTTGGCCATTCTCGTTGCCGACCCTTCTGTCTTTTTTACAGTCCAGTCTGCAGCTAGGACTGTCCCTCAACTTTCTCAAGGGACAAGTCTTAGCTCTCAGTGCTGTTCCAGCGGCGTCTCGCCCGGCTGGCTCAGGTCCGCACCTTCATGCAAGGTGCGTCTCACATCATTCCACCTTATCGGCGGCCCTTGGATCCCTGGGACCTTAACTTGGTCCTCACGGTATTGCAGAAACCCCCTTTCGAGCCCCTTAGGGAGGTTTCTTTGTATCGTCTTTCTCAAAAGGTGGCCTTTCTAGTTGCCATAACGTCTCTCAGGAGAGTCTCTGATTTGGCTGCGCTCTCCTCGGAGTCACCTTTTTTGGTTTTTCACCAAGACAAGGTAGTTCTCCGTCCGACCCCGGACTTTCTTCCTAAGGTGTTCTCTCCCTTCCACCTTAACCAGGATATTTCCTTGCCTTCCTTCTGTCCGGCCCCTGTTCATCGCTTTGAGAAAGCGCTGCATACTCTAGATCTGGTGCGTGCTCTCCGGATCTATGTGTCTCGCACCGCTGCGCTTAGGCGGTGCACCTCTCTTTCTTCATCGTTCCTTATGGGAGACCCAAACCATGGGTGTATAGCTTCTGCCTCCGGAGGACACACAAAGTACTACACTCAAACGTGTAGCTCCTCCCTCCGGGCTATATACACCCCCTGGATGACAATCTAACCAGTTCAATGCTTTGTGTTCAGGAGGTCACACACACACATGCATTCTCTGATTTTTTTCATTTTTATTTTTGTCCAGAATCTCAGCCCGCACAGTCGTAGCTGTGGCTGATGGCACTTCTCTTAAGGATCCCACTGACCGCCAGGTTGACCTTCTGGCCAAGTCTGTATATGAGGCGGCAGGAGCCTCGTTCTCCCCGTCTTTTGCGGCAGTGTGGGCTCTTAAGGCAGTCTCTGCCTCTCTGGCAGAGATACATTCCCTCACCAGGGACTCTATGCCTGAGATGGATGCCTTAACTTCTCAAGCTTCGGCTTTTTCATCCTACGCCATGTCTGCCATCCTGGAGGCTTCTCACCGCACGGCGGTGGCCTCCGCTAACTCCCTCGCGATCCGCAGGATCTTGTGGCTTCGAGAGTGGAAAGCAGACGCTTCCTCTAAGAAGTACCTTGCGAGTCTTCCTTTTGCTGGGTCCCGGCTGTTTGGTGAACAACTGGATGAAATAATTAAGGAAGCTACTGGCGGGAAGAGTACTTCCTTGCCACAAACTAAAACCAGGAAACCTGTCCAGGGCAGGAACCAATCGAGGTTTCGTTCCTTTCGTTCCTCTAACTGGTCATCCTCTAAGCCCTCGACCTCGTCCACTACCGCAGCCAAGGATCGTAAACCCAACTGGCGCGCGAAGCCGCGTCCTCAAAAGACCGGAGGAGCCGCTGCCACTAAGGCAGCCTCCTCTTGACTATCTGGCTGCGCCAGCAACGTCCTTGGTCGGTGGCAGGCTCTCCCACTTTGGCGACGTGTGGTTTCAACACGTCTCCGATCAGTGGGTGCGAGATATCATCTCCCACGGCTACAGGATAGAATTTTCTTCCAGCCCGCCAAACAGATTTTTTCTGTCCACCCCCCCTGCTCCAAAGCCGCCGCCTTCTCTCAGGCCGTGGCATCCCTGCAGGCCAACGGTGTAATTGTTCCGGTTCCCACCCGGGAACGGTTCAGCGGTTTCTACTCAAACCTCTTTCTAGTCCCTAAGAAGGACGGTTCCTTCCGGCCCATCCTGGATCTCAAGCTTCTCAACAAGCATGTTCAGGTGCGGCACTTTCGCATGGAATCTCTGAGATCGGTCATTGCCTCAATGACCCAAGGAGATTTTCTGGCATCCATCGACATCAGAGATGCCTATCTGCATGTGCCTATTGCGGTTTCACACCAGCGTTGGCTACGCTTTGCAATCGGAGAGGAACATTTCCAATTCGTGGCTCTCCCCTTCGGCTTAGCCACGGCCCCTCGAGTATTCACCAAGGTCATGGCAGCAGTGGTTGCGGTTCTGCACCTCCAGGGGTTGGCAGTGATTCCTTACCTGGACGACCTTCTAGTCAAGGCCTCATCCAGTGCAGACTGCCAGCGGAGTGTCTCACTCACTCTCGCCACGCTCGTTCAGTTCGGGTGGCTTGTCAACCTGCCCAAGTCCACTCTGACCCCGACCCAGGTGCTTCTTTACCTAGGGATGCAATTCGAGACTCTGCCGGCACTTGTCAAGTTGCCCTTAGTCAAACAGCAGTCCCTTCGTCTGGCGGTGCGCTCTCTGCTGAGGCACCGCCGTCATTCAATCAGACACCTCATGCAGGTGCTAGGTCAGATGGTGGCGTCAATGGAAGCGGTTCCCTTTGCCAAGTTCCATCTGCGTCCCCTGCAGCTGGACATTCTCCGCTGTTGGGACAAGCAGATCTCTTCCTTGCACAGGCTGGTGGCTCTCTCGCCACAGACCAGGAGCTCTCTTCAGTGGTGGCTTCGGCCCCTCTCTCTGTCTCGGGGACGCTCCTTCCTGAATCCGTCCTGGGTGATCCTCACCACGGATGCCAGCCTCTCCGGTTGGGGAGCAGTATTTCTCCATCACCGAGCACAGGGCACTTGGACTCCGTCCGAATCAGCCCTCTCGATCAATGTGCTGGAGATCAGAGCTGTGTTTCTAGCTCTCCTTGCCTTTCACCACCTGTTGGCGGGCAGGCACATTCGAGTTCAGTCGGACAACGCGACAGCGGTTGCCTACATCAATCACCAGGGCGGGACTCACAGCCGTCTGGCGATGTTGGAGGTTCAACGAATCCTCCAGTGGACGGAGAACTCCAAGTCCACCATATCTGCAGTCCACATCCCAGGCGTGGAAAACTGGGAGGCCGATTATCTCAGCCGTCAAACCGTGGACAGCGGCGAGTGGGCCCTGCATCCGTCAGTGTTCAGATCAATCTGCCGCAAGTGGGGCACTCCGGAAGTGGATCTAATGGCATCCCGGCACAACAACAAGGTTCCGGTTTACGTGGCTCGCTCCCACGATCCTCAGGCCTTCGCAGCGGACGCACTGGTTCAAGATTGGTCTCAGTTCCGTCTGGCCTATGTGTTTCCCCCTCTAGCTCTCTTGCCCAGGGTTCTGCGCAAGATCGGAATGGAGGGCCGTCGAGTCATAATCATTGCTCCGGACTGGCCCAGGCGAGCTTGGTACCCAGACCTGCTCCGTCTGTCCGTAGGGGTGCCGTGGCACCTCCCGGACCGCCCAGACCTTCTCTCTCAAGGTCCGTTCTTCCGCCAGAATTCTGCGGCTCTCAGATTGACGGCGTGGCTCTTGAGTCCTGGATCCTGACGGCTTCAGGCATTCCCTCTGAGGTCATCTCCACTATGACTCAGGCTCGGAAGTCTTCCTCGGCCAAGATTTACCACAGGACTTGGAGGATTTTCCTGTCCTGGTGTCGCTCTTCCGACCATGCTCCTTGGCCGTTCTCCTTGCCGACCATCCTGTCTTTTCTACAGTCCGGTCTACAGCTAGGACTGTCCCTCAATTCCCTCAAGGGACAGGTGTCGGCTCTGTCGGTATTGTTCAAGCGGCGTATCGCCCGACTGGCTCAGGTGCGCACCTTCATGCAGGGCGCATCTCACATCATTCCTCCTTACCGGCGGCCCTTGGATCCCTGGGACCTTAATCTGGTCCTCACGGCCTTACAGAAACCCCCCTTTGAGCCTCTCAGGGAGGTTCCTTTGTTTAGACTTTCACAGAAAGTGGTTTTTCTAGTAGCCATAACTTCTCTCAGGAGAGTTTCTGATTTGGCTGCGCTCTCTTCGGAATCCCCCTTTTTGGTGTTTCACCAAGACAAGGTGGTTCTTCGTCCGACTCCGGACTTTCTCCCTAAGGTGGTGTCTCCTTTCCACCTTAACCAGGACATTTCATTGCCTTCTCTTTGTCCGGCCCCTGTGCATCCCTTTGAGAAGGCGTTGCATTCCTTAGATTTGGTGCGGGCGCTCCGAATCTATGTGTCACGCACCGCCGTTTTTAGGCGGTGCACCTCACTTTTTGTGCTAACTACTGGTCAGCGCAAGGGTCTCGCTGCTTCTAAACCGACCCTAGCTCGTTGGATCAGGTCGGCTATCACCAATGCCTACCAGTGTTCTCAGGTGCCTCCTCCGCCAGGGATTAAGGCGCACTCAACCAGAGCTGTCGGTGCCTCCTGGGCTTTCAGGCACCAGGCTACGGCTCAGCAGGTTTGTCAGGCTGCTACGTGGTCCAGTCTGCACACTTTTTCGAAGCACTACCAAGTGCTTGCTCATGCTTCGGCAGATGCGAGCTTGGGCAGATGCATTCTTCAGGCGGCTGTCGCCCATTTGTGAAGTTAGGTTTTGCCTACTTCTCAGTTTGGTTTATTTCCCACCCATGGACTGCTTTGGAACGTCCCATGGTTTGGGTCTCCCATAAGGAACGATGAAGAAAAAGAGAATTTTGTTTACTTACCGTAAATTCTTTTTCTTATAGTTCCGACATGGGAGACCCAGCACCCTCCCTGTTGCCTGTTGGCAGTTTTTTGTTCCGTGTGTTTCACCGGCTGTTGTTAGTAGACAGAGTTCCGGTCTTTCCGAGTTTTACTCTATCTCTACTTATGGGTGGCTGTCCTCCTTCAGCTTTTGCACTGAACTGGTTAGATTGTCATCCAGGGGGTGTATATAGCCCGGAGGGAGGAGCTACACTTTTTTAGTGTAGTACTTTGTGTGTCCTCCGGAGGCAGAAGCTATACACCCATGGTTTGGGTCTCCCATGTCGGAACTATAAGAAAAAGAATTTACGGTAAGTAAACAAAATTCTCTTTTTTTGTGCTAACCACAGGGCGGCGCAAGGGTCTCTCTGCTTCTAAGCCGACCTTGGCCCGTTGGATTAGATCGACCATTTCGGACGCCTACCAGAGTACTCAGGTGCCTCCCCCACCGGGGATCAGAGCACACTCGACCAGAGCTGTTGGTGCCTCTTGGGCTTTTAGGCACCAGGCTACGGCTCAACAAGTCTGTCAGGCTGCCACTTGGACTAGCCTGCATACCTTTTCGAAGCACTACCAAGTGCATGCTCATGCTTCGACAGATGCGAGCTTGGGCAGACGCATCCTTCAGGCGGCTGTCGCCCACTTGTGAAGTTAGGCTCCGCCTACTTCTTAGTTTTTTCTGTTTATTCCCACCCAGGGACAGCTTTGGAACGTCCCATGGTCTGGGTCTCCCAAAGGAACGATAAAGAAAAAGAGAATTTTGTTACTTACCGTAAATTCTTTTTCTTATAGTTCCGTATTGGGAGACCCAGCTCCCTCCCTGTTGCCTGTTGGCAATTTTCTTCTTCTGTGTTTTATCACCGGCTGTTGTTGTGGACAGAGTCTCCGGTTGTTCCGGTTCTTACTCGGTTCTACTTGTGGGTGGCTATTCTCCTTCAGCTTTTGCACTAAACTGGCTAGGACTGGCTACCAGGGGGTGTATAAGCTCAGAGGGAGGAGCTACACTTTAAAGTGTAGTACTTTTGTGTGTCCTCCGGAGGCAGAAGCTAAACACCCCATGGTCTGGGTCTCCCAATACGGAACTATAAGAAAAAGAATTTACGGTAAGTAACAAAATTCTCTTTTTTACCTTGAGCGCAACATTCAGCTCTGAGATAGGGTCTCGAGCCACATCCAAAACCCCCTAAGCAGTGACATCCAGATCCCGCTTCTCCATTTCCTCCCACAGTAGCAAAACCCAGAGTCTGCATTACCAATAAAATAACATCAACATCTTCTCCATAGAAATAACCTTTGAGGCAGTATACTTGAATACAAGGGTTCTGACTTTACCACCATTTAGTGTAGTCACAGCAAGCACTTCCACCACACAATTGCATTCCGCTTCAAGCAACCCTTTAACGTGCAGCAGTAGCCTCATTGTACTATACATGAGGTAAGAGGCATGGTTATATTAAGAGAGCTATACTACATTTGTAATTGGAGGTTGATGATGATGAGGATGATGATTAATAATAATAATAATAATTATTATGATTATTATTATTATTATTTTATTACACCTACTACATAGTGGGATAGGATCTTTGAGATGGAAATAACCCTTTAAGCCAGTGTACAGTGCCTTGTGAAAGTATTCGGCCCCTTGAATTTTTCAACCTTTTCCCAGATTTCAGGCTTCAAACCTAAAGATAAAAATTTTAATGTTATGGTGAAGAATCAACAAGTGGGACACAATTGTGAAGGAGAACGAAATTTATTGCTTATTTTAAACTGTTGTAAAAAGATAAAGGATAAATTGAAAATTGGGGCGTGCAATATTACTCGTCCCCTTTACTTTCAGTGCAGCAAACTCACTCCAGAAGTTCATTGAGGATCTCTGAATGATACAATGTGGTCCTAAATGACTGATGACAAATTTTATCCGCCTGTGTGTAATCAAGTCGCCGTATAAATGCACCTGCTCTGTGATAGTCTCAATGTTCTGTTTAAAGCACAGATAGCTTCATGAAGACCAAGGAACACAACAGGCAGGTCCGTGATACTGTTGTGGAGAAATTTACAAAAAGATTTCCAAAACTTAACATTTCAAGAAGCACTGTGCAAGCAATCATAATGAAATGGAAGGAGTGTCATACCACTGCAAATCTACCAAGACCCGGCCGTCCCTCAAAACTTTCATCTCAAACAAGAAGACTGATCAGAGATGCAGCCAAGAGGCCCATGATCACTCTGCATGAACTGCAGAGATCTACAGCTGAGGTGGGAGAGTGTCGATAGGACAACAATCAGTCGTACACTGCACAAATCTGGCCTTTATGGAAGAGCGGCAAGAAGAAAGCCATTTCTCAAAGATATCCATAAAAAGTGTTGTTTAACGTTTGCCACAAGCCACCTGGGAGACACAGCAAACATGTGGAGGAAGGTGCTCTGGTCAGATGAAACCAAAATCAAACAGTTTGGGCACAATGCCAAACAATATGGCGTAAAAGTAACACAGCTCATCACCCTGCACACACCATCCCCACTGTCAAAAAGGGTGGCAGCATCATGATTTGGGCCTGCTTTTCTTCAGCCGAGACAGGGAAGATGGTTAAAATTGATGGGAAGATGGATGGAGCCAAATACAGGACCATTCTTGAGGAAAACCTGTTGGAGTCTGCAAAAGACATAAGACTGGGACGGAGATTTCTTTCAACAAGACAGTGATTCCAAACCTAAAGCAAAATCCACAATGGAATGGTTCACAAATAAACGTATCCAGGTGTTAGAATGGCCAAGTCACAGTCCAGACCTGAATCCAATCGAGAATCTGTGGAGAGAGCTAAAAAATGCTGTTCACAAATGCTCTCCATCCAACCTCACTCAGCTCCAGCTGTTTGCAAATGAAGAATGGGCAAGAATTTTAGTCTCTCGATGTGCAAAACTGATCGAGACATAGCCCAAGTGACTTGCAGCTGTAAGCACAGCAAAAGGTGGCGCTACAAAGTATTAACGTAAAGGGGACGAATAATATTGCACGGCCCACTTTTCAGTTTATTATTTTTTATAAAAGTTTAAAATAAGCAATACATTTCGTTCAACTTCACAATTGTGTCCCACTTGTTGTTGATTCTTCACCATAACATTAAAATTTTTATCTTTGTTTGAAGCCTGAAATGTGGGAAAAAGTTAAAAAATTCAAAGGGTTCCGAATACTTTCGCAAGGCACTGTATGTGCATCCAGATCTGCTCTTCTATGACGGCTACTCACAAAAGTCACCATCTGGAGACCTGCTTTTCATGTCTGTTTGTTAGACCTTGTACTAATGCAACAAGCTCAAAAGATAGGAGAAAATGGATGTAGTCCGTACTGCCAGGACAAACCATTGAAGGGAATACTTCAATAAACCGCATGTTCTTCACTTCCTGGTCTGAACGTCATTGAATTTCCAGCAGCGTGGACTACATTCATTGTCTCCTATCTTGATCTTTGCATACTGTGGAGCCGCTACAACCGTTTATTTTATGCTTCTACCGAGATTTGCCTCACAACTCCATCAAGTGAGCGCATATCCATCACTCATTCTCCCATTTGTACACAGTTAAGACCTTATTGCACTTTTTTTGTTTTTCCAGCCCCTTGCACAATAATACAGCAAGCTGACAGACAGCTGGGGGGCCACACACCATGGGCATGTAAGCCACATGTGGCTCCTGAACCACAGATTGGGGACCCCTGGACTAGATATTAGTCAATAGGTAGAGATGTATCCATCCCTTAGTTCCCTCACTCCCACTCTGTGCCTGCCAACTGCACCTAAAAAGAACCGTCCTGAGACTTGTATGGAGTCTCAAGGTGGATACATTTCTGCCCGCATAGTAACGTCTTACTAACATTCCTCCCACTTCATATAGTATGTGCTACAATGACCATTCCCTGAAGTCCACACAGTTACACTTGCTGAAACTAGCACCACAGTAGCTCTGTGTAGTGTAGGGAAGCAGTGAAGCATGTAGTAATTTATTATAATGTAATCTTGCACTGGAACGCCCAACACCATCCCCTTTGACCAATGGATGGTAAGCTTACTATTTTCTGTAAAGCATGCACTGCCTCTATGGTTTCTGCCCTCCCTTCCTGTAAACATTCCCAGTCACTCACAACTTTTGGTGGATCTCTGCCCACACCTCCTATGACATCACATCCGGAGTGCAGAGCTGTGAGAGCTGCTAGCGGAGCCCTGCCTCCTGCATGCAGAGCTGTGGTTCATCCACAGGCCTATGTTCTCTTTCAAGCACATAGCACAAATCTCTACTCTTTGCTTTGCTTTGATTGTAATGTACCTGGATGTAAGGAACTGGTGATCACATGTCTACATATGACAGCTCAGGGGTAGGGCACAATTATAAAAGCAAGTAAATTTATAAAGCTTCATTATTTTATGTTTTAATAATCCGTGTCCCGTAAAATCTAATTTAAAGTGCTTCTAATGCTAATGACGCGATCACCGGGCCACGGTTCTTATCTTGGGTCGCTGCAGTGGCCTTGCCCGGTTCTGTAACCCCGGTGGTGTCAATTAAGATAGGGATGATGGGGGTAGTTGTTCGTGACGCCACCTGTGGTGTGCGGCCATTTATTAGCCGCTGCTGCGGGACTTCTCTCTTCTGGGGCAGACTGTAACGCAGCTCGGGCGTCACAACTATCCACAGGCAGAGCTTGACCCCCAGGGAGAATGATAGGAGTGGTAGTTGCCTATGGCGAAGGGGTGTGTTGTTGGAAGCGCCGGCAGTAATGGGACGACACAGAGGGTACAGTTCAAGTTCTTTACTCAATGGAAGCACTCTGCCGTTGGAGCACCGGGCTACGCTTTGATGGGCTTCAACCGATCCCGGATACTTCGGAGGTCGAGGCCGGTGTTTCCTTCTGTTCGTCTCCTTTCGTCAGTTTCCCTCCACCCCCCAGCTCATGGGCCATCGAACAGGTCACAGGTGCCTTTTGCACTCCCCGCGAACCCTGGGATCCCCCTTCTTTCCTAAAAACCCTGGTCGAGCCTCTAGCTCCAGACCACAGGATCCGAACTTTCCGTGTCTCTGCTTATGTCCTCCTGAGTGCGACCTGGCGCTTGCTGCATCCGGAACAAACTATCATGTGAGAGAGCTCCTAACGACACCTGTTGGTGCCTCGCCTCCCGGGTTCCTGAACTAGTGGGCAAGAGGTCCCATACCTCATGATGGCCACCCCAGCACCTACCCTAGCCCCATCCCAGTGGAAGAGCTCCCGTGTTGTGTTGGTTGAGTGTGTTGGTGGTGGTTTACCGGTGACGACCTCCTCCTGTATCCGAGATGAATACTGCATCTCTGAGTTGCAGTACCCTGTGGCTCCTGAAGCCGCAGGGGTGCCACATGAATATTATACTCTGCCTTGCCTAGTAAGGCTATGTGCGCACGTAGCGTCTGTCCCTGCAGAAATTTCTGCAGTGATTTGAACAGCACACGTGCGCTTCAAATCGCTGCAGAAAGAGTCCGTAATGAAGAAAAAGCCGATTCCATGCGCTCTGAGTGCAGCCCCTCCCATAGACAGAGTGGGGGATGCATGCAGAGCGCAGGAAAGAAGTGACATGGCACTTCTTAGAACGCGCGCTTCGGGCAGCAGCCGAAGCGCTGCGCTCTAATACGCCACGTGCGCACGTCTCCTGCATAATCTTCATAGATTATGCTGGGGACGCAGGACGCATGCAGTTACGCTGCGGTGCAGATCGCAGCGTAACTGCATGCAAATACGCAACGTGCGCACATAGCCTAAAAGTACAGAAAGTGCAAATATCTCCTAAAGACATAAGTTTACACTGCTATAGAGCACAGGACAACACAGCTCTGCACTGCAGACCAATATTGCCGAAACTGAAACATTGCAGCAAACTGATTTTCTATGGCTGTGAAACCAGGATTTTGTCCATTCCCTGGCAGCAAGCTGAAATATTGATACTGATTAATAGAAATATAATTACTAAACAACAATTTAAAGTGATATTTCTACACCCAACCACTTTTTTCTTTTCATTTATTTATTCTTAAATCCACATTGGCTATGATCAAGATCCTGTGGGTTCTGATCTCTGGACCATGCCTGGCCGGCAGGATGAGCATGTGTGGTCCTTCTGCTCCTCAGTGGTGACTGTTGCGTTCTGCAGTTTGTCATCGCTTGTCTGGCTCTCCATTGAAGAGGAGGTCATGGGCTTCATGAACTCTTCCACGATGGGGACAACTCTCTACTGTACCTGATCTTCATTTGGTGTTTTTCTGTAGGATAATGTACACATCTTATAGACAGTAGTGGCATGCAATGCTTTGGATATAGAGGTATTTTCTCCTAAATGCCTTGCTTATAAAGGAGCGGACTCCTTCCATATGGGACCTAAGAGGCTCTGCTCTGTGTGTGGCCTAGTTATGACGTGCCCTTATGTCTTGCATTGATGTACGGTTGTTTTTTTGTACTCTTTTTAATTACCTATAATGTAAGGATAATCTGTGTTCTCATCCACAAAGGCTTCATTTTCAAGCTCTCTTTTTATGACATTGTATTTATCCCATCCTTGCCAAAATTGTGTGTGCTTGAATGTTAGAGCAGGAAATGCCTCTGACAATGGCAGATAGTCAAGATCCTTTCTGCTTTGAGGAGCGTGCGATGTGTCTTGTATTACACATAAATAAAACATAAGTGTATTGGCGCGATACTTTGCATGGAGACGTCTGTGAAAGTTAATAATAGCCTGAATATTGTTGCTTTGTATTATTTCTTCCTGTAGATGAGCAGTTCAAAAGGAAAGCTGATAATCCTGCGTTCTGCTGCTGTGAAAACTGCTTGCAGCAACTTGAGAAATGCAAGAAAGACTGTCAAGAACTTCGAAGCAAACTGGATAAAGCGTGTCGCCATCTTCAGCAAGCCGTGAAGGACCAGAAATTGAAAGCAGAGCAGTTCAAAAGTGAGTAAGATTTCCTTCAATCGCCCTTGTACCTTGGGTACATTTCTTGGCCTCTAGCGTCGTCTTTGGCAGCCAAGGTTGGGGGTCATGAGTATTTTAGCCTCTAAGGATCCCTTGATTGGTATCATGTAGCGCTTCAAGCTCAGGATACTGTTCTACCATGGGACATACACACCTTATTGTTCTCTCTTAAAATTTGCTACATCTGTATCCCTTTTATTCAGTCCTCTGTGACCGGAATAGGTCAGTAATGTTAACCTAACTATGGTTAACCTAACTATGGTCAATCTCACAGTATATTGACCTTTTCAAGGGATTTTCCCACTAACAAAATTCATTTTAATTAATAGATCCTGGAATAATAATAAGTTCCACAACTGGATATGTTTAAACAAAAAAAAAATGTTCCTGTGCTGAGATAATCTTATAAATATGCCCCTGCTATGTACTGTTTAATGGCCATGTCTGACCATACAGGGACATGGTCTGATCACATCTCCTGGGCAGGGAGGAAGTAAGAGTATAAAGACAATACAGCTCAAGATCACAGCTGATTCTTTCTGTGAGGTAAAACATTTACCTCTGTTTTTTAAAAAAAATATTTTACCTCAAAAAATTATTTGTGATCTTGTGCTGTAATGTCTTTAAACTCTTCTGCGTCCTCCCCGACCCAGGAGATGTGGTATGACCAAAATTGGCGAAAGAGTACCACCTCAAGGTCCCTTTATGAGCCAGCACAAACTCCCTATTAAACATTGAAAAACAGGAGTTTGTACCTTGGGCACGAACGTGGCATTGGTGATTCCATCCCATCTCCATCTAATAGGTATTTACTATTTGTGATGCTTCTGACCTCCTTTAGGACAGGTTTTTATGCCTTTTTGTACATGGGATAGTCTATGCAGAAAACTGCTTATGTATGTAATTTAATGAATTTGTATTGATAACTAGATCTTCACTTGCACTGTAGCACTTTATAGTTTATTTCATCTTACATAATGACATGAGGGACCACTGGTTCTCTGCATTTTAATACCATGCTTGATGCCACCACACATACATTTTTGTGAAGATATTCATATTTTCTTTGTCGCTCCATTGGGAGACCCAGACAATTGGGTGTATAGCTTCTGCCTCCGGAGGCCACACAAAGTATTACACTTTAAAAAGTGTAACCCCTCCCCTCTGCCTATACACCCTCCCGTGGATCACGGGCTCCTCAGTTTTGTTTGCTGTGGTCACCACGGACGCGAGCCTGTCAGGGTGGGGAGCGGTTTTTCTCCACCACAGGGCTCAGGGAACCTGGACTCCGATAGAGTCATCCCTTCAGATCAATATTCTGGAGATAAGGGCAGTGTATCTAGCCCTATTGGCTTTTCATCGGTGGCTGGAGGGCAGGCAGATCCGTATCCAGTTGGACAACGCCACTGCCGTCGCATACCTCAACCACCAAGGCGGCACTCGCAGTCGTCAAGCCTTCCAGGAAGTCCGACGGATTCTGCAGTGGGTGGAAGCCACAGCCTCCACCATCTCCGCAGTTCACATCCCGGGCGTAGAAAACTGGGAAGCAGATTTTCTCAGTCGTCAGGGCATGGACGCGGGGGAATGGTCTCTTCACCCAGACGTGTTTCGAGAGATCTGTCGCCGCTGGGGAACGCCGGACGTCGATCTCATGGCGTCACGGCACAACAACAAAGTCCCGGCATTCATGGCACGGTCTCAGGATCACAGAGCTCTGGCGGCGGACGCATTAGTTCAGGATTGGTCGCAGTTTCGACTGCCTTATGTGTTTCCTCCTCTGGCGATGCTGCCCAGAGTGTTACGCAAGATCAGGTCCGACTGCCGTCGCGCCATTCTCGTCGCTCCAGACTGGCCGAGGCGGTCGTGGTACCCGGATCTGTGGCATCTCACGGTGGGTCAACCGTGGGCGCTTCCAGACCGCCCAGACTTGCTGTCACAAGGCCCGTTTTTCCATCTGAATTCTGTGGCCCTCAACCTGACTGTGTGGCCATTGAGTCCTGGCTCCTAGCGTCTTCAGGGTTATCTCAGGATGTCATTGCCACCATGAGACAGGCCAGGAAGCCTACGTCCGCCAAGATCTATCATAGGTCTTGGCAAATCTTCTTATCCTGGTGCGCTAATAACGGTTTTATTCCATGGCCGTTTGCCTTACCCACCTTTCTTTCATTCCTTCAATCCGGAATGGACAAGGGTTTGTCATTGGGCTCTCTCAAGGGCCAAGTATCGACGCTCTCCGTGTTTTTTCAAAAGCGTCTAGCCAGGCTTCCGCAGGTCCGCACGTTCCTGCAGGGAGTTTGCCACATAGTCCCACCTTACAAGCGTCCGCTGGAACCCTGGGATCTTAACAGGGTGCTAACGGCTCTTCAGAAACCACCTTTCGAGCCGCTGTGGGATGTTTCTCTATCACGTCTTTCGCAGAAGGTGGCCTTCCTAGTGGCAGTCACATCACTTCGGAGAATGTCTGAGCTAGCAGCGCTGTCATGCAAAGCCCCCTTCCTGGTGTTTCACCAGGATAAGGTGGTTCTGCGTCCGGTCCCGGAATTTCTCCCTAAGGTGGTATCCCCTTTTCATCTCAATCAGGATATCTCCTTACCTTCATTTTGCCCTAATCCAATTCACCAGTGTGAAAGGGATTTGCACCCTTTGGATCTTGTGAGAGCACTCCGGCTCTACGTGTCTCGCACGGCGCCCCTGCGTCGTTCAGATGCGCTCTTTGTCCTTGTCGCTGGCCAGCGTAAGGGCTCGCAGGCTTCCAAGTCCACCTTGGCTCGGTGGATCAAGGAACCGATTCTCGAAGCCTACCGTTCTTCTGGGCTTCCGCTTCCTTTGGGGCTGAAAGCCCATTCTACCAGAGCCGTGGGTGCGTCCTGGGCATTGCGACACCGGGCTACGGCTCAGCAGGTGTGTCAGGCAGCTACGTGGTCTAGTCTGCACACTTTCACGAAACACTATCAGGTGCATACCTATGCTTCGGCAGACGCCAGTCTAGGTAGGCGAGTCCTTCAGGCGGCGGTTGCCCACCTGTAAGAGGGGGCCGTTTTTCGTCTCTTTTTATTGAGGTATTCTTTTACCCACCCAGGGACTGCTCTTGGACGTCCCAATTGTCTGGGTCTCCCAATGGAGCGACAAAGAAGAAGGGAATTTTGTTTACTGTAAATTCCTTTTCTTCTAGCTCCTATTGGGAGACCCAGCACCCGCCCCTGTACCCTTCGGGCTGGTTGTTTTTTTGTGTACACATGTTGTTCATGTTGAATTGTTCTTTTGGTTCATGGTTTGCAGTTCTCCGAACATCCTTCGGATTGAATTTACCCTAGACCAATTTATAAGTTTTCTCCTTCCTGCTTTTGAACCAAAACTGAGGAGCCCGTGATCCACGGGAGGGTGTATAGGCAGAGGGGAGGGGTTACACTTTTTAAAGTGTAATACTTTGTGTGGCCTCCGGAGGCAGAAGCTATACACCCAATTGTCTGGGTCTCCCAATAGGACCTAGAAGAAAAGGAATTTATGGTAAGTAAAGAAAATTCCCTTCTTTGTGCCGTTTTTCCTGCCTTTTATACCTTTTTTTTAATGTCCTTGCCAAAACCCCTCCTTAGTCTTTAATAAAATATTTTTGCATTCAAAAACTTTCTTCTCATCCTGTTTTTCAAGTATAGAAGATTTGCATATGTACACTGCAATGACCTCAGTCTGAGGCAGAGGTTGGGAACCTTTTTGGCTGAGAGTGCCATAAGTGCCACATATTTTAAAATGTTATTCCGTGAAAGCCATACTCACCAGCGGGGAGTGGCGGTAGTGGAGCGACTCAGAAGGCCCCAGGAGGCAGGGTAGGCGATGCTGCGGGCATGGAGGAGGGGGAGTCGCAGCTCAAGAGGGTCAGTGTGCGGAGGGTCTGTGATACTGCTGTGGGGTGTCACAGCGGTGGGCGCCATTGATCTGCCTATGGGCTCCTTTGAATCTCCCGCAGTTAATGAGATCGACTTCAAGAAAATGACCGTGGTGCGTGAGCAGATCGACACAATGGAGTTTAAGAATATGGCTGCGGAGTCTTATCTGCCTCTCGCGCCACCTCTGCCGCCATTTTCTTGAAGTCTATCTCGTCAACTGCGGGAGTTTCAAAGCAGCCCACAGTCCAGCAGCTACTGCAAGCTCGCCACCGCGACAACCACCCATGAGCCCGCAGTATTGCCGACCCTGCACCACCACTGTCGCCCCAGTAAGCCATATGCGTTTTGCAAGACGCACTACCATTTTCCCCCACAATTTCCTGAAGTCTATCTTGTCAACTGCAGCAAATTCAAAGCAGCCCGTCGGCAGATCAATGGCACCCACCGCCGTGACACTCCAGGAGCCCACAGCAGTATCATTGACCCTCTTGAGCTGCAACACCTGCTCCTCCATGCCTGCAGCATCTTTTAGCCTGCCTCCTGGGGCCTTCTGAGCTGCTCCATCACCTCCGCTTCCCCCTGGTGCTCCGCTCTCCCCTGGTGAGTATGGCTCTCACAGAATTACATTTTACAATGTGGCGCTCATGGCTGTCAAAAAGGTTCCCAACCTCTGCCTTAGACTGAGGTCATTGCAGTGGATATATGCAAATCTTTTATACTTAAAATTCCTCACCATTTTCATCCAGAAAAGTTGGACAAGTGTAATCCCTTTGGTATTCCGTACATCATGCGAGTGCTATGCAAGTGTGCAATTTTTTTTTAATTTTTTTATTTTTCTCCTTATCTAGCATCAATTTGACATGCGTATGACGTGTTTTTTTTTTTTTTTTTCTCAGCAGTTATTATGTATAAAAAAAAAGCAACAAAAACAGAGATAAAAATGTCCTCCAAAAATTTAGCAATTACTTACAGCAAATGGAGGGCAGCAGTAATAACCTGCCCAAGCCAAGGAAATAATGCACTAGCAGGATGCAGGTAGACCCCCCAATAAGGTGGAGGCATCACAGGTGTAAAGCGGGCTTTACACGCTACGATATCGTTAATGTTTTATCGTTGGGGGTCACGTCGTTAGTGACGCACATCCGGCGTCATTAACGATATCGCAGCGTGTAACACTTATGTGCGACCTAAAACTATCGCAAAAGCGGCCAAAATCGTTTGCCGCGGAGAGGTCGTGCTAAAACAAAAAATCGTTATACCTCTCATTAGCGATGTTGTTCCTTGTTCCTCAGGCAGCACACATCGCTGTGTGTGACACCGCAGGAGCGAGCAACATCTCCTTACCTGTGTCCACCGGCTATGCGGAAGGAAGGAGGTGGGCGGGATGTTACGTCCCGCTCATCTCCGCCCCTCTGCTTTTATTGGACGCCTGCCGTGTGACGTCGCTGTGACGCCTCACAACCAGCCTCCCTAGAAAGGAGGCGGATTGCCGGCCAGAGCGACGGCGCAGGGCAGTAAGCCGTGTGACGGGGGAGCGCAATTTTGTGTGCGACGGGCATCGATATGCCCGTGTCGCACAAACAATGGGGGACGGGTACGCACGCTAACTATATCGGTACCGATATCGCTACAGTGTAAAGCCCCCTTAAGAGGAGCAAATCACTCACACACTTCCAATCCATGGAGGGGGCGATTGCTGGATGATAAAATGACACATAAATGGCTTGTATAGGGCACCGTTCACACATGTAGGTGCACAGTATCTGGCTAGCAGCCTTTTCTTCAGCGCTCTATTGGGAGACCCAGACGATTGGGGTATAGCTACTGCCCTCTGGAGGCCACACAAAGCACTACATTAAAAGTGCAAGGCCCCTCCCCCTCTGGCTATACCCCCCCGTGGTATCACGGGTTCTCCAGTTTTAGCTTTGTGTGCGAAGGAGGTCAGACATCCACGCATAGCTCCACAGATTTTAGTCAGCAGTAGCTGCTGACTATTTCGGATGGAAGAAAAGAGGACACATATAGTGTCCCCAGCATGCTCCCTTCTCACCCCTGGATGGTGTTGTAAGGTTGAGGTACCTATTGCTGGTACGGAGGCTGGAGCCCACATGCTGCTTTCCTTCCACATCCCCCTGAGGGGCTCTGAGGAAGTGGGATCCTGCCGGCCTCAAAGCTCTGACGCCGGGCTCCATCCACAGACCCATTTGAACCTGCTGGATACGGAGCTGGAGTACCGTTCAGGGACATGGCCCTGCATCATACAGGTACTCTGTGTCCCCGTACACACAGGCACAGCACACTCCAGACTTGCTGGGTGTGCTAGTGCGCCGGGGACAGTAATGGGTTACAGTCACTGCAGCTTTGCTGAGTGACTTTGTGTTTTTGGGGAACTACCGCGCCGGACGCTCCGGGAGCGGCGGCGCGGCTGGGACTTGTAGTTCGCCGGGGACTGGGCGCCGACCGCGCTTTTACGGCGGCGGCGCTTATAACTCCGGTCCCCGGCTTCTGCGGCCTAGTGCCGCTTCGTTCCCGCCCCCTCCCTGTCACTCAGGGAAGGGGACAGGCGCTGAGCAATCAGCAGCGCCGAGGGCTGGAGCCTTATTTACATGCTCCAGCCCTCTCACTGCACACTGTCGGACGCCGGATTCCCGCTCTGCCTTGGGGGCACGCCCACGGCCCGCCCCTCCTCACACGAGCTGGGGAAGAAGCCGGCAGCCATTACTGCACCGAGATCGGACTTTCAGTACCAAGGCAGGACGGTGGCGGTCATACACCCGCTTATAGGCGGGCGGTAAGAGGCACACATAGTGCTGAACACAATATAACTGCAGTGTATACATGTGTTGTTTTTTAACTGCAAGCGACACATCAGCAGCAGGAAAGCAGGTGTGCTAAGGCACAGGCTTTCTAGGCTGCTTGTTTTGCACGACTGAGGTGTTCATTTGTGTTTATGCTGATATGCTATACATTGCACTGTACAGTCGCTAGTCTTAGCTATATTCTCCTGGAATGGCTAGACTACAGCAGCAGAAAACCAAGGGTGCTGGGGCACAGGTTTTTTTCCAGGCTGCTTGTATTGCATGGGCTGCAGTGGGCATTTGTACTTGTGCTTGTATGCTATACATCGCACTGTATGGTCACTCTTCTGGGCTATATTCCCCTAGATGACTAGTCTACAGCAGCAGAAGAGCAGAGGTGCCAGGGCACAGGCTTCTATGCTGCTTGTATTGCATGTCCTGCAGGGTTCATGTGTACTTGTGCTTGTATGCTATACATTGCACTGTAGGGTCACTCTTCTGGGCTATATTCCCCTAGATGACTAGTATACAGCAGCAGAAGAGCAGGGGTGCCAGGGCACAGGCTTCTATGCTGCTTGTATTGCTTGTGCTGCAGTGGTCTTTTGTACTTTATGCCTGTATGCTATACATTGCAATGTACGGTCACCAATCTTGGCTATATACTTCTAGATAGCTAGTCGGCAGCGGCAAAAAAGCAACACAGATTTCAGTGCTGTTTTTCCTACATGGGATGCTGTTCATGACACCGTCCCATTGTGTGCATGCTCCCCTGTAGCACGTCGTCTGCAGGGGTCTCTAGCACTTCGTCTGCCGGGGCTCTACTAGTTGTGGCCAAAGAAACCTCCTGTCAACCCTGTCCATGGACAGGGACGGAGTAGTCATAATATAGAGACTTGCACCCATGGGCAATCTACTTGACCAAAAGGCAGCTCTTCAGGGCTTTGATACTGACATCGCTCTCAATCCGGATACACCGGGTGGTAACGCCATACGGAAGGATCCTATACCGTCCATCACTGGAAGGTTGGATCTTTCTCCCTCAGCTCCCCCAGTGGAGATAGGAGACGAACAGGAGAAGTTCCTTTTCAGTATCTCACGCAGATATTGAGTATTTTTCTGGCCACGCTGACTTCAGAGAAGCAGTCCAGGAATACCACGCTTACCAGATAAGCGTCTTCTCCAAACGTTTTTAGGATACACGTTATCCCTTTCCCCCTGACGTGGTCAAGCGCTGGACCCAGGGTCCAAAGGTGGATTATCCAATCGCCAGGCTTGCATCTAGAGACATAGTTGCACTGGAGATGGGGCATCACTTAAAGATGCCATTCACAGACAGAGGACTCTGGTTGAAATCTGTCTAGGAGGCTATCGGCGTGTCGGTTGCTACGGCATCCACAGCCGTATTGGCAACCTAACCTTTTCAGCTGTTCTTGCGCAGCTGACCTTGAGCAGCGTCCGTAACCCCGCAATGTCTGCACTGCGGCTTACTCTGTTAATACTGTCCTAAAAGTACAGTCGAGGTTTCGGTCCTTCCCAAGCTCCGGCAGGTCCCAATTGTCCTCGTGCAAAAGGGCTACAAAACCTCAGACGGGCGCAGATTCCGGCCGGGCTCAATCTCGCCCAAGGAAGGCAGTCGGAGGAACCGCTACTAAGGCGGTCTCCTCAGGACTCTCAGCTCTCTCTCTCTCCGCATCCGCGGTTGATGGCAGACTCCCACGCCTTTGGCGACATTTAGCTGCCACAGGCACAGACCGGTGGGTGACGGACTTTGTGCTCACGTGCACAGGACAGTGTTCTGTTCTCGTCCTCCGACTCCATTCTTCAGAATGGCCCCACCTCTCCACCGAGCAGATGCCCTGCTGCAGGTGGTGGACGCTCTAAGAGCAGAAGGAGTGGTGATCCCTGTCCCCCCTCAGGAACGAGGGCGAGGGTTTGTACTCCAATCTCTTTGTGGCTCCAAAAATGGACGGTTCCCTCCGTCCTGTTCTGGTTCTGAAACTGCTCAACGAGCATGCGAACGCCAGGCTGTTCCGGATGGGATCCCTCCGATCCGTCATTGCCTCAATGTTTTGAGGAAACTTCCTTGCCTCAACAGACAGCAAAGATGCCTATCTCCACGTGCCAATTGCTACGGAGCACCAACGTCTTCTACATTTTGTGATAGGAGACGAACATCTTCAGTTCGTAGCTCTGCCATTCAGTCTGGCGACACCCCCACGGGTGTTCACCAAGGTCATGGCAGCAGTGGTAGCAGTCTTGCACTCTCAGGGACACCCGGTGATCTCGTACTTGGACGATCTACTCGTCAAAGCACCCTCCCTCGAGGCATGCCAACGCAGCCTGAATGTTACGCTGGAGACTCTCCAGACTTTCGGGTGGATCATCAATTTGGCAAGGTCAAATCTGTCTCCGACTCAATCACTAACGTATCTCGGCATGGAGTTTCATACTCTATCAGCCATAGTTAAGCTTCCGCTGAACCAGCAGCGTTCACTGCAGACAGAGGTGCAGTCTCTCCTTCAAGGCCAGTCGCACCCCTTAAGGCGCCTCATGCACTTCCTAAGGAAGATGGTGGCAGCCATCGAGGCAGTTCTCTTTGCGCAGTTTCATCTGCGCCAACGGCAATGGGACATTCTCCGCCAATGGGATGGGCAGTCAACCTCCCTGGACGGGAAGTCTCCCTTTCCCTGACGGCCGAGGACTCTCTGCAATGGTGGCTCCTTCCCACTTCATTGTCTCAGGGAAGATCCTTCCTGCCCCCATCCTGGGCAGTAGTCACGACAGATGCGAGTCTGTCAGGGTGGGGAGCAGTTTTTCTCCACCACAGGGCTCAGGGGACGTGGACTCCGCAGGAGTCCACCCTTCAGATCAATGTTCTGGAAGATCAGGGCAGTGTATCTTGCTCTTCTGGCTTTCCAACAGTGGCTGGAAGGAAAGCAGATCCGAATCCAATCGGACAACTCCACAGTGGTGGCATACATCAACCACCAAGGAGGGACGCGCAGTCGGCAAGCCTTCCAAGAAGTCCGGCGCATTCTAATGTGGGTGGAGGACAGAGCATCCACCATCTCCGCGGTTCACATCCCAGGCGTAGAAACTGGGAAGCAGACTTCCTCAGTCGCCAGGGCATGGTCGCAGGGGAATGGTCCCTTCACCCGGACGTGTTTCAGGAAATCTGTCGCCGCTGGGGAGTGCCGGACGTCGACCTAATGGCATCCCGGCACAACAACAAGGTCCCGGCATTCATGGCGAGGTCGCGCGATCAAAGAGCTCTGGCGGCAGACGCCTTGGTTCAATATTGGTCGCAGTTTCAGCTCCCATACGTGTTTCCGCCTCTGGCGCTCTTGCCCAGAGTGCTACGCAAGATCAGATCCGAGTGCAGCCGCGTCATACTCTTCGTTCCAGACTGGCCGAGGAGGTCGTGGTATCCGGATCTGTGGCATCTCTCGATCGGTCGACCGTGGTCACTGCCAGACCGACTAGACTTACTGTCCCAAGGGCCGTTTTTCTATCAGAATTCTGCGGCCCTGAACCTGACTGTGTGGCCATTGAGTCCTGGATCCTAGCATCTGCAGGATTGTCTCAAGGAGTCGTTGCCACAATGAGACAAGCTAGAAAGTCGAATTCGGCTAAGATCTACCACAGAACGTGGAAGATTTTCTTATCCTGGTGCTCTGCTCAGGGAGTGTCTCCCTGGCCATTTGCATTGCCCAAGTTTCTTTCCTTCCTGCAATCGGGGTTAGAAAAGGGCTTGTCGCTCAGCTCCCTTAAAGGGCAAGTTTCGGCACTCTCCGTGTTTTTTTCAGAAGCGTCTAGCACGTCTTTCTAAGGTGCGCACGTTCCTGCAGGGGGTCTGTCATATTGTGCCCCCGTACAAGCGGCCGTTAGATCCATGGGATCTGAACAGGGTACTAGTTACTCTCCAGAAGCCGCCCTTCGAGCCTCTAAAGGAAGTTTCCTTTTCTCGGCTGTCACAGAAAGTGGCGTTTCTTGTTGCGATCACATCGCTTCGGCGAGTGTCTGAGCTGGCAGCTCTGTCATCCAAGGCTCCCTTCCTGGTGTTCCACCAGGACAAGGTAGTGCTGCGCCCTATTCCGGAGTTTCTCCCTAAGGTCGTATCCTCTTTTCATCTTAATCAGGATATATCCTTGCCTTCTTTTTGTCCTCATCCGGTTCACCGGTATGAAAAGGACTTACGTTTGCTAGATCTGGTGAGAGCACTCAGAATCTACATTTCCCGCACGGCGCCCATGCGCCGTGCCGATGCACTTTTTGTCCTTGTCGCTGGTCCGCGCAAGGGGTTGCAGGCTTCTAAAGCCACCCTGGCTCGATGGATCAAAGAACCAATTCTAGAGGCCTACCGTTCTGCGGGGCTTCCGGTTTCTTCAGGGCTAAAAGCCCACTCAACCAGAGCCGTGGGTGCGTCTTGGGCATTACGTCACCAGGCTTCGGCTCAACAGGTGTGCCAGGCAGTTACCTGGTCCAGTCTGCACACTTTCACCAAGCATTATCAGGTGCATACCTATGCTTCGGCGGATGCCAGCTTAGGTAGAAGAGTCCTGCAGGCGGCAGTGACACCCCCGTAGGGGAGAGCTGTTTTGCAGCTCTAACATGAGGTATTTCTTTACCCACCCAGGGACAGCTTTTGGACGTCCCAATCGTCTGGGTCTCCCAATAGAGCGCTGAAGAAGAAGGGAATTTTGTTACTTACCGTAAATTCCTTTTCTTCTAGCTCTTATTGGGAGACCCAGCACCCGCCCTGTTGTCCTTCGGGATATTTTTTTGTTGTTTGCGGGTACACATGTTGTTCATGTTGAACGGTTTTTCAGTTCTCCGATGTTATTCGGAGTTAATTTGTTTAAACCAGTTATTGGCTTCCTCCTTCTTGCTTTGGCACTAAAACTGGAGAACCCGTGATACCACGGGGGGGTATAGCCAGAGGGGGAGGGGCCTTGCACTTTTAATGTAGTGCTTTGTGTGGCCTCCAGAGGGCAGTAGCTATACCCCAATCGTCTGGGTCTCCCAATAAGAGCTAGAAGAAAAGGAATTTACGGTAAGTAACAAAATTCCCTTCTTTGTCACGGCCATACTATTCGATTAGGCGGACTGCCCAGTACTATCTAAGTGCGCCATTCAGGGACGGGGACTCCAATATACAAGGCCTACATTAAAGGGCCTGTCTCCATCCTGTATAAAATGTTATTGGCATAAAAATATATTATGAAATCATTTACAAGAGCATTTACAGTGGTCTGTGCTACAGAATGATGTATCCATAAAAATCAGATGGCATATGGATGGTCTGTGTGATGTCTGTTTTTTTTTCCTCTTGCACCTATAGACTTGCATTGGAGAGTGTGTGTGTGTCATTTTACATATCCATATGCAGCATGCTAAGATTTTCTTCTCCGTCTGAATATAGCTGAGGAAAGATGACAGATCAGTGCTGTCTCGTTGATTAACGTTGGAGCAAGTGCAATCTGATTTTTATTTTTTATCGGATTGCACTCAGCATATTCCCTAACACAAAAGTATTACTTCCGAAGGTTTTTTTTTTTATATACACTATTCTTACTTAGTTATAAAATTGCACAATAACCCTCAAGCATTTGACTCATTCAGATCCAGTATTACACAGATCCAGAAGATGGTGGTAATGCATTTCAGTAGACATTCATAGCATTGTAATAACAGTCCTAGAGAGAGAACACATGAATGAGAGGCAGAGATGGATTAGATATTCCGTACATAGATTAATATTTGTTTTTTTGTTTTTGTTTTTTTTTTGTTTTTCACTTGCTTTTTTTTCTTTAACAACCTATAATTTGCATTTTTACTATAGGCAACTAAGCAAAGTATGCAGCTGGCTCAGGAGCTGAGGCCGCTCCATACCAGGCAGATGGCGCTAAATGACAGACGCATTTAAATAACATCATTCCTGGTGTGAGCGTCCGCTGGTTCTTCTTGGCCTCGTGACCTGGTTGCTGGGAAACGATAGGTTACCACTGCAGCCTGGGGCTTGGTGAAGGCCATTAACTGCCATGTTAGTCCTTCTGTGAAGCTCCCGCACCGGCTGTGTCATTTGAAACATCTCACAGAAAGCGCCTTCATACGGCTATATCAAAGAAAGAAAATGAAAAGTTATGGCTCGTAGAACAAGGGGAGGAAAAGCCAAAAGGGCAAATATGGGAGAGAAAAAAATCCTGGCCATTAAATGGATTATGTGCATTCCATTAGATTAAATAACTTTTATCCATGTGCTGTCCCTTTTAAAAGTCTTTATTGCAGTACTTCAATGAGGTGTAAGATTAGGGTACACTCACATGAGCGTATAAATTGGACGAGTGCAATGCGAGAAAATCTTGCATTGCACCCTGCCCCATGTTAGACAATGCTGCAACTCAGATCAGCGGTTTTTGTGTTTTTTTGGGGTTTTCTTTGAGCCCTAAACTGACTGAGGAAAAAAATCGCAGCATCTGCGAGAGCCATATTACTCGCACCCATTCAAATGAATGGGTGCAAGAGAAACATCGGACTGCACTCTGATGTTATCCCGCTGCAGTGCGTTATACGCACAGGCTGACAATGGAGGACATAGGTGGATTAACCCCTCCCTCTCCTCCGCAGCACCCGCCCTCCGCTTCACAGCTGTGACTTGATCGCAAGATCCAGTCAGTTGCATGACACTCGGCTCACGCTGGCAGCAGAGCCTGACTCAGGGGTTATTGGCATATCGCAGCCTATGCTCTTGCATCGGATGCCATACGCTAATGTGTCTGCAGCCTTAAAGGAGTGTTCCACAATTGGATCTAAGTTCTACACTGCACATCTTACAAAGGCCCTTCATGCATATATTCGGTTTATGATGCCTTATCTGTAGTGATTGTTAGAAATGGATGGTTTATCTGGGATTTATTCTAAAGGCCCAGTCACACACAACGACTTACTAGCGATCCCGAAAACGATGCGACCTGATGGGGTTCGCAGGTAAGTTGCTGGGAGGTCGCAGGTGAGATGTCACACAGTCAGATCTTACCAGCGATGCAGGAACAATACAGGTCACAGTAGCGACCTGTATAACGATATCAGCAGTCACTGTGACCCTGTCACACAGCGTCAAACACAGCGATGTGTCCTGCCCAGCAGGACATCGCCTTTGAAGAAAATGGCCTGGACCATTCAGCAACGACTAGCAATCTCACAGCAGGGGCCTGATCGCTGGTAGGTGTCACACATAACGAGATCGCTAACGGGATCACTACTGCGTCACAGAAACCGTGACTCAGCTGCGATCTCGCTAGCGATCTCGTTATGTGTGACAGTACCTTAACTTATAGGTGTCTAGAATTAGATCCCCACCCCCCCCCCCCACCCCTCATGCGGCATTTCCTAACTGCCTTAGAGGATTCGTTCCCCTCATCTGCATGAATACTGTGCATAGTGTTATGTCACCATTTACCATATATCCACCCATTGTAATGAAATCCTCCAGGATGGTTGTTGCTGTTTCTGGGAATCTGCTTTAGCTCATAGAGGAGGACCTCAAGCAGTCAGCTCTTCTCTGTGACGTCCGTGTGTCCTAACTGTAGATCTGTCCTCTATAATCCCTCCATGCTCTGCTCTTTATTAAAAGGGATCCATCAAAAATAGTAATTTTGTACTCTCTCGGAACACAGAATAATGTTACAAATGCTAATAGAATTGATAAAATTAATTTGAGAATTACCCTGGTCTGTTCTCAGGCGAACGCTACATGATTAATTCTTGACCAGTTTTTGTTTAATTTCAGACAATGAAATTATTGCTCAAAATTTGAGGAAACAAAATGCCGAACTTCAGAAATCTCTTGAAGCAGTGAACGGTAACAGAGCATCACAAAGGTGGCTATTTAGTTTTTATTCTTTTACTTTTATGTTCTTTTTCTATTTTATTTCTGTTACATTATTAGCAGGCTTGTTCATATAGGATCTTTCTATCTTAGTTTTCACAAGCTTTGTCAGATTATATGATGAATCCCATGCTTTATGGAACCTGAATCTAGAAGTATCACAGTTATCCCTACTTCTTCCCTCATCTAAAGCCCTCCTGTCTACTTCTTAGTTAGTGTGCCCGGTGATGCTTTGGCCGATCTTTTGGTTGGCAGGTATCTCCCCTGACCCTCCCATACACATGAGTGAGCGCTTGCTCCCCCAATGTCCTATGTCCTTTATGAGAGAGCTGCTGCCAGACTTCTCTGGGGTCTTTTTCTCTGTGACAACAAAAGGATCGCCAGTCCGAAGTCAGACATGTTGGAATTGCAGCTCTGAACATTACCAATTGGATGAGAGTCCGCAGGCGCTGTACACGTTAGACTGTTGGCCAAATGCGTTGGTGTCGGTGGGTTCGGCCAATCTTGTGGATGAAGTAGATGTGTTTAGATGAATAGATTATGAAATCCATTGCCTAACATTTATACTTTTACTCTTTATTATAGTAACCAACAAGACGATGGTTTAGAAAAGGGCTGCACTCTTTGTAGAGGAAATGCTCTAGAAGAGATGCGCGCTCAGTATATGAAAGCTGTGGACAAAATAAAAAGTGAGTTGACAATTCCCCCTTCCCCCCTTCTTTTTTTTTTTTTTTCTTGGGGCAACAAAAAAGCCTCTAATAGAGAATGTCTGTCTGGCATCCACATCTGTTTTTAAAGGATCTCTAACAGATCCATTTGACTTAGTTGAGCAGAAGACCTGACTCTGTCGGAGACAACAGAAGTTTGGTGGCGCCATTAAGCAACCATGTACATAGTTTTGAAGAGTCAACTTGGCTTTACTATGGTCAAACCCCAATAAAGGTCAATTATTTTATAGACCCTATAAAATTCAGCATTTTTTTTTGTTGAAATATCTTTGGGATGGCACACATTGAATGCGTAGGTGACCATTCACACTGTGACTATTAACAGATAAGACCTAGAATAAAACAATGCATTAAATAGATAGCAATGAGGCATGTAAATAACATTGGGTATTGAGTTGTACCTCCCCTCCCCCATATGGGCTATGCATGTTGTCTCTATAGCTTTCCATGAACAAGTATGTTCTAGGTCCTGTTCTGCCCCATTTATGTTGAGATCTGCTGTCACAGAGGTGAACTGCAAGATTTCGGGTCCATCCTGATTGGGTACACCTTGCAGCGGTGGAATGGTTATTTTGATGAGGTTTTCTTTTTTTTTTTTTTATATCAAAATAGTGTCCACGAAGTACCCAATGTACTATTGCTCTATATTTACTTACTGCAGGGCATTTGCTCATTTGTTTTTATCCTAGGTTTTCTTTGTCGCTCCATTGGGAGACCCAGACAATTGGGTGTATAGCTACTGCCTCCGGAGGCCACACAAAGTATTACACTTAAAAGTGTAAAGCCCCTCCCCTTCTGCCTATACACCCCCCGTGGGATCACGGGCTCCTCAGTTTTCATGCTTTGTGCGAAGGAGGTCAGACATCCACGCATAGCTCCACTGTTTAGTCAGCAGCAGCTGCTGACTATGTCGGATGGAAGAAAAGAGGGCCCATACTAGGGCCCCCAGCATGCTCCCTTCTCACCCCACTCTTGTCGGCGGTGTTTGTTAAGGTTGAGGTACCCATTGCGGGTACGGAGGCTGGAGCCCACATGCTGCTTTCCTTCCCCATCCCCCTTGGGGCTCTGGGTGAAGTGGGATCTTACCGGTCTCCAGGCACTGAGACCGTGCTCCGTCCACAGCCCCTGGGGAATCTGCTGGATATGGAGCTGAGTATCGTCAGGGACAGGGCCCTGCTACTTCAAGGTACTCTGTGTCCCCGTACAGACCGCGAACAGACATACTGCAGCATTGCTGGGTGTGTTAGTGTGCCGGGGACAACAGCGCTGCGCGCTTGTGCCATTACTAACTACAGCTTTGCTGAGTGAGTCAATGTATTGGGAACTGCCGCGCCGGCCGCTGCTGTCAGTTTTACACTGCGGCGCGGCTGGGACTTGTGGTGCGCCGGGGACTTCCGCGCTGGCCGTGCATATATGACGGCCGCGCTTATTACCCGAGTCCCCGGCTTTTGCGGCCTAGTTTCGTTTCGTTCCCGCCCCCAGGCCTGCCAGTCAGGGGAAGGGCGGGACGCTGTACAGAACGTCAGCGCCGAGGGCTGGAGTCTACTTTACATACTCCAGCCCTCACACTGGGCACAGTGGGACGCCAGTTTCCCGCACTTTGTCTGAGGCACGCCCACGGTCCGCCCCTCTTCACAGGACGCCGGCAGCCATTCCTGTGTGCAGTCTGAGCTGGAGAAGGGAGACAAGTTCTGGGAGACCCAGACACGGGATTCTGGCGACCACACACCCGCTTTTGAGCGGGCGGTAAGCAGCACCTGTGGTGCTGACCCCACTAGTGCCGAAGTGTACATTTGTATTTTTATGCTTGCATGCTATACATTGCACTGAACGGTCGCTGTTGATTCTTGGCTATATACCCTCCTAGATTGCTCAGAGGAGACAACAGCATGTCGTCCGCAAAAAGCAAGGGTGCCAAGGCACAGGCTTTCTATGCTGCTTGTACCGCATGTGAGGCTACTCTACCGGCAGGTTCCACTGACCCCCATTGTGTGCAGTGCTCGCCCCTGTGGCACTTGCTCGGCCAGGGCCTCTGCTAGAGGTGACCCAGGGAGAACCACCTGTGAATACTGTCCAGGTGACGGGGGACGGAGTTTGCAGTTTTTGCTGATAGATTGTCTGTGACTATGACTAAAATTCTAGAAACTTTGCAGTCTAGACCGGTAACTCAGACCATGGGCACTGTTGAATCATTGCTCCCTGGTCCCCCTCAGTTGGAACAACTCCGGGCTCCGGGGGGGTCCCATGCATCCCAGGGTGAAGGCTCTGACACTGACGGACAGTCCCAGACAGCCTAAGCGAGCTCGCTGGGAGCGGCCCTCGACTTCATCACACTGGTCAGGGTCCCAGCAGGAGGACTCTCTGTATGATGAGGCGGAGGTAGCTGATCAGGATTCTGATCCTGAGACCGCTCTCAATCTGGATACACCTGATGGTGACGCCATAGTGAATGATCTTATAGCGTCCATAAATAGAATGTTGGATATTTCTCCCCCAGCTCCTCCAGTGGAGGAGTCAGCTTCACAGCAGGAGAAATTCCATTTCAGGTATCCCAAGCGTAAATTGAGTACTTTTCTGGACCACTCTGACTTTAGAGAGGCAGTCCAGAAACACCACGCTTATCCAGATAAGCGTTTCTCCAAACGACTTAAGGATACACGTTATCCCTTTCCCCCTGACGTGGTCAAGGGCTGGACCCAGTGTCCCAAGGTGGATCCTCCAATCTCCAGGCTTGCGGCTAGATCCATAGTTGCAGTGGAAGATGGGGCTGCACTTAAAGATGCCACTGACAGACAGATGGAGCTCTGGTTGAAATCCATCTATGAAGCTATCGGCGCGTCGTTTGCTCCAGCATTCGCAGCCGTATGGGCACTCCAAGCTATTTCAGCTGGTCTTACACAGATTGACACGGTCACACGTACATCTGTTCCGCAGGTGGCGTCCTTAACCTCTCAAATGTCTGCATTGGCGTCTTACGCGATTAATGCTGTCCTGGACTCTACGAGCCGTACGGCAGTGGCGTCCGCCAACTCCGTGGTTTTACGCAGAGCCTTGTGGTTAAGGGAATGGAAGGCAGATTCTGCTTCCAAAAAGTGCTTAACCAGTTTGCCATTTTCTGGTGACCGACTGTTTGGTGAGCGATTGGATGAAATCATTAAACAGTCCAAGGGTAAGGATTCATCCTTACCCCAGCCCAAACCAAACAAACCCCAACAGAGGAGGGGACAGTCGGGGTTTCGGTCCTTTCGAGGCTCGGGCAGGTCCCAATTCTCCTCGTCCAAAAGGACTCAAAAGGATCAGAGGAGCTCAGATTCTTGGCGGGCTCAGTCACGCCCAAAAAAAGACAGCCGGAAGAACCGCTACCAAAGCGGCTTCCTCATGACTTTCGGCCTCCTCTCTCCGCATCCTCGGTCGGTGGCAGGCTCTCCCGCTTTGGCGACATTTGGCTGCCACAGGTCAAAGACCGTTGGGTGAGAGACATTCTGTCTCACGGGTACAGGATAGAGTTCAGTTCTCGTCCTCCAACTCGATTCTTCAGAACTTCTCCACCTCCCGACCGAGCCGATGCTCTTCTGCAAGCGGTGTGCAATCTAAAGGCAGAAGGAGTGGTGATCCCTGTTCCTCTTCAGGAGCAAGGTCACGGTTTTTACTCCAATTTGTTTGTGGTGCCAAAAAAGGACGGGTCTTTCCGTCCCGTTCTGGACCTAAAACTGCTCAACAAGCACGTGAAAACCAGGCGGTTCCGGATGGAATCCCTCCGCTCCGTCATCGCCTCAATGTCTCAAGGAGATTTCCTAGCATCAATAGACATCAAGGATGCTTATCTCCACGTGCCGATTGCTCCAGAGCACCAGCGTTTTCTACGCTTCGTTATAGGAGACGAACACCTTCAGTTCGTAGCTCTGCCTTTCGGGCTGGCGACAGCCCCACGGGTCTTCACCAAGGTCATGGCAGCAGTAGTAGCAGTCCTGCACTCTCAGGGTCACTCTGTGATCCCTTACTTGGACGATCTACTTGTCAAGGCACCCTCTCAAGAGGCATGCCAACACAGCCTGAACGTTGCGCTGGAGACTCTCCAGAGTTTCGGGTGGATCATCAACTTTTCAAAGTCAAATCTGACCCCGACCCAATCGCTAACATATCTTGGCATGGAGTTTCATACTCTCTCAGCGATAGTGAAGCTTCCGCTGGACAAACAGCGTTCACTACAGACAGGGGTGCAATCTCTCCTTCTAGGCCAGTCGCACCCCTTGAGGCGCCTCATGCACTTCCTAGGGAAGATGGTAGCAACAATGGAGGCAGTCCCTTTCGCGCAGTTTCATCTGCGTCCACTACAATGGGACATTCTCCGCCAATGGGACGGGAAGTCGACGTCCCTCGACAGGAACGTCTCCCTTTCTCAGGCGGCCAAGGAATCTCTTCGGTGGTGGCTTCTTCCCACCTCATTGTCAAAAGGAAAGTCCTTCCTACCCCCATCCTGGGCGGTGGTCACGACAGACGCGAGTCTATCAGGGTGGGGAGCAGTTTTTCTCCACCACAGGGCTCAAGGTACGTGGACTCAGCAAGAGTCCACCCTTCAGATCAATGTTCTGGAAATCAGAGCAGTGTATCTTGCCCTACAAGCCTTCCAGCAGTGGCTGGAAGGCAAGCAGATCCGAATTCAGTTGGACAACTCCACAGCGGTGGCATACATCAACCACCAAGGAGGAACACGCAGTCGGCAAGCCTTCCAGGAAGTCCGGCGGATTCTGACGTGGGTGGAAGACACGGCATCCACCATATCCGCAGTTCACATCCCGGGCGTGGAAAACTGGGAAGCAGACTTCCTCAGTCGCCAGGGTATGGACGCAGGGGAATGGTCTCTTCACCCGGACGTGTTTCAGGAGATCTGTCGCCGCTGGGGGATGCCGGACGTCGACCTAATGGCGTCCCGGCACAACAACAAGGTCCCGGCTTTCATGGCACGGTCTCACGATCACCGAGCTCTGGCGGCGGACGCCTTAGTTCAAGATTGGTCGCAGTTCCGGCTACCTTATGTGTTCCCACCTCTGGCACTGTTGCCCAGAGTGCTACGCAAGATCAGGTCCGACTGCCGCCGCGCCATCCTCGTCGCTCCAGACTGGCCGAGGAGGTCGTGGTACCCGGATCTGTGGCATCTCACGGTAGGCCAACCGTGGGCACTACCAGACTGACCAGACTTGCTGTCTCAAGGGCCGTTTTTCCATCTGAATTCTGCGGCCCTGAACCTGACTGTGTGGCCATTGAGTCCTGGATCCTAGCGTCTTCAGGATTATCTCAAGAGGTCATTGCCACCATGAGACAGGCTAGGAAACCAACCTCCGCCAAGATCTACCACAGGACGTGGAAGATATTCTTTTCTTGGTGCTCTGCTCAGGGAGTTTCTCACTGGCCATTTGCATTGCCTACTTTTCTTTCCTTCCTGCAATCCGGTTTGGAAAAAGGTTTGTCGCTCGGCTCCCTTAAAGGACAAGTCTCAGCGCTATCTGTATTTTTTCAGAAGCGCCTAGCACGACTTCCTCAGGTACGCACGTTCCTGCAAGGGGTTTGTCATATCGTCCCTCCTTACAAGCGGCCGTTAGAGCCCTGGGATCTGAACAGGGTTCTAATTGCTCTCCAGAAGCCGCCTTTCGAGCCTATGAGGGATGTTTCCCTTTCTCGCCTTTCACAGAAAGTGGCCTTTCTAGTAGCGGTCACATCTCTTCGGAGAGTGTCCGAGCTAGCAGCGCTGTCATGCAAATCTCCCTTCCTGGTGTTTCACCAGGACAAGGTGGTTCTGCGCCCGATTCCGGAGTTTCTCCCTAAGGTGGTATCCCCCTTTCATCTCAATCAAGATATTTCCTTACCTTCTTTGTGTCCTCATCCAGTTCATCAATGTGAAAAGGATTTGCATTTGTTGGATCTGGTGAGAGCACGCAGAATCTACATTTCCCGCACGGCGCCCCTGCGCCACTCGGATGCACTCTTTGTCCTTGTCGCTGGTCAGCGTAAAGGGTCGCAAGCTTCCAAATCCACCCTGGCTCGGTGGATCAAGGAACCAATTCTTGAAGCCTACCGTTCTGCTGGGCTTCCGGTTCCCTCAGGGCTGAAGGCCCATTCTACCAGAGCCGTGGGTGCGTCCTGGGCATTACGGCACCAGGCTACGGCTCAGCAGGTGTGCCAGGCGGCTACCTGGTCGAGTCTGCACACTTTTACCAAGCATTATCAGGTGCATACCTACGCTTCGGCGGACGCCAGCCTAGGTAGACAAGTCCTTCAGGCGGCGATTGCCCCCATGTAGGAAAGGGCCGTTTTACGGCCCTATCACGAGATATTATTTTACCCACCCAGGGACTGCTTTTGGACGTCCCAATTGTCTGGGTCTCCCAATGGAGCGACAAAGAAGGGAATTTTGTTTACTTACCGTAAATTCCTTTTCTTCTAGCTCCAATTGGGAGACCCAGCACCCGCCCTGTTTCCTTCGGGCTTTTTGTTTTTTCGGGTGCACATGTTGTTCATGTTGAATGGTTTCAGTTCTCCGATATTCCTTCGGATTGAATTTGTTTTTAAACCAGTTATTGGCTTTCCTCCTTCTTGCTTTGGCACTAAAACTGAGGAGCCCGTGATCCCACGGGGGGTGTATAGGCAGAAGGGGAGGGGCTTTACACTTTTAAGTGTAATACTTTGTGTGGCCTCCGGAGGCAGTAGCTATACACCCAATTGTCTGGGTCTCCCAATTGGAGCTAGAAGAAAAGGAATTTACGGTAAGTAAACAAAATTCCCTTCTTTGTTAGCACTAATTGTAAGCACAATGATTACTTTTGGTCTTGGTAAGGAACATTACTCCATATTTGCTGTGTTTAGATCATGTGCTAACATTTTTTTTTGTTTTTTTTTCTTCCCTCCTGTGAAACAGATGACATGATTCGTTACATACATGATAGTAAGGGAAGAGCCGCTGAAATGTTGAAAAATGAGGTTCTAAGAGAGCGGCAAGAAACAGCTAGGAAAATGCGCAAATATTACTTGACCTGTCTGCAGCAATTACTAAATGACGATGGCAAGAATGAGGGGTGAGTGTGAATGAGCACCTCATACGATGTTCTGCTTGACAATTCCAGGCTCAGAAAATGTCATGGATTTTTACATTGAAAAAAAATGCAGTCTAGAATTTTATCTGAGATTAGAACAAGTGGTTTGGGAAGTTGTCGCTGCTCGTTTTATGGTTTCCAAATGAGCCCGTGATTGTTTTTTGTTTCTATATTTTTCATATAGATTTTTACCAGGGAATTACATGGGCTATCTAAACGTGTACAAATTAGTGCTTCCCTATGACCACCCCTAGATTGTTTGATGCATGCAATTTTTGCGGCACAGTAAAAGTATATTAACCAGTCATTTACTCTTCTTCCCGACCAGATACCTTTTTTTGATATATTTTTTTTTTTGCACATTTCCCTTTTAATGGCTCAGTACTTTTAATAATTTTTTCTCACTCAGATTATACATGCTGTATATGTATGTATATATAATATAAATATATTATTAATGTCAGTCTTGACAATTGATAATTATTTCAATAATTCAAATTATACTGGCTGGCTTGACCAGTATGTTAAAGGGTAGGCTGCCTTGCTATTATGTTACAGCTGAGTTCTCTCTAATA
Organism: Anomaloglossus baeobatrachus; assembly: GCF_048569485.1. Lineage (NCBI taxonomy): Eukaryota > Metazoa > Chordata > Amphibia > Anura > Aromobatidae > Anomaloglossus > Anomaloglossus baeobatrachus. The sequence goes on along the minus strand of NC_134356.1, from coordinate 501,840,073 downwards.
TTAGGGTAAGTTCACACAGTGCGTTTTTCGCGCCGTTTTTGCGCATTTTTCGGGTGCGTTTTTGCTCAGGAAACTGCATGACTTTGCTTCCCCAGCAAAGTCTGAGTTTTCATTTTTGCTGTCTGCACACAGCCTTTTTTTTAGCTGCGTTTTTGTGGTGCCCACAAAAACGCAGCATGTCAATTATTTCTTTATCGTTCCTATGGGAGACCCAGACAATGGGTGTTTAGCTTCTGCCTCCGGAGGACACACAAAGTACTACACCTAAAAGTGTAGCTCCTCCCTCTGAGCTTATACACCCCCTGGAGAACCAGATCTAGCCAGTTTATCGCTTTGTGTTCAGGAGGCATACATCCACACATGCATTCTCATCTGATTTTTGATTTTTGGAAAGAGTTTGAAGAAAAGCGGGTCCAAGTGGACCCCCGGCATGTCCCTTCTCACCCCACTGTGTCGGCGGTGTTGTTAAGGTTGATTCCAAGGCGGAAGCCTTACATGCCGCGCTCCTTCACCATCCCTCCTGGGCTCTGGCTTGAAGTGGGAGCCAGCACGGTTCTCCATGCTTGGCAGGAGACCGGTCTCCATCCGCAGCCCTTCAGGACCCTGCTGGACCGGAGCACTCATCCCCAGGGACTTGGAACCCTACGTCTCAGCAAGCTAAGTACCTGAGACGGTTATATATTGGGGGTCCCTGTACTTTATTGTTGTGGGAGAGTGTGCTGATTGTGTTTTATGACATTTCCGGCGGGTTCTCTGGCTGTCGCCTGAGAACCGCGCCGATGGTGCCTGCTCGCCGGCCGCATCGCTCAAATTTAGGCCCCGGCTTCGCCGGAGGCCTAGTTTCGGTTTCTCTGCCATCGCATGTCATTCATGCAGAGGGACAGGCTCGGCTCCGCCCGGCGGCCGTTCTGCACAGAGGAGGGACACTCCTCACTGCAGTGTATGTCCCCTCCCCTGTAGGTCTCTATGGCCCTCCAGATCCCGCTCCTTAAGCAAGTCCCGCCCCCTCTCTTCGCTCCGGCGGCCATTTTCTCAGCGTTCCCCCTGCGATCAGTCATTGCAGCGCTGGTTTGCAGCATCCCTGCTGAGGTGCTTGGGGTCCGGGCTTGGAGATCTGGAGGGCACACACACCGCTCCAGCGGTCTGGTAAGCCACAACCTCTGGTTGTGGACCTCTGTATATACTCTCTGGGGGTCATTCTCTGGCAGAGCCCCCACTCCAGCAGCATGTCTCACACGAGGAGCAAGGCTCCAAAGCTGTATTCAGTATGCACTGCATGTAAGCTCCTACTGCCTGAACCGAGCACCTATCCACATTGTGATGCCTGCTCTAACCTGACGGGGCCTCAGCCTGGAGTCTCACTCCCAGTGGTCTGTCAAGCTGCTCCTGCTCCTGTGGCTGAAACCCCGGCTTGGGTAGAATCCTTTTCTAGGTCTATCTCCCAGTCCTTTGCTGAGTCCATGGGACTTCTGTCCAAGACTTTGCTGAATATGCATCAGCCCCCTTCACAGGGTGCCTCTGCTGCTAGGGGTCTCTCAGGACCGGAGCTCACAGAGATTTCATCATCAGGGCCCAGACCCCGTCCTAAGAAGAGACACAGGGTTCCCTCTCCTTCCTCGTCCCGCGGCTCTGATTCAGGAGCTGACTCGCAGGACGAGGAGGATGCCTTTACAGGGTGCTTGGAGGCTAACTCCATATACCCCATTGATCTGTCCGAAAGTGACTCTGATAGTGATTTGATTGTGTCCATTAATTCCCTACTGGATCTCAATCCGCCAGTATCAGAGGAACAACCCTCTCTGGCAGAAAAGCACCAGTTTACCTCACCTAAAAGGGCAAAGAGTGTGTTCTTTAACCACTCCAGTTTTCAGGCCGCTGTGACCAAGCCCTGGGCCTGTCCTGACAAACGCTTCCCAAAGCGTGGTTCTGATGACCGTTTTCCCTTTCCACCTGAGGTGGTCAAGGAGTGGGCTCACTCCCCAAAGGTAGACCCCCCGGTGTCTAGAATCTCAGCCCGGACCGTTGTATCGGTGGCTGATGGCACCTCTCTTAAGGATTCCACTGACCGCCAGATTGACCTTCTGGCCAAATCTGTATATGAAGCGGCAGGGGCCTCGTTCTCCCCGACTTTTGCAGCAGTGTGGGCTCTCAAAGCCATATCTGCTTCTCTAGAGGAGATGCATTCCCTCTCCAGGGAATCTATGCCCGAAATGGTTGCCTTGACTTCCCAAGCTTCAGCTTTTTCATCCTATGCCATGTCTGCCATGCTGGAGGCTTCTCACCGCACTGTGGTGGCTTCGGCTAATTCCCTCGCTATACACAGGATCTTGTGGCTTTGAGAATGGAAGGCAGATGCTTCTTCAAAGAAGTACCTTGCTGGACTCCCTTTTGCTGGGTCCCGGCTGTTCGGTGAACAGCTGGATGAAATTATTAAGGAAGCTACTGGCGGGAAGAGTACTTCCATGCCACAAACCAAAACCAGGAAACCTGTCCAGGGCAGGAATCAGTCGAGGTTTCGTTCCTTTCGTTCCTCCAACTGGTCGTCCTCTAATCCTTCGGCCTCGTCCACTAACTCAGCCAAGGACCAGAAATCCAACTGGCGCCCAAAAGCGCGTCCACAAAAGACCGCAGGAGGTGCTGCCGCCAAGGCAGCGTCCTCGTGACTATCTGCCCGCTCCAGCAACATCCTTAGTCGGTGGCAGACTCTCCCACTTTGGCGACGCGTGGTTTCAACACGTCTCCGATCAGTGGGTGCGGGATATCATCTCCCACGGCTACAGGATAGAATTCTCTTCCAGCCCGCCAAACAGATTTTTTCTGTCAACTGCCCCCTGCTCCAAGGCCGCCGTCTTCTCTCAGGCCGTGGCATTTTTGCAGGCCAACGGAGTAATTGTGCCGGTTCCCGCCCGGGAACGGTTCAGAGATTTCTACTCAAATCTCTTCCTAGTCCCCAAAAAGGACGGTTCCTTCCGGCCCATCCTGGATCTCAAGCTTCTCAACAAGCATGTTCAGGTGCGGCATTTTCGCATGGAGTCTCTGCGGTCAGTCATTGCCTCAATGACCCAAGGGGATTTCCTGGCATCCATCGACATCAGAGATGCCTATCTGCATGTGCCAATTGCAGTTTCAGACCAGCGTTGGCTACGTTTTGCAATCGGAGAGGAACATTTCCAATTCGTGGCTCTCCCCTTCGGGTTAGCCACGGCCCCTCGGGTATTCACCAAGGTCATGGCTGCAGTGATTGCGGTTCTGCACCTCCAGGGGTTGGCAGTGATTCCTTACCTGGACGACATTCTAGTCAAGGCTTCATCCAGCGCAGACTGTCAGCGGAGTGTCTCGCTCACTCTTGCCACTCTAGCCCAATTCTGGTGGCTTGTCAATCTTCCCAAATCCACTCTGACTCCGACCCAGAGTCTCACGTACCTAGGGATGCAGTTCGAGACTCTGCCGGCACTTGTGAAGTTGGCCTTGGTCAAACAGCAGTCCCTCCAACTGGCGGTGCGCTCTTTGCTGAGGCCCCACCGTTATTCCCTCAGGCGCCTGATGCAGGTGCTGGGTCAGATGGTGGCGTCAATGGAGGCTGTTCCCTTCGCCCAGTTCCATCTGCGTCTCCTGCAGCTGGACATTCTCCGCTGTTGGGACAAGCGGCCTTCCTCCTTGCACAGGTTAGTGGCTCTGTCGCCACAGACCAGGAGTTCTCTTCAGTGGTGGCTTCGGCCCCTCTCTCTGTCTCAGGGGCGCTTTTTTCTAGCCCCGTCCTGGGTGATCCTCACCACGGATGCCAGTCTTTCCGGCTGGGGAGCGGTATGTCTCCACCACCGAGCGCAAGGCACTTGGACTATGTCCGAGTCAGCCCTTTCGATCAATGTGCTGGAAACCAGAGCAGTGCTTCTGGCTCTCCTAGCTTTTCACCACCTGTTGGCGGGCAAGCACATCAGAGTACAGTCAGACAACGCGACAGCGGTTGCCTACATCAATCACCAAGGCGGGACACGCAGCCGCCTGGCAATGTTGGAGGTACAACGCATCCTTCAATGGGCGGAGGACTCCAAGTCCACCATATCCGCAGTCCACATTCCAGGCGTGGAAAACTAGGAGGCAGATTATCTCAGCCGTCAAACCGTGGACAGTGGCGAGTGGTCCCTGCATCCGGCAGTTTTTCAGTCAATCTGCTGCAAATAGGGCACTCCGGACGTGGACCTAATGGCATCCCGTCACAACAACAAAGTTCCTGTTTACATGGCTCGCTCCCACGATCCTCAGGTATTCGCCGCGGACGCTCTCGTTCAAGACTGGTCCCAGTTTCGTCTGTCCTACGTGTTTCCCCCTCTAGCTCTCTTGCCCAGAGTCCTGCGCAAGATCAGAATGGAGTGCCGTCGAGTCATCCTCATTGCACCGGACTGGCCCAGGCGAGCTTGGTACCCAGACCTGCTCCATCTGTCCGTAGAGGTGCCTTGGCATCTTCCGGACCGTCCAGACCTTCTCTCACAAGGTCCGTTTTTCCGCCAGAATTCTGCGGCTCTCAGATTGACGGCTTGGCTCTTGAGTCCTGGATCTAGGTTGTGGACCTCTGATATACTCTCTGGGGTTCATTCTCTGGCAGAGCCCCCACTCCAGCAGCATGTCTTACACGAGGAGCAAGGCTCCAAAGGTTTACTCTGTATGCGCTGCATGTAAGCTCCTGCTGCCTGAACCGAGCACCTATCCACATTGGGATGCCTGCTCTACCTTGGCGGTGCCACAGCCTGGAGTCTCACCCCCAGTGGTCTCTCAGGCTGCTCCTGTGGCTGAACCCCCGGCCTGGGTAGAATCCTTTCATAGGTCTATCTCCCAGTCTTTTGCTGAGTCCATGGGACTTCTGTCCAGGACTTTGCTGAATATGCATCAGCCCCCCTCACAGGGTGCCTCTGCTGCTAGGGCTCTCTCAGGTCCGGAGCTCACAGAGGATTCATCATCAGGCCCCAGACCCCGTCGTCCTAAGAAGAGACGTAGGGATCCCTCTCCCTCCTCCTCCCGCGGCTCTGATTCAAGAGCGGACTCGCAGGATGAGGAGGATGCCTTTACAGGGGGCTCGGAGGCTAACTCCATGTACCCCATTGATCTGTCCGAAAGTGACTCAGATCTTAGTGACTTGATTGCTTCCATTAATTCTGTTCTGGATCTTAATCCGCCAGTATCAGAGGAGCAACCCTCTCTGGCAGAAAAGCACCAGTTTACCTCGCCTAAGAGGGCAAAGAGTGTGTTCTTTAACCACTCCAGTTTTCAGGCCGCTGTGTCCAAGCCCAGGGCCTGTCCTGACAAACGCTTCCCGAAGCGTGGTTCTGATGACCGTTTTCCCTTTCCACCTGAGGTGGTCAAGGAGTGGGCTTAGTCCCCAAAGGTAGACCCCCCGATGTCTAGGCTCTCAGCCCGGACTGTTGTGTCGTGGATTCCACTGACCGCCAGATTGACCTTCTGGCCAAATCCGTATATGAAGCGGCGGGGCCTCGTTTTCCCCGACTTTTGCAGCAGTGTGGGCTCTCAAAGCCATATCTGCTTCTCTAGAGGAGATGCATTCCCTCTCCAGGGAATCTATGCCCGAAATGGTTGCCTTGACTTCCCAAGCTTCAGCTTTTTCATCCTATGCCATGTCTGCCATGCTGGAGGCTTCTCACCGCACTGCGGTGGCTTCGGCTAATTCCCTCGCTATCCGCAGGATCTTGTGGCTTCGAGAGTGGAAGGCAGATGCTTCTTCTAAGTACCTTGCTGGGCTCCCTTTTGCTGGGTCCCGGCTGTTCGGAGAACAGCTGGATGAAATTATTAAGGAAGCTACTGGCGGGAAGAGTACTTCCATGCCACAAACCAAAGCCAGGAAACCTGCCCAGGGTAGGAATCAGTCAAGGTTTCGCTCCTTTCGTTCCTCCAACTGGTCGTCCTCTAAGCCTTCGGCCTCGTCCACTAACTCAGCCAAGGACCAGAAATCCAACTGGCGCCCAAAAGCGAGTCCACAGAATACGGCAGAAGGTGCTGCCACTAAGGCAGCCTCCTCGTGACTATCTGCCCGCTCCAGCAACGTCCTTTGTCTGTGGCAGTCTCTCCCACTTTGGCGACGCTTGGTTTCAACACGTCTCCGATCAGTGGGTGCGGGATATCATCTCCCACGGCTACAGGATAGAATTTTCTTCCATTCCGCCAACCAGATTTTTTCTCTCAACCCCCCCCTGCTCCAAGGCCGCCGCCTTCTCACAGGCCGTGGCATCCTTGCAGGCCAACGGAGTAATTGTACCGGTGCCCGCCCGGGAACGGTTCAGAGGTTTCTACTCAAATCTCTTCCTAGTCCCCAAAAAGGACGGTACGTTCCGGCCCATCCTGGATCTCAAGCTTCTCAACAAGCATGTTCAGGTGCGGCACTTTCGCATGGAGTCCCTGCGATCAGTCATTGCCTCAATGACCCAAGGGGATTTCCTGGCGTCCATCGACATCAGAGACGCCTATCTGCATGTGCCAATTGCAGTCTCACACCAGCGTTGGTTACGTTTTCCAATCGGAGAAGATAATTTCCAATTTGTGGCTCTCCCCTTCGGGTTGGCCACAGCCCCTCGGGTATTTACCAAGGTCATGGCTGCAGTGATTGCGGTTCTGCACCTACAGGGGTTGGCAGTGATCCCTTACCTGGACGACCTTCTAGTCAAGGCTTCATCCAGCGCAGACTGTCAGCGGAGTGTCTCGCTCACTCTCGCCACTCTAGCCCAATTCGGGTGGCTGGTCAATCTTCCCAAATCCACCCTGACTCCGACCCAGAGTCTCACATACCTAGGGATGCAGTTCGAGACTTTGCCGGCACTTGTGAAGTTGCCCTTAGTCAAACAGCAATCCCTCCAACTGGCAGTGCGCTCTCTGCTGAGGCCCCGCCGTTATACCCTCAGGCGTCTGATGCAGGTGCTGGGTCAAATGGTGGCGTCAATGGAAGCTGTCCCCTTTGCCCAGTTCCATCTGCGTCCCCTGCAGCTGGACATTCTCCGCCGTTGGGACAAGCGGCCTTCCTCCTTACACAGGCTGGTGGCTCTGTCGCCACAGACCAGGAGCTCTCTTCAGTGGTGGCTTCGGCCCCTCTCTCTGTCCCAGGGGCGCTCCTTCCTGACCCCGTCCTGGGTGATCCTCACCACGGATGCCAGTCTATCCGGCTGGGGAGCGGTATGTCTCCACCACAGAGCGCAGGGCACTTGGACTCCGTCCGAGTCAGCCCTTTCAATCAATGTGCTGGAAACCAGAGCCGTGCTTCTAGCTCTTCTAGCTTTTCACCACCTGTTGGCGGGCAAGCACATTCGATTCCAGTCAGACAACGCGACAGCAGTTGCCTACATCAATCACCAAGGCGGGACACGCAGCCGCCTGGCAATGTTGAAGGTACAACGCCATCCTTCAATGGGTGGAGGACTCAAAGTCCACCATATCCGCAGTCCACATCCCAGGCGTGGAAAACTGGGAGGCAGATTATCTCAGCCGTCAAACCGTGGACGGCGGCGAGTGGTCCCTGCACCCGGCAGTGTTTCAGTCAATCTGCCGCAAATGGGGCACTCCGGACGTGGACCTAATGGCATCCCGTCACAACAACAAGGTTCCTGTTTACGTGGCTCGCTCCCACGAGCCTCAGGCATTCGCCTTGGACGCTCTGCTTCAAGACTGGTCCCAGTTTCGTCTGTCCTACGTGTGTCCCCCTCTAGCTCTCTTGCCCAGAGTCCTGCGCAAGATCAGAATGGAGGGCCGTCGAGTCATCCTCATTGCACCGGACTGGCCCAGGCGAGCTTGGTATCCAGACATGCTCCATCTGTCCGTAGAGATGCCGTGGCATCTCCCGGACCGTCCAGACCTCATCTCGCAAGGTCCGTTTTTCCGCCTGAATTCTGCGGCTCTCAAATTGACGGCGTGGCTCTTGAGTCCTGGATTTTGACGGCTTCTGGTATTCCTCCTGAAGTCATCTCCACTATGACTCGGGCCCGTAAGTCTTCCTCCGCTAAGATCTATCACAGGACTTGGAGAATTTTCCTATCCTGGTGTCGCTCTACCGACCATCCTCCTTGGCCTTTCTCCTTGCCGACCCTTCTGTCTTTTCTACAGTCCGGTCTGCGGCTAGGTCTGTCCCTCAACTCTCTCAAGGGACAAGTCTCAGCTCTGTCTGTTCTGTTCCAGCGGCGTCTCGCTCGGCTGGCTCAGGTCCGCACCTTCATGCAGGGCGCGTCTCACATCATTCCGCCTTACCGGCGGTCCTTGGATCCCTGGGACCTTAATTTGGTCCTCACGGTTTTGCAGAAACCCCCCTTTGAGCCTCTTACGGAAGTTTCCTTGTATCGTCTTTCACAGAAAGTGGCCTTTCTGGTGGCCATTACTTCCATCAGGAGAGTCTCTGATTTGGCTGCGCTCTCTTTGGAGTCACCTTTTTTGGTTTTTCATCAAGACAAGGTGGTTCTCCGTCCGACTCCGGACTGTCTTCCTAAGGTGGTCTCTCCTTTCCACCTTAACCAGGACATTACCCTACCTTCCTTTTTGTCTGGCTCCTGTTCATCGCTTTGAAAAAGCGCTGCATACTCTGGATCTGGTGCGTGCTCTCCAGATCTATGTGTCTCGCACCGCTGCACTTAGGCGGTGCACTTCTCTTTTTGTGCTAACCACAGTTCGGCGCAAGGGTCTCTCTACTTCTAAGCCGACCTTAGCCCGTTGGATTAGATCGACCATTTCAGACGCCTACCAGAGTACTCGGGTGCCTCCCCCGCCGGGGATCTAGGCACCAGGCTACGGCTCATCAAGTCTGTCAGGCTGCCACTTGGACTAGCCTGCATACCTTTTCGAAGCACTACCAAGTGCATGCTCATGCTTCGGCAGATGCGAGCTTGGGCAGACGCATCCTTCAGGCGGCTGTCGCCCATTTGTGAAGTTAGGTTCTGCCTACTTCTTAGTTTTTTCTGTTTATTTCCCACCCATGGACTGCTTTGGAACATCCCATGGTCTGGGTCTCCCAAAGGAACGATAAAGAAAAAGAGAATTTTGTTTACTTACTGTAAATTCTTTTTCTTATAGTTCCGTATTGGGAGACCCAGCACCCTCCCTGTTGCCTGTTGGCAATTTTTTCTTGTTCCGCGTGTTATCACCGGCTGTTGTCGTGGACAGAGTCTCCGGTTGTTCCGGCTCTTGCTCTGTTCTACTTGTGGGTGGCTATTCTCCTTCAGCTTTTGCACTAAACTGGCTGGGTCTGCTCACCAGGGGGTGTATAAGCTCAGAGGGAGGAGCTACACTTTTTAGTGTAGTACTTTGTGTGTCCTCCGGAGGCAGAAGCTAAACACCCATGGTCTGGGTCTCCCAATACGGAACTATAAGAAAAAGAATTTACGGTAAGTAAACAAAATTCTCTTTTTTGGTTCCCAGCTGGGTACAAATAAGCAGCTGGGGGTTGGGGGCAGCCCATACCTGCCTGCTGTACCTGGCTAGCATACAAAAATATGGCAAAGCCCACGTCTTTTTTTTTTTTTTTTCTTTTTTTTGTTTGTTTAAGGGGGCAAAGAAATCTTGCATACAGTCTTGGAAGGAGGATGCTGAGCCTTGTAGTTCGACAGCTGCTGTCTGCTCTCCTGCATACACTATTGGATGGAGGATGCTGAGCCTTGTAGGTTTGCTCAACCTGACTCTCCCTCCAGCATACAGTCCTGGATGGAGCATGCTGAGCCTTGTAGTTCTGCAGCTGTCTGCTCTCCTGCATACACTAGTGGAGAATGAAGAATATATGGAAGAAGGAAATGACACCAGACCCTTTTTTTTTTTTTTTCCAACAATCTTTAATGGCAATGTTCACTGATAAAAAAAAAAACGCAGAAAAACGCTGTGAGCAAAAACGCACCAAAACGCGGTAAAAACGCATGCGTTTTTTTTAAAGATTTTAGCGCTAAAAAAGCACAAACACCGCGTCAAAAAAACGCAGTGTGCGCACATAGACTAACGGTAAATCTGAAAAAAAATGTATGTGTGTGTATATAGATGTCTGTGTGTCTGTGTCTGTGTCTGTGTCTGTGTCTGTGTCTGTGTCTGTGTCTGTGTCTGTGTCTGTGTCTGTGTGTGTGTCTGTGTCTGTGTGTGTGTGTGTGTGTGTGTGTGTGTGTGTGTGTGTGTGTGTGTGTGTGTATATATGTATGTGTATATATATGTATGTGTATATATATGTATGTGTATATATATGTATGTGTATATATGTATATATAGAGATAGATATAGATAGATATAGATAGATATAGATAGATATAGATAGATATAGATAGATATAGATAGATATAGATAGATATAGATAGATATAGATAGATATATAAAATATATATATATATATATATATATTTATAAAATATATATATATATATATATTTATAAAATATATATATATATATTTATAAAATATATATATATATATTTATAAAATATATATATATATATTTATAAAATATATATATATATTTATAAAATATATATATATATATTTATAAAATATATATATATATATTTATAAAATATATATATATATATATATATTTATAAAATATATATATATATATATATATTTATAAAATATATATATATATATATATATATTTATAAAATATATATATATATATATATTTTATATATATATATATATTTATAAAATATATATATATATATATATATTTATAAAATATATATATATATATATATTTATAAAATATATTTATAAAATATATATATATATATATATTTATAAAATATATATATATATATATATATATATATATATTTATAAAATATTTATATATATATATATATATATATATATATATATATATATATTTATAAAATATTTATATATATATATATATATATATATATATATATATATATATTTATAAAATATTTATATATATATATATATATATATATATATATTTATAAAATATTTATATATATATATATATATATATATTTATAAAATATTTATATATATATATATATATATATATATATTTATAAAATATATATATATATATATTTATAAAATATATATATATATATATATATATTTATAAAATATATATATATATATATATTTATAAAATATATATATATATATATATATATATATATTTATAAAATATATATATATATATATTTATAAAATATATATATATATATATATATATTTATAAAATATATATATATATTTATATTTCTCTGGTGCCTCATTGGGGGACACTGGACCATGGGTGTTATGCTGCCTATCCATAGGAAGACACTAACTAGATGCAAAAGCATAGCTCCTCCTCTGCAGTATACACCCCCTGGCCGGGCCAGGCAACCTCAGTTTTAGCTTAGTGTCTGTAGGAGGCACTTCCTTTCAAGGTTGGTTATTTTTTGAGGGCGACGGTTTCCTTTTGGGACTGATCTCCCACTACCATCAACGGGCAGGAACGTGGAGTGCCTGGACGGAAGCAGTGTTTAAGGTGAGATCCCCCCTGACTGGTTTCCCAGACAAAGAATGCTTTTTATACCAAGAGGATTCCTTGGTTTCAGCCTCCCCAGATGATCAAACTGCAATAGACTCCCTTATAGCAGCAATCAACCAAACTCTGCATGTGGAGGATCCCCCATCCACTACCACTGACCATGCGGTCTCCTTTAAGAGGGCAAGGAAACCCCAAAAGGTTTTCGCTGGCCACCCAGAGTTTCAGGATATCCTCACAAAGCAAAGGGAGAAGCCTGACAGGCGCTTCAATAACCGAAAACTCATGGAGTCCCGGTACCCTTTTGCCTAACCTGCCCCTAAGGGCTGGGCCGGTCTACCGCCTTACCACAAAGACGCTCCTGTCTTTACCCGATGGTTCCTCCATCAAGGACCCGACAGACAGACAGGTGGAGCACCTCGCCCGCTCTGCTTTTGAGGCTGTGGGTTCCTCCCTCTCCCCCTCCTTTGCCGCTGTGTGGGTTGCAAAGGCGATCTCGGTCTGGGCAGAATCCCTTAACACTTCGCTTGAGGAATCCCAGTTCCCTCATACCGTCACAGAGGTAACAGCTCAAATTGCCACTGCGGTGGAGTACCTCATGCAGGCCTCCATGGACGCTGCTACCTGCGCAGCGTTTTCCGCCTCAAATACCATAGCCATCCGTAGAGCTCTCTGGCTCCGACAGTGGCGAGCGGACTCTGCCTCCATGAAGTTTCACAGTCCTCGTTCCACTCCTTTCGGAACTCATTTGGTTGGTCGACATCCCGTGCTGTCCCCGCCACCAGCCGCGGACTACGCAGGGACCGACCTTCTCAGCGCTCCCCGAAACCCACTTCGTCATGGCAGCCTAGACTGAAACAGTCCAGGACTAGGGAGACTCGGCCACGACGTTTCCCCCCCCCCCCCCATGACTCCTTCGGCGCCCCGGAAGACACACTCATTGTAGGAGGTCGACTGCAGCTCTTTCATCACATCTGGGCTGCCGCCTCAGACGACAAATTGGTGCGAGACCTTGTGTCTTCCGGTTACCACATAGAATTTCGGACCCGACCCCCGAGTCGTTTTTTTCTCTCAAACCCCCCAAAGACTCAAACGACGCAAAGCTTTTTTTCTCAGCAATCCACTTGCTCCAAACAGCAGGAGTGATAATACTCGCCCCAGATCACCAAAAGTTCCTCCGCTTCGCAATTCAGGACTCCCACTTTCAATTCGTAGCTCTACCCTTCAGCCTTGCCACCGCACCAAGGGTCTTCACCAAAGTCATGGCGGCCGTTATGAGCGTCCTTCATGCCAGGGGAGTAATCGTTCTCCCTTACTTGGACGACCTCCTCATCAAGGCCCCCTCCTTCCGCGACTGCTCAACCAGCATACAGATCACTGTGGACACCCTATCCCGCTTAGGGTGGCTAGTGAATCTGGACAAATCATCCCCGATCCCATCACGATCCATCACCTTCCTGGGCATGTCCCTGGACACCCGTCGGGGCTTGATCCTTCTCCCTCAGGACAAGGCGATCGCTCTTCAACGAGCGGTACGCTGCCTTCTACGTCCTCCGTCTCCCTACATTCGATTCAGCATGAAGGTGCTCGGCAGGATGGTGGCAGCTATGGAAGCAGTACCCTTTGCTCAACTGCACCTCCGCCCACTGCAGCTAGCCCTTCTAGTGGCCTGGGACAAGAGCCCCTTCTCCCTGGACAGACCTCTTCACCTGACGCCTTCAGTCAGGTACGCACTCCACTGGTGGCTTCGGTCATCATCCCTATCGAAGGGGAGATCTTTTCTCCCAGTGAACTGGCTGGTCCTGACCACGGACGGACGCCAACCTCCTAGACTGGGGAGCAGTGTACCGGCACCACAATGCTCAAGGACGTTGGACGCCCCAGGAGTCTTTCCTACCCATAAACATTCTGGAACTCCGCGCGATCTTCCTCGCGCTCAGAGCGTTCTGCCCTCTGCTAGCGGGTCGTCAGATTCGAGTCCAATCGGACAATGCGACAGCTGTAGCCTATATCAATCAACAGGGGGGCACCCGCAGCAAAGCGGCTTATCTCGAGGCCCACAAGATCCTCAGCTGGGCCGAATCGTCGGGATCAGTGATATCAGCGGTACACATACCGGGGGTAGAGAACTGGGCAGCAGACTTTCTAAATCGCCAAGGCCTGGCCGCCGGAGAATGGTCTCTCCACCCAGATTTGTTTCTACACATCTGCACTCGCTGGGGCACACCAGACGTGGACCTAATGGCTTCAAGGTTGAATGCAAAGGTACCCGCGTTCATAGCCAGGTCACGCGACCCGCAGTCAATCGGCGCGGATGCTCTAGTCTGCTCCTGGCACCACTTCCGCCTGCCTTACATATATCCACCTCTACCCCTGCCGCGGCTAATCAGGAAGATCAAGGCAGAGGGAGTCCCGGTGATACTGATCGCACCGGACTGGCCCAGGCGCACCTGGTACGCCGAATTAGTACAAATGCTCACAGACGCACCATGGCGCCTTCCAGACTTCCCAGACTTGCTGACCCAAGGGCCCATTTCCCATCAGAACTCCAGAGCCCTGAAGCTGACGGCATGGCCATTGAGACCTGGGTATTAAGAAGATCGGGATTCTCCCCCGTGGTTATTTCCACCATGATCAGCACCCGAAAGTCTGCTTCATCCCGCATTTACCACCGTACGTGGAAAATCTTCCTTTCATGGTGCAGGGATACTAACGGCCATCCCCAGAATTCTCGACTTTCTACAGTTTGGCTTGCAAGCATGGTTGGCTCTCAGTTCCCTTAAAGGGCAGGTCTCAGCGCTCTCAATCTTCTACCAATGCCGCCTGGCTCAAAACCCGCAAGTCAAGACCTTCCTCCAGGGCGTTTCCCATCTAGTTCCCCCGTACAAACGGCCGCTGGAACCATGGGATCTCAACCTCGTTCTGGACGGTCTCCAGAGGTCTCCCTTTGAACCCCTCAAGGAATCCTCCCTTGCTCTTTTGTCCTGGAAGGTAACATTCCTGGTGGCAATTACGTCCATCAGACGGGTTTCGGAGCTAGCAGCACTATATATATATATATATATATTTATATATATATATATATATATATATTTATATATATATATATTTATATATATATATATTTATATATATATATATTTATATATATATATATTTATATATATATATATTTATATATATATATATTTATATATATATATATTTATATATATATATATTTATATATATATATATTTATATATATATATATTTATATATATATATATTTATATATATATATATTTATATATATATATATTTATATATATATATATTTATATATATATATATTTATATATATATATATTTATATATATATATATTTATATATATATATATTTATATATATATATATTTATATATATATATATTTATATATATATATATTTATATATATATATTTTTATATATATATATTTTTATATATATATATTTTTATATATATATATTTTTATATATATATATTTTTATATATATATATTTTTATATATATATATTTTTATATATATATATTTTTATATATATATATTTTTATATATATATATTTTTATATATATATATTTTTATATATATATATTTTTATATATATATATTATATTATATTATATTATATTATATTATATTATATTATATTATATTATATTATCCGTCTGATGGACGTATATACACACATACACATACATATATATATATGTGTGTGTGTGTATATATATATATATATGTGTATATGTATGTATATGTGTGTGTGTACGTACACACACACACACACACATATAATTTTATTTAATTTGCTGATTTACTCCTGTAGCTGTGGCTGGTCTAATAGCTCCAGCTACGGGAAAATTTCCACCTCATGGCTGCAAAGCAGGGCTGTCTGGATTTCCTAGAACCCAGCAGCTCGTGTTCCCTCCCTACACCTAGTGAGAAAGCAGGGTAAGTGCTTCCTAAACTATATACATAAGCACTGGTTCAGTGTTTTATGTATACACAGATCGTGAAGGTACATGTGGTAATAAGATGTGCTTGTCTTCTCTCTGGGAAGTCTGGCTGTGTCTGGCAGCAGTCTTTTTTCCCCACAGCTTTTTAGTCTAGTGAAAGGTTTTTACACTGCATTAACATTTTAGAAAATCATGCTGGGATAATAATGGGCTGCCCATGGATGGAGGTGAGCGATCCGGTTGAAGTTCGGGTTCGGCAGGTTCAGCAGGACTTTATCTAAAGTTCTGTTTGGGTCACATACTTGATTTGAACCACTTTAGAACTCACTGATTGGGCAGTTCTACTCTCTGCCCACATACAGCCATCCATAGACAGAGCACTTCTTGGGGTGAAAGGGAGGGCGGAGTTTTTTCATTTATACACTACATTCGATCAGGCTGTTACCCCAAGTGTGAGCCGTTCAAATACTGCAAGCGGCTCGCACTGGACCGAACACTGAGCGTACCCGAGCACAGCGATGCTCGCGAGAGTTGTTAGCGCGTATGCAAAGCACCTTAACTCCAAACACTGTTTTTCGGGGCTGTTTTTTATATATATATTTTTCTTTTTCGCTCCTAATTGGGAGACCCAGACAATTGGGTGTATAGCTATTGCCTCCGGAGGCCGCACAAAGTACTACACTTAAAAGTGTAAGGCCCCTCCCCTTCTGGCTATACACCCTCCCGTAGGAGTACGGATTCCTCAGTTTTAGCTTTGTGCGAAGGAGGTCACACACGCACGCATAGCTCCATTGTTTTTAGTCAGCAGCAGCTGCTGACTATGTCGGATGGAAGAAAAGAGGGCCCATACAGGGCCCCCAGCATGCTCCCTTCTCACCCCACTGTATGTCGGAGGTGTTTGTAAGGTTGAGGTACCCATTGCGGGTACGGAGGCTGGAGCCCACATGCTGATTCCTTCCCCATCCCTTTTTACAGGGCTCTGGGTGAAGTGGGATTTACTGGTCTCCAGGCACTGAGACCGTGCTCCATCTACAGCCCCTGGAGAAGATGCTGGATTGGAGCGGAGTACATCAGGGACATGGCCCTGCTTCCTCAAGGTACTCTGTGTCCCCGTGCATTTCGCGCTCACACCGCAGCATGCTGGGTGTTGTAGTGCGCCGGGGACATCAGCGCTGCGGCGCTTGTGCCATGGCCTCATTTCAGCTTCGCTGAAGCGGGCACACTTTTGGGGAACGGTCGCGCCGGCCGCTGGGACTGTGGCGCGGCTGGCACTTGTGGTGCGCCGGGGACTTCAGCGCGGGCCGCGCTTTTACGGCGGCCGCGCTGATAACTCGAGTCCCCGGCTTTTGCGGCCTGGTTCCGTTCGTTCCCGCCCCCAGACCTGCCAGTCAGGAGAGGGGCGGGACGCTGGTCAGTGCATCAGCGCTGAGGGCTGGAGTCGTTTTTACATACTCCAGCCCTCACAATAGGCACAGAGGGGACACTGTTTCCCGCACTTTTGTTTGGGAACTCCCACGGGCCGCCCCTCTCCACAGACGCCGGCAGCCATTCCTGCTGACACGCTGAGCTGCAGAGGGGAGCCGGGGAGACCCAGACAAGGAATTCTACGCCTCTTACCCGCTATTCAGCGGGCGGTAAGCAGCCCTCCGGGCTCACCCCCTCTTGTGCCAGTAGTAATCTTAGTATTTTGTTCCTGCAAATACTTTGTACTGCATAGCGCTGGTCGCCTTTTGGCTATAGACTCTCTCACATTGCAGAGAGCCAACAGCATGTCGTCCACAAAACGCAAGGGTGCCAAGGCACAGACATTATATGCTTCCTGTACCGCATGTGGGACTTTTCTACCGGCAGGCTCCAATGACCCCCATTGTGTGCAGTGCTCGGCCCCTGTGGCACTTGCACAGCCGGGACCTCCGCTGGACGTGACCCAGGGTGTACCACCTGTGAATGCTGTCCAAGTGACAGGAACTGAGTTTACAGCTTTTGCTGACAGAATGTCTCTCACTATGTCACAAATTCTTGACACATTGCGGGCTAGGCCTGTACTTCAGGCCACGGACACTGTGCAATCATTGCCCCCTGGTCCCCCTCAGCTGAATTACTTCCAAGCTCCGGGACGGGCACATACACCTCAGGGTGAAGACTCTGACTCGGACGATGGTCCCAGGCAACCTAAGCGGGCTCGCTATGAGAGGCCTTCACATTCATCTCAATGGTCAGGATCCCAGCGAGATGAATCTATGGGTGATGAGGCGGACGTAACTGATCAGGATTCTGATCCTGGGACCGCTCTCAATCTAGATACACCAGATGGTGACGCCATAGTTAATGATCTTATAGCATCCATCAATAAGATGTTAAATATTTCTCCACCAGCTCCTCTTGTAGAGGAGTCAGCTTCGCAGCACGAGAGAATCCATTTCAGATATCCCAAGCGTACATTAAGCACTTTTCTGGACCACGCTGACTTTAGAGACGCAATCCAGAAACCCCACGCTTATCCGGAAAGGCGTTTTTCTAAACGGCTTAAAGATACACGCTATCCTTTTCCCCCTGAGGTGGTCAAGGGTTGGACCCAGTGTCCAAAAGTGGATCCTCCAATTTCCAGGCTTGCAGCTAGATCCTTGGTTGCAGTTGAAGATGGAGCGGCACTTAAAGATGCCACTGACAGGCAGATGGAGCTCTGGCTGAAATCCATCTATGAAGCTATTGGAGCGTCGTTAGCGCCATCTTTTGCTGCCGTATGGGCACTCCAAGCTATCTCAGCCGGGCTTGTGCAAGTCGACTCAGTCACACGTGCATTTGCCCCGCAGGTAGCACCATTGACCTCGCAAATGGCGGCATTCGCGTCGTACGCGATTAATGCTGTTCTTGACGCTACAAGCCGTACGGCAGTGGCGTCAGCCAACTCCGTTGTTTTGCGTAGGGCCCTGTGGTTGAGACATTGGAAGGCAGATTCTCATTCCAAGAAGTGCTTAACCAATTTGCCTTTTTCTCGTGACCGATTGTTTGGAGAGCGTTTGGATGAAATCATCAAACACTCCAAGGGTAAGGACTCATCCTTACCGCAACACAGACAAAACAAACCCCAACAGAGGAGGGGTCAGTCTGGTTATCGGTCCTTTCGAGGACCGGGCAGGTCCCAATTTTCCTCGTCAAAAAAGACTCAAAAAGATCAGAGACGCTCAGATTCTTGGAGGTCTCAGTCACGCCCAAAAAAGACAGCCGGAGGAACCGTTGCCAAGACGGCGTCCTCATGACTTGCAGTCTCCGATTCCCACACCCTCGGTTGGTGGGAGGCTTTCCCACTTTGGCGACATTTGGCTGTCACGCGTCAAAGACCGTTGGGTGAGGGATATTCTGTCTCACGGGTACAGGATAGAGTTCAGTTCTCGTCCGCCAACTCGTTTCTTCAGAACTTCTCCACCACCAGACCGAGCCGATGCTCTGTTGCAGGCGGTGGCCGCTCTAAAGGCGGAAGGAGTGGTGACCTCCGTCCCTCTTCAGGAACAAGGTCACGGTTTTTACTCCAATCTGTTTGTGGTCCCAAAAAAGGACGGATCGTATCGACCCGTCCTGGATCTAAAGTTGCTCAACAGACACGTAAAAGTCAGGAGGTTCCGGATGGAATCCCTACGCTCCGACATAGCCTCAATGTCTCAAGGAGATTTTCTAGCATCAATAGACATCAAAGATGCGTATCTCCACGTGCCGATTGCGCCAGAGCATCAGCGTTTCCTACGCTTCGTCATACACGACGAACACCTGCAGTTCGTAGCGTTACCTTTCGGTCTGGCAACAGCCCCCCGGGTCTTCACCAAGGTCATGGCAGCAGTAGTAGCTGTCCTGCACTCGCAAGGTCACTCGGTCATCCCGTATCTAGACGACCTGCTTATAAAGGCACCCTCTCAAGAGGCATGCCAACACAGTCTGAAAGTGGCACTAGACACTCTCCAGAGTTTCGGGTGGATTATCAACTTTCCAAAGTCTCATCTAACCCCGACCCAATCACTGACTTATCTTGGCATGGAGTTTCATACTCTCTCAGCGATAGTGAAGCTTCCACTGGACAAGCAGTGTTCGCTGCGGACAGGAGTGCAATCTCTCCTTCAGAGCCAGTCACACTCACTGAGGCGCCTCATGCATTTCCTAGGAAAGATGGTAGCAGCAATGGAGGCGGTCCCGTTCGCGCAGTTTCATCTGCGCCCTCTACAATGGGACATTCTACGCCAATGGGATCGGAAGTCGACGTCCCTCGACAGGACTGTCTCCCTCTCTCAGACTGCCAAGGACTCTCTGCGTTGGTGGCTTCTCCCCACCTCATTGTCACAGGGAAAGTCGTTCCTACCCCCATCCTGGGCAGTGGTCACGACGGATGCGAGCCTATCAGGGTGGGGAGCGGTGTTTCTCCACCACAGGGCTCAGGGGACGTGGACTCAGGAAGAGTCCACCCTGCAGATCAATGTTCTGGAAATCAGAGCAGTCTATCTTGCTCTGCGAGCCTTCCAACAATGGCTGGAAGGCAAGCAGATTCGGATTCAGTCGGACAATTCCACGGCGGTGGCGTACATCAACCACCAAGGGGGAACACGCAGTCGCCAAGCCTTTCAAGAAGTCCGGCGGATTTTGACGTGGGTGGAAAGCAAAGCGTCCACCATATCCGCAGTTCACATCCCAGGCGTGGAAAACTGGGAAGCAGACTTTCTCAGTCGCCAGGGCATGGACGCAGGGGAATGGTCCCTTCACCCGGACGTGTTTCAGCAGATCTGTTGCCGCTGGGGGACGCCGGACGTCGATCTGATGGCGTCACGGCACAACAACAAGGTCCCAGTTTTCATGGCACGGTCTCACGATCACCGAGCGCTGGCGGCAGACGCCTTGGTTCAGGATTGGTCGCAATTCCGACTACCCTATGTGTTCCCACCTCTAGCATTGTTGCCCAGAGTTCTCCGGAAAATCAGGTCCGACTGCCATCGAGCCATTCTCGTCGCTCCAGACTGGCCAAGAAGGTCGTGGTACCCGGATCTGTGGCATCTCACGGTAGGCCAACCATGGGCACTACCAGACCGTCCAGATTTGCTGTCTCAAGGGCCGTTTTTCCATCTGAATTCTGCGGCCCTGAACCTGACTGTGTGGCCATTGAGTCCTGGATCCTAGCGGCCTCAGGTTTATCTCATGAAGTAGTTGCCACAATGAGACAGGCTAGAAAACCATCCTCAGCTAAGATCTATCACAGGACGTGGAAGATATTCTTAGCTTGGTGCTCGGCTCAGAGGGTTTCTCCCTGGCCATTTGCATTGCCAATTTTTCTTTCCTTCCTGCAGTCTGGGTTGGAAAAAGGTTTGTCGCTTAGCTCTCTTAAGGGTCAAGTCTCCGCGCTATCCGTATTCTTTCAGAAGCGCTTGGCACGGCTTTCTAAAGTACGCACGTTTCTCCAAGGAGTTTGTCATATCGTTCCTCCTTACAGACGGCCATTGGAACCCTGGGATCTAAACAAGGTTCTCATTGCTCTCCAGAAGCCGCCTTTCGAGCCTTTGAAAGAGGTTTCCCTTTCTCGGCTTTCACAAAAAGTGGTTTTTCTTGTGGCGGTCACGTCTCTTCGTAGAGTGTCCGAGCTAGCGGCGTTATCTTGCAAATCTCCCTTCCTGGTGTTTCACCAAGACAAGGTAGTACTGCGTCCAATTCCAGAGTTTTCTCCCAAGGTGGTTTCTTCCTTTCATCTCAATCAGGATATCACTTTGCCATCTTTGTGTCCGCATCCAGTTCACCAATTTGAAAAAGGTTTACATCTGTTGGACCTGGTGAGAGCACTCAGGATTTACATTTCTCGCACGGCGCCTATGCGCCGTTCTGATGCGCTCTTTGTCCTAGTCGCTGGTCAGCATAAGGGATCGCAAGCTTCCAAATCCACCCTGGCGCGGTGGATCAAGGAACCAATTCTTCACACATACCGTTCTGCTGGGCTTCTGATTCCATCTGGACTGAAGGCCCATTCTACCAGAGCCGTGGGTGCGTCCTGGGCATTGCGGCATCAGGCTACGGCTCAGCAGGTGTGCCAGGCGGCTACCTGGTCGAGTCTGCACACGTTTACCAAACACTATCAAGTGCATACCTACGCTTCGGCAGATGCCAGCCTAGGTAGACAGGTCCTTCAGGCGGCGGTGGCCCACCTGTAGGAAAGGGCTGCCTGACAGCCCGATCACGAGGTATCTTTTTACCCACCCAGGGACTGCTTTTGGACGTCCCAATTGTCTGGGTCTCCCAATTAGGAGCGAAAAAGAAGGGAATTTTGTTTACTTACCGTAAATTCCTTTTCTTCTAGCTCCAATTGGGAGACCCAGCACCCGCCCTATTGTTCTTAGGGTTTCGTTTTTCGGGTGCACATGTTGTTCATGTTGTTTCTTAAGTTCTCCGATCTTGTTATCGGATTGAATTTGTTTTTTGAAACTGTTATTGGCTTTCCTCCTTCTTGCTTTGGTACTAAAACTGAGGAATCCGTACTCCTACGGGAGGGTGTATAGCCAGAAGGGGAGGGGCCTTACACTTTTAAGTGTAGTACTTTGTGCGGCCTCCGGAGGCAATAGCTATACACCCAATTGTCTGGGTCTCCCAATTGGAGCTAGAAGAAAAGGAATTTACGGTAAGTAAACAAAATTCCCTTCTTTTATATGTAATATATATATATATATATATATATATATATATATATATATATATATATATATATATATATATATATATATATATATATATATATATATATATATATATATATATATATATATATATATATATATATATATATATATATATATATATATATATATATATATATGTGTTTCCTATGTGCAGCACAGCCATCTGCCTGCCAGTACATAGTTCAAAGCTATGGAACTAGTTTCATTGGCTTTGATCAACCATTTGATGAATGTACAGTAGATATTCACATGTATATGAGTTACTGTCTGTATATTTCATTACTTTATAAATGTTTTGGATTTGCTTTCTTAGAGCTGAAAAGAAAATAATGACTGCGGCAAGCAAACTAGCAACTATGGCCAAAGTGTTGGAGACTCCGCTCCCCCAAAAAACACAAAGTAGAAACATGCGTGTAGGTATGTATGTAAACATTGGGGGTATATTTACTGTTTGAACATGTTATTTTTCCATGAGAGTTTACCTTTCTTGGCATGTGTTGTTTTTTTTTTTTTTTTACATTTAATAGTCCCCTTAGGGGATTTTAATATGCGAGCGTCCGATTGCCTGTGCTATGCAGAGCAGTGCATTAGCAATGCTCTGTATAACAAAAATCACGGTCTCTTATGAATGTCGGCTCACAGGCTCCACCCGTGGATGTCGGAGGCACTTAATGGCTGATTAAATCCGCTGTCAAGTGCTGGGACAGATGCATGCTCAGTGTGAGCCCATCAAAGGCAGAGAGACGGCCATTGACGTGAATATACATAATCGGTCGTGAAGGGGTTAAGCATGAAGGAGACTGATGGAAAACAAATAGTTGGGACGGTGCACTGAGCTGATTGACCACTGTAAGGGTGCACCAAGCACCTGTGCTTAGTTTAAACAGTCATTTCTCTGTTGCATCATTGGGGATACAGAGCCCTGGGATTGTCTGCTGCCACCTGGAGACTGACGCAGATATTACATAGAACTAAAAATTGGCCTCACCCCAGCAGACCATACCTCGCCTGCCGCCATCTGGCCTTCTTTTTTTTTTTTTTTTTTTTTTTTTTTCCCGTGAGGCGGGTCTGTTTTAGACCTGGCTGACGTTTGTTTTAGTTTTTGTTTTCAGAGTTCCTCGTGTAACAGGATATACAGTTGTGCTGTCTGTTTTACCCCCAATGTGGTGGAGAGTACATGTGCCTTCAGTCTGTATTCTCTCACATTATTGGCCGGACTGAGGTACCTTGCTATTGAGGTACGAGGTGGTGGTCCTTTTCTGTAACCAAGCCCTCTAATGCTCCAGTCCCTTCTTTCACGGTAACCCTCATTTGACAGGTGACTGCCAGTCTTCACATCACATGGCAGATTACAATAAAATGACTTAAACACTGTATCTTTTATCTATCTTCTCAATGTTTAGGAATTGCAGTGAGCCAAGATGAAACTGGCCCTGAAGCAATTGAGTCAATGAGGAATGTTCTAAGCTGCCCAAGTAATAGATCAACTGGTGACAACACAGAACAAAAGACCCTGGATGAGCTCATCAGGCGGCATATGAAAGAGAAGCGGGACGGGGGCAGATTCCCCAATACAGAATATCCCACCGTTATTAGACTTGATGGTTCAAAGCAATTTGGAAAGGACGACATTGAGCATAAAGCTGCAGGACGGTCTATGAGCACACCTTTGGATGATGGGCTCACTTTCAGTGGTCCTGCAGAGTCTCTCCAGGTGACTGTTCATAAACAGAGCGAGCTCTCACTTCTCCAAGGGCTACAAGATCACAGGTACCCAAAGTCTAGACTCGATAGACAAAGGTTTGAACTCCAAGAAACTCCAGTTCGGGATGAGAATGGAAGTAATGACTGGACCTCTATGAATAGTAAAGGGACTTTTTTAGCACAGACTACACAAAGCTCTATAACCCATTTAAAGGCTCAGTCTCAAAATCTGAACATTCCTGGGAATTTTTCAGCAGCAGGTTTATTTCCCTTTGTGGAAGCAAGTCATGATGGCTTTGGCAGCCGATATGAAGGTCAGAATCACTCTGCACACATTGCAAAGAAGAGAGATCAGACTCCTGGTACACAGCATCCTAGTAAAGCTGGGGGTCACCCCTCTGCAGCTGTTGAATCTAAGCCATACTCCGATGTAGGTCGAGGCAGCCAGCTACTTTCACGGAAATTATTACTGGATTTTGTATCCCCACAGCAAGACAGCGGCTTTGACAGTCCTTTGCTTAACTAGTTTTAACTGACCAGGAAAAGTACTCAAAAGGCTTTTACTTCTTGTCCGTTTCTTTACGACTGCAAATTGTTGCTACAGATTGAATCAATTTATTTATTTTTTGGCTCGTGTATAGTTTTGTGCCTTTTTTATATTCTTTTTTTGTATATACGTGTGTGTTTGTCAAAAGACTTTTTATTTTTATATTTGTGCCTGGTTTTGCATAATTATGTTATTTAAATAAAGATCATTTTATTATTTAACACTTCATATATATATATATATATATATGTATATATATGTATTGACATGCGTATGGCATACATTGGAAATTTTGTTGGTATTATGATGCATTTTTGAAAACAACATACCCAGTTGATATAAAATGCTCAAATAAAGGGATTTTGAAAGGATGTAACCAGAAGAGTGAACTTTAGAGGGGTTGTGGTTAATGGTCAGCCTCCTATGAATGGGCTTGGGGAGGTAAGAGAAAAAAAAGATACTTGCCTACTGGATTTATACCATTCCTTTTTATTCAAAGCTACATTCCCCACTGGTCTACCCCCTGATCAACATGGAGCTTCAGGGATTACATGAAGCCTGCTTGTGCGAAATATGAACACTGCAGCCAATCAGAAGCTGACGATTGGCTGCAACACTCACATAACACTTTTGCTTGGAAGTTGATGTCGAACTAATGGCTGGAGTTCAGCGTTGGGTTGTGTTTGTTTTTTTTTTTTTTTTTTTTCTTCCTCCTTTTCGCTCCCTATTACAAATAAAGGGCTGAGGTGGATAATCACTTTTAATTTTAATCCTATGTCTATGAAGCAAAAATTTTCGGCCCCTTTTAAAATGCTTTTTTTTTTCGGACTATAATACACACCAGACCATAAGATGTAAGGAAATGAGGAAAAAAATGTAAATAAGAAAATGGGGTCATGACACACGGTTATGGGGGATCTGCTGCTGACACTGTTATTTGGGTAATGTCCTCCAATTCAGGACTCATGTCTCCCATCCTGGACCCCTTCCTAGTATATATGTGGCGTATCCTGGTTTATATGTCCTCCGTTCTGGTTTATATGTCCCTCCTCCTGCAATATGTCCCCTATCATGGGCCCATTCTGGTATATTTCTCCTGTAATAGTAAATACACAAAATAAAGGTTTCTACTCACTTTTCCTCCGCTCCCCAGGCACTCAGCATCCTCATCTGATGCCTGTGTCGCGGGCGGAGGAGGGGACGCTGCGCTCACCCACTGCTCGGGTCCGGCTGCTGCTGCTCGGTGCTGGCTCGAGCGGTGGGCCGGATCCCGGGGACTCGAGCAGTGTTCCTCGCCCGTGAGTGAAAGGGGGGTGGTTTGGTTTAGGGATATTGTCCGTGACGCCACCCATGGTTGTGGTGAGATTGGTGACACCACCGCTGCTCTGGACGGGGATCCCGGGAGCGATGACAGGGAGCAGCTTGGATGTTGGTTCTCCCCTCCGTGGGTAGGGTTTGGTTGTCCCGGGGCCCGGTGAGGGGTTGGGTAGGAATGGCAGGCCGGTTACGGGGCCTGGTGAGGTGCAGGGTCGCGGGGGCAGCGCTGGTACTCACTTAGCCAATGATGAATGCAAAGTCTCAGGTAAAACAAACGGCTGGATGGACCGGTCCCACAGACGGCTGCGGTGTTTCTCCTCCCAGCAGGTTGATGGTGACTGCCTTTCCCTGCACCTGTGTTATAGTTACTTAGGTTGAAAAAAGACCTAGGTCCATCTAGTTCAACCTTCCTCCACCAGTTCTACATTTAGTCACTAAGTCATTTATAACCAACAATGTTTTGTGTACTGAGGAAATCATCCAGCCCTTTTTTAAAAGCTGTTATAGTATCTGCCATTACTACCTCTTGTGGTAGGGCATTCCACAGTCTGACTGCTCTAACTGTAAAGAACCCTTTCCTATTTAGCTGTTGGAATCGCTTTTCTTCCACTCGCAGTGAGTGCCCCCTGGTCCTTAGTACTGTCTTTGGAAGAAATAAGTCATGTGCCAGTCCTTTATATTGACCACACATGTATTTATACATATAAATGAGATCTCCTCTGAGACGTCTTTTTTCTAAGCTAAACATATCTAACTTTTTCAACCTGTCATCATATGGGAGGCCTTCCATTCCTTGTAATAGTCTAGTTGCCCGCCTTTGAACTGACTCTAACTTCTGAATGTCCTTTTTAAAATGTGGAGCCCAAAACTGGATCCCGTATTCCACATGTGGCCTTACAAGTGATTTATAGAGGGGTAACAATACGTTGGGATCACGGGATCTAATCTCTCTTTTTATACACCCTAAAATCTTGTTTGCTTTAGCAGCAGGTGCTTGACATTGAGTGCTGCTGCTCAGCTTATTTGTAATGAGAATACCCAAGTCCTTCTCCTGTTCTGTAGTCTTTCCGAGTTTACTTCCATTTAATGTATACGCAGCTATAGGATTACTCCGTCCTAGGTGCATTACTTTACATTTATCAACATTAAATCTCATTTGCCAAGTATCTGCCCATTCTGACATCTTATCCAGATCTTATTGTAATATTGTACTATCCAGGTCAGTTTTTAATATCCTACATAGTTTGGTGTCATCGGCAAAGACTGACACTGTACTATCAATCCCATCCACAAGGTCATTAATAAAGAGATTAAAAAGAATCGGTCCAAGCACAGATCCCTGCGGCACCCCACTGCTGACTATAGCCCATTTAGAGAATGTACCATTTATGACTACTCTTTGTTTCCTATCTTTTAGCCAATTCCTTACCCAGTTGCATATTGTGTCCCCTAGTCCTTGCTTCTGGAGCTTTAGTATAAGGCTATTATGTGGTACAGTATCATATGCCTTTGCAAAGTCCAAATAAATCACATCAGCTGCATTACCAATATCCAGGTTTGAACTTACCCCCTCATAGAACCCCAACAGGTTGGTTAGACACGACTTATCTTTCATGAATCCATGCTGTTTGTCAGTTATCATATTATTTTCTGCAATATATTTTTGCATGTCTTCCCTTAAAATGCCCTCAAAAACTTTGCATACTACTGATGTCAGGCTTACTGGACGGTAGTTGCCTGGATCTACCCTCTTACCTTTCTTAAATATCGGTACCACATCAGCAATCCTCCAATCCTGAGGCACCAACCCTGTTACAAGTGAGTCTAAAAAGATGAGATACAGCGGTCTGTCGATTACGGAGCTCAATTCCCTCAATATTCGTGGATGAATGCCACCTGGCCCTGGGGATTTGTCAATGTTTAATTTACTCAGACGTAGGCGTACTTCATCTTGTGTTAAATTAATTATATCGGGTGGTGAACTTTGATTTTTCACTTGTTGAATGATCCCTGGTACAGTCAGTTCCTTGGTGAATACAGATGAGAAATGCCTATTTAATATCTCAGTCTTTTGTTTGTCCTCTATAACTAACTTGTTGTTATATTTTAAGGGGCCGATACTATCCTTTGTTTTCCTTTTGGCATTAATGTATTTATAAAAGATTTTGGGATTTATTTTAATGTCATTGGCGATTTTTGTTTCAGTAGCTAATTTTGCTTGTTTGATTTCTTTTTTACATTTCCTATTGATATCTTTATACTTCTGAAATGCTATTTCTGTATTCTCAGCCTTTAAGATTTTAAATGCCCTTTGTTTTTGTTTATTATACTTTGTACAGTCTTATTTATCCATAGTGGTTTCTTTTTATTCCTGGACATTTTATTACCAGAGGGTATACGTTTTTTACAGGACTCTAGTGTTGTTATGGTTCCAATGGCTTCCCACCGGTAACCCGCTCCCCAGCTTGGATGGATGCTGAGGAAGCCCCTTTTGCCCGCAGGCTCTGGCCCTGGGAACTGTAGCCTTAGCGGTGACTGTGTTTCCCTTTACGGTTTGAGCGGTTGCATTCAATCGGGACTTGAGTGCTGGGAAACCCCGGAGGTTCCCTTCGCTAACGGATTTGACAAATTCAACGGCGACTCCTAGCCTTGTCGGGGTCCGTAAGCCCTGCCGGATGGTGCTGGCTTCTCTTTGCTCGCCGATCCGGTACCGCCGTGCCACCGCCCGTCCACGGTCCTTACGGTTTGCTCCAATAAGCCTCTCCTGCAGACGGTCACCACCGTCTGCCAACCTTGCTGTTCCGTCCGGGCCACACACCCGGACCACCTTCAGACTGCTCCTCTACCACTTTTACGTCCGCTCACTTTCACTTCAAAACTCTAACTGTTCTCCTTCCTTTTCCCACCTCCAGGACTGTGAGCTCCTCGGTGGGCGGGACCAACCGCCCGGCCCACCTCCCGGTGTGGACACCAGCCCCTGGAGGAAGGCAATAAGGATTTTGTGTTTGGCCTCGGTGTGCCCAGCCGGGGTGTGGGGTGTGCCGTTGTAGTTCCGTGACGTCCCGGCCCGTCCAGAGCGCCACACCTGCAACTGATTTCGGCTTGAAAGTGACTGGTAGCGAATAACTACACAGCCATGCGCCCCTAATCATAGGTGCGCGGAAGGTAGGAGCAGGGTCGCTGCTGCAGAAAGTTGGAGATGGCAAGAGCAGTGAATATTACCCCATTAAATTAATATTCACTCCCCCCCCCCCCCCCTTAATCCTGCCCATCTGCTGGCATCAATGATAGTAAAATTTTTCAGAAGAAAAACAGACAGCATCCTGAGGGTTTTTTCAATTTTTATTTAATCTAAAGTCAGGAAACGTTTCACCCTACGATTAGGCTTTATCAAGCATATGTAAAATTCTTCAGTCATTTACTATCCCTGACCTCATAGCCGATATATGGGTGTGGGGAGCAGTGGTGAAATGAATGTTCACTGCTCCATTTGCCACCAGCTTCCTGCAGTGGCAGACCTGCTCCTTTCTCCTGTGACCCGCTCCTCTTCCTCCACCACACAGCGAGCCAGGTACATTAAGACTATAAGACACACCACTATTTACATGAGCGTAAGCAAACTTTGTATGAATTTCCTCCAGAAAATGTGGGCAATTTGTTATCCGTATGGTGGTCGGTATATAATCCATATGGTATGAGCCTTTTTAGATCTCCAGTTAACGTTTACAAGACTAAAGAACAGTTCTTTCTGTTAAGAATGGAAATGTATGTGTAGAAGAAAACCAACAAAAAAAAAAAGCTATATAGATGATCCGTATGGGGTCTGTTTTTTTTTTTTTTTTTTGCAATCCACTCATAGATATGGAGGTCGTTGTAAGTTTAACGTGTTTTTTTTTTCTCCAATTGTGAATTTACACAGTATAGTCCAGGATAATATACCCAGATGGTTGTTCGGTCACTGTATGGTCTGGATTGCAAGGTTTTCATTTAATCTGATCACATGTTAGGAATCTATGTAGAATAGGCTATATACACTGTGGGGAAAATGGTTACAAGGTTTTGAACTTTTGACTCTGAGGCTCCATATCTCACCATCCACTACAGCCTAGAACCTGAGCCTACCTTCATTTTATAGACAATAATCTTGGCTATCTTATACATAAATTTGATTTGCAACTATTTAGCATATGATTAGTTATGCAGCTGCATACACAGTCCCTTCACTGTCGGTGTGTGCAGGACTGAGGATTCATATCAGGCAGTGCTCCAAAGGTAGCACTGTCAACACAAGGGGAAGTGCGGAGGATTGCAATTGAGGGGGTAGAACAGTGCACTGGCCAAGCTAAGAGGACCCATCATTTACATATGTAATAAATTAGTTTTCTCCAATCACCCTCCACGACAGCACAACAGGAGGATGACTCCCCGCCCTAATAGGGACAGGAAACACAGAGGTTAAAAGGCCCCTCCCCGCCCGCCCAGCTGCTCTGGTATGCCACCTTGTGTATCCTCTCTGTTATTGCACCCCCTCTCGTTCTTTTTAAATTCATTGATAAATAAAGATTTTCTTATATTAATCTTGTTATCTGATCTTTTTGTGAGTTGGTTTTGTATACTGATATAGATCAGAATATCCATCTTCATTTATGAGAAAGTGGGTGGTGGTACTTTTTCCCTATGTTTGGAGACCACCTTATTACATATAATTCCCAGTTTATTCATATCTTACCTAGGCTGATTGTTGGTGTTTTTTTTTTTTTTATGTGACGCTAAGAGCCCGGCACTGCTATAAGAGTACCTGGCCAGAAGACTTCTCCAGGTAAGAGCCAAATCCTTCCCAACTAATGGAGAGTAAACAGTCTTCCCCCATCTGCATCTGCAGAGCCCAGCGTCATTCCCAGCACAGTGAGTTCTGTAATGGGTGGGGGGGAGGGTCGGTGTGTCTGCTCCACATTCCCTATCCAGTATGTCTGAGCAGTATGTGGTTCTCCTCCATTGGGTCAGGTATCTGAATACCTTATTTTTTTCTCCCCCCTTAGGCCCCCTTCACACGGTGAAAAACACTGACGTTCTTCACTGACGTGTAAAACACGCACATGTCCCTCCGTGTTCCGTGATTCACGGCACACATGGGTTGTCCATGTGCAATCCGTGATTGCAAATGGACATTACTCACATGCCTTTGCTCCTGCTGTCCATGGTGCTGAACTCCTCGGCTCTGTAGCGTCCACCCACCGCTCTCTGCAGCTACTTCCGGGTCGGCTTCGGGTCGGCTTCGGCTGCATTCATGAATATGCATGAGCCGGGCAGGATCTGCACAGAGCGGAGGCTGCACAGAGCGTCGCTGAAAAGGGGAGTTGAAAATGTTTATTTAATATGTCAGTGTCTTTCTGGTACGTGTTTTACGGATCACACCATAGCGTGGTCCGTGGGTCATCAGTGATGCCAGAAACAAAAACGGACTTGTCTCCGTGCAGAATCACGGACAGAACGGAATTACTGTTCAGTGAAAAATCACTGATGTGTGAGCAGACCCATTGAATAATAATGTGTCTGTGTATGTCAGCGATTCTGGTACGTACAAAAAAAAAAGCACATACGTGCCAGAATCACTGACGTGTGAAGTGGGCCTGAGGGAGACAAATTGCCCACACCGAAGGAGAACCCCAAGATCCGAAAGTGTCCTATATGTGCAATAAAGCTTCCCCCTTCACATACAAAAAAGCTTTGCCAATATTGCACGGATAAAGTTCTCAAGGCTAAACGACCATCATTCCTGGATGAGATTAAAGGCCTCGTCTATCAGGAGCTCCAGGCTTCCATTGCCTCCCTCTCTCCATCCCTGCCCACCCCAGCTCCCGCCCCCGCTCCTACACCAGCTCCTGCTCTAGCTCTGACCCAGGTTGCGAAACCGGCACTGACAAAACGTAAGCGGCCTATCACTGAAGACTCAGATTCATTGGGCCATCCAGCTTCTCTATCAGAAGGACTTTATACGAGGAGGAGTTGGTCTCAAAGCTTGGGCCCCACTCTGCAAGGAAGAAATATTACTTCTCTTCCGAGGATATGGATGAATTGCTGGGGGCAGTGAGGCACACTATGGGGGTAGAGGAGGAAGAGACTGTACAATCCATATCCATACAGGACAAAATGTTTGGGGGTCTCAGGGCAAAAAAGTCAAAGGTTTTTCCCATTCATGAGACCATGCAGAACCTGATCCTTCAGGAGTGGGAATTGCCTGACAAACATCTGTCGGTCCCTTCAGAGCTTAAGGGGTACTTTGCACACTGCAACATCGCTAGCCGATGATAGCGATGCCGAGCGCGATAGTACCCGCCCCCGTCGCACATGCGATATCTTGTGATAGCTGCCGTAGCGGACATTATCGCTACGGCAGCTTCACACGCACTTACCTGGTCGGTGACGTCGCTGTGACTGCTGAAGAATCCCTCCTTCAAGGAGGCGGTGCGTTCGGCGTCACTAATCGGCCGGCTAATAGAAGCGGAGGGGCGGAGATGAGCGGGATGTAAACATCCTGCCCACCTTCTCCCTTCCGCATTGCCGTTGGACGGCGAGCGCTGGTAAGAAGATGTTTGTCGCTCATGCGGCTTCACACACAGCGATGTGTGAAGCTGCAGGAACAACAAACAACATCGTACCTGCGGAGCACCGACATTATGGAAATGACCGACGTGAAACAGATCAGCGATTTTTGACTTTCACGCTCGTTCATCATCTCTCCTAGGCTTTACACGTTGCGACATCGTTACCGGCGCCGGATGTGCGTCACTTTCGATTTGACCCCGACTATATCGCAGTAGTGATGTCTCAACGTGCAAAGTACCCCTTAGGGTCGATTCCCATTTGATGCAAAAAAATCTCCAAACCTTGGACTGACATTCCCAAGGTTGATGTCCAAATTACAAAGGTGACCAGGAAAACCACCCTGCCATTTGATGATTCATCCCAGCTCAGAGACCCTATGGACCGTAAGCTGGAGAGCCACCTCAAGAAATCCTGGTAGACATCCTCCTTCCTCCTCCCTCCTCAATGCTGACGTCCTGTATTCAGTCGGTAGCATAGGCACAATCCCACACAAGGGTGTTGCATCCCACATCCTCTCTTCCTGGAACGGGTCTCCAAGTGCATTAAACAAAAGAATTTTTATACCCAGCCATGTGAAGGCTTCTCTTGCATGGTGGTTGATCCAGAACCACCTGAATACGGGGGTGCCCTGGAACCATTCTCTGGTCATGGTCACCACAGATGCCAGCAAGAAGGGTGGGTTAGCAGTGGTGGGTCAGATGTCTTTCCAAGGCACCTGGACACTGCAATTCAACATCAGGTCCTCTAATTACAGGTAACTGAGTACAGTGGAGGAGGCTCTGAAAGCAGCTGTGTCTCTCATCCACAACAAACATGTCAGTGTCTACTCAGACAATATGACAACCGTTGCCTTCCTGCGCCACCAAGGAGGTACGAGATATGCATCCCTGCAGATGGTGTCGTCCAGAATATTCTCCTGGCATCTTCTCTTCCTTTTCGGCATTCCATTTGCAAGGGTCAGACAATATCCAGGCATACTTCCTGAGTCGGAAGATCATACGGCCAGGCGAGTGGAGCTTGAACGAGGAAATCTTCCAGGGCTTAGTCGCCCAATGGGGTCTCCCAGATGTGGATCTGTTTGCAAGTCGAGCCAACGCGAAGGTGCCTCTCTATTTTTCCTTGAATCCCACAAACCAATGCTTGGCGGTGGATGCCCTTGCTCATCCTTGGGACTTCAATCTCGTCTACGCATTCCCGCCACTTCCACTACCGGCCAGAACTCTGCAGAAGATCAGAGTAGAACGAGTCACCGCCATCCTGGTTGCTTCCCTATGGCCCAAGAGGAGCTGGTACGGTGCTCTAACGAGCCTACTCCACGACGGTCCCCTCTTGTTACCGCAAATCCACAAACTTCTACGTCAGGGACCTATTCCTCATCCCAACCTGCAAAAGCTGAGTCTGGCTGCCTGGCTGCTGAAACCATGATTCTGAAAAAAAGAGGTATCTCGGATGCTGTAATTACTACGCTTTAGAAAAGCAGAAAGCCGGTCACCAACACCATCTACAACAAAATCTGGAGGGTCTTCTCTGCTTGGTGTGGGTCTCAACCTCCGGATCCCCTCCAACCCAATGTGGCCCAGATTCTTGATTTCCTTGAAAGTGGCCTCGAAAAGGGCCTGAAACCTAACACCCTCAAGGTTCAGATCTCTGCTCTGGGATCATTCTTTGACTTCGATCTCGCAGGTCATCGCTGGGTCAAACGCTTCATGACAGCAACCACCAGACTACGGCCCCGGAGATCCATCCTGATTCCCCCCTGGGACTTAAATATCGTCCTCAAAGGTCTTACCTTGCCTCCATTTGAACCTCTCGCTTCTACCAGTCCAGAACACCTGGCATGGAAAACAGCCTTCCTAGTAGCTATTACTACTGCGAGACGGGTTGGTGAAATCCTGACTCTCTCCATTAGGGAACCATTCATGAAGATCCTGGATGACAGAATGGTTCTTCGCCTTGACCCTACCTTTCTGCCTAAGGTGGTTTTGGACTTCCATGTCTCTCAGGACATCATTCTACCTTCTTTCTGCCAGCATCCATCTAATTCCAAAGAAGCTGAGTTCCATTCCCTGGATGTATGCCGGACTGTACAACAGTACCTACAACATACCGAGTCCTTTCGGAAAGATCACAATCTTTTTTTTTTTTTTTTTTACAAATATCCGGAAGGAATAAGGGGAAAAAAACTTCAAAAAGTACCATCGCCACTTGGATCAAGAAGGCTATCTGCGCAACTTATGACAACCAAGACAGGTTACCACTTGAGAATCTGAAGGCCCACTCAACCCGATCCATCTGTCTCCTGGGCTGAAAGGGCAGACGCTTCCATCGATCAGATCTGCAGGGCTGCCACCTGGTCATCTGTTCATACGTTCATTAAACATTATAGACTTGATCTAACCGCTAACAAAGACTTCGCTTTTGGTCGGAAAGTTTTGCAAGCTATTGTCCCCCCACCCCCTGAGGATTTTGTTGGTATTCCTCCTGTTGTGCTGTCGTGGAGGGCGATTGGAGAAAATAGAATTATTCTTACCGTTAATTCAGTTTCTAAGAACCCTCTAAGACAGCATGGATTTCCCTCCCTACTTCACGTACTTATGCTTGTTGTTGGACAAATGTAAATAAACAACACTTAAGCAATCATACCGGTGTAGTACTTGTAAACAACACTGGAGAGGAGGCGGGGAGGGGCCTTTTAATCTCTTTGTGTTTCCTGTCCCTGTTAGGGCGGGGAGTCATCCTCCTGGTGTGCTGTCGTGGAGGGTTCTTAGAAACCGAATTAACGGTAAGAATAATTCTATTTTTATGTTAAACGAAATAGGAAATCTGCAAATGCAAATGTGATTTTTATAGTAGCTAAATGTTTTATGTGAATATATTAAACCATTGCAACAATGTGTCCAAAAACATTATTAAAGGGAATCTGTCATCAGGTTTTTGCCATCTAATCTGAGAGCAGCATAACATAGGGACAGAGATTGTGATTTCAGTGGTGTTTCACTTACTGGGCTGCTTGATGTAGTTTTGATAATCTACTGCTGATTAAACAGGGATTTTATCATTAGAGGACTTCTTGGTGTGTGTCCAGGTAGTCCAGCATATTCATGAGCTCTGTATAACTGCTAGATCTGCATCAGAGAAAACATTGATTTTATCAAATTGACAGCAAACCGCTAAGTGACACATCGCTGGAATCAGGGTCTCTGTCTCTACATTATGCTGCTCTCAGATGAGGTAGCAAAAACCTGGCGACAGATTTCCTTTAACTTGCAGATACAGGGTTAATCTGCAGGTTAATAGCCACCTTAGGCCTTTTTCACACATGTGTGTCTCCGGTGCGTGTGACGAACGTTTTCCCACGTACCGGAGAGACCGACACACGTAGACCCATTACAATCAATCGGTCTGCGCACACGTGCGTGTTTCCACATGGACCATGTGTCTGTGTGCTCCACACGTAGACATGTCCATTTTTCTCCAGCAGCACGGGTGTCACACGGCACGAACACTGTGATCCGTGTAACATCACTGTGACATGTACCAGAGAAAACCATGTCTGTGAAATAAAATTAATTTGTACACTCACCTTCTCCAGCGCTGCTATCTCTGCCGCTGCTGTCACTTGCTTCCAACCCTCGCTCATCATGCTCAGTGCATATGCACCACACAGAGGACAGCATGTACAGGTAAGTATACAAATTCATGCTATGTACTATGCGAATGTCACACAGCTCACTGACGGCAAACGCACACACATACGCACCTACACGACGGACTGTGCAAAACGTGTGTGTTTTGCATGGACGTGTGAAAGAGGCCTTACTGAAAGTGCTGTTACCGGCAGAAAATGAACTTTATTCCTCCCGGAAGCCACTTTCTTCATTTTCATTCAGTGCTATCGGTGCAGCTGAAGCATCTTCCGTCACTGTTCACTGCATTTTAACAGTACATGTTGTAACTCTTCTGTGAAGAGCTGTCAATTAATGTGCCAGTGTGTGAATGTAGCTGCTCTGGGCACGCATCTACAGTCAGGGCCAGAAATATTTGGACAGTGACACAAGTTTTGTTATTTTAGCTGTTTACAAAAACATGTTCAGAAATACAATTATATATATAATATGGGCTGAAAGTGCACACTCCCAGCTGCAATATGAGAGTTTTCACATCCAAATCGGAGAAAGGGTTTAGGAATCATAGCTCTGTAATGCATAGCCTCCTCTTTTTCAAGGGACCAAAAGTAATTGGACAAGGGACTCTAAGGGCTGCAATTAACTCTGAAGGCGTCTCCCTCGTTAACCTGTGATCAATGAAGTAGTTAAAAGGTCTGGGGTTGATTACAGGTGTGTGGTTTTGCATTTGGAAGCTGTTGCTGTGACCAGACAACATGCGGTCTAAGGAACTCTCAATTGAGGTGAAGCAGAACATCCTGAGGCTGAAAAAAAAGAAAAAATCCATCAGAGAGATAGCAGACATGCTTGGAGTAGCAAAATCAACAGTCGGGTACATTCTGAGAAAAAAGGAATTGACTGGTGAGCTTGGGAATTCAAAAAGGCCTGGGCGTCCACGGATTACAACAGTGGTGGATGATCGCCGCATACTTTCTTTGGTGAAGAAGAACCCGTTCACAACATCAACTGAAGTCCAGAACACTCTCAGGGAAGTAGGTGTATCTGTCTCTAAGTCAACAGTAAAGAGAAGACTCCATGAAAGTAAATACAAAGGGTTCACATCTAGATGCAAACCATTCATCAATTCCAAAAATAGACAGGCCAGAGTTAAATTTGCTGAAAAACACCTCATGAAGCCAGCTCAGTTCTGGAAAAGTATTCTATGGACAGATGAGACAAAGATCAACCTGTACCAGAATGATGGGAAGAAAAAAGTTTGGAGAAGAAAGGGAACGGCACATGATCCAAGGCACACCACATCCTCTGTAAAACATGGTGGAGGCAACGTGATGGCATGGGCATGCATGGCTTTCAATGGCACTGGGTCACTTGTGTTTATTGATGACCTAACAGCAGACAAGAGTAGCCGGATGAATTCTGAAGTGTACCGGGATATACTTTCAGCCCAGATTCAGCCAAATGTCGCAAAGTTGATCGGACGGCGCTTCATAGTACAGATGGACAATGACCCCAAGCATACAGCCAAAGCTACCCAGGAGTTCATGAGTGCAAAAAAGTGGAACATTCTGCAATGGCCAAGTCAATCACCAGATCTTAACCCAATTGAGCATGCATTTCACTTGCTCAAATCCAGACTTAAGACGGAAAGACCCACAAGCAAGCAAGACCTGAAGGCTGCGGCTGTAAAGGCCTGGCAAAGCATTAAAAAGGAGGAAACCCAGCGTTTGGTGATGTCCATGGGTTCCAGACTTAAGGCAGTGATTGCCTCCAAAGGATTCGCAACAAAATATTGAAAATAAAAATATTTTGTTTGGGTTTGGTTTATTTGTCCAATTACTTTTGACCTCCTAAAATGTGGAGTGTTTGTAAAGAAATGTGTACAATTCCTACAATTTCTATCAGATATTTTTGTTCAAACCTTCAAATTAAACGTTACAATCTGCACTTGAATTCTGTTGCAGAGGTTTCATTTCAAATCAAATGTGGTGGCATGCAGAGCCCAACTCGCGAAAATTGAGTCACTGTCCAAATATTTCTGGACCTAACTGTATATGTCTGAAAGCTGTAGCCTCTCTGGGGGAATACAGTTAATTTTCTCCCAGTGGCCTCACATTCAGTAAGGTGGCATGACAGCTTTGTAATGCACTTAACCTGCAGATAAACCCTATATAGTCATGGCTGAAATTGTTGACACCCTTGAAATTGTTCCAGAAAATGTAGTATTTCTGCCAGAAAATTATTGTAAGCACACATGGTTTGTTATACACGTTTATTTGCTTTTTGGTGGTGTTTTTTTGTGTTTTGTTTAGTTCCAATACACATAGAGAAAACAAGGCAAATTGTACATAATTTCACTCACAAATCCAAAAATGGGCCAGACAAAATTGTTGGGACACAAATTAATATTTGGTTGCACACCCTTTGGAATAAGAAACTGCAATCAATCGCTTCTTATAACAATTACCAAGCTTCTTAAACATCTCAACAGGAATTTTGGACCACTCTTCTTTTGCAAATTGCTCCCGGTCTCTCATATTTGAAGGGTTTCTTCTCCCAACAGGAATTTTAAGGTCTCTCCACAGGTGTTCAGTGGGATTTAGATCTGAACTCGACGCTGGCCACTTTAGTACTCTCCAGAGCTTTGTTTCCATCCATTTCAGGCTTCTTAAAGTATGTTTGGGGTGATTGTCCTGCTGGAAGACCCATTACCTAGGACACAAACTCCGCTTTCTGACGCTGGGTACTGCATTGATAATCTTCAGATGATGCCTCACAAACAGCCAAGGCACCCAATGCCAGAGGCAGCAAAAAAAATTTACTTCCACTATATTTGACTGTAGGTTCTATACTGTTATTTTCTTTGCAGGCCTCATTCTGTTTATGGTAAATAGTTGAATGATGTGCTTTACAAAAAAAAAGCGAAATCTTAGTCTCATCTGTCCACAAGATGAATTCACATAAGGATTTTGGCAAACTGCTTTCTGGCTTTTTTTTTTTTTTTTTTTTTTTTTTTTTTAAGGTCTGTGTCAGCAGTGGGGTCCTCCTGGGTCTTTTGCCATAGTGTTTCATTTCATTCAAATGTGGATGGATAGTTTTGTACTAACTCTGATGTTCCCTGTGTGTGCAAGAAAGTTTGAATTTCTTTGAAACTTGATTGGGGATGCTTATCCACCATCCATACGATCCTGAGGTGCAAACTTTCATCAAATTTTCTCTGCCATCTGTGTCCACGGAGATTAACTACAATGCCATGAGTTGTAAACTACTTGGTTATATTACGTACTGTGGACAAAGGAAAATCAAAGTCTCTGGATATGGACTTATAATAGATACTCGCATGGCACTTACGTGACATAAGGAATACCAAATGGATCTCACTCGTCCTACTCTCCTGGATAAGAATCATAGATTTTTTTTATTTATTTTTTTTTATGCTTGTGTGACTCCTCCTGCCTTAGAGGTATAATACACAAATTTGGTCTTCATGGAAGAGTGTCAAGAAGAAGGTTTGCCGTGATATGGCAAATATTCAAAGCAAGAAGGCCTGTGATGGTGTCTCCGCAGGCCTTCTTGCTTTGAATATTTGCCAGGGGGCATTGCTCTAGAATCACTGTGTTGAGAAACACGTGATGGTGTCTCCGCAGTGGTGGATGTTGATCTCCCTAAGGTCAACCATCCTTGCTCACATAGTCTTTTACTAGGCAATGTCCCACTAGCCAGATTCCTACTCCACACTGATGAGGGGCAAATACCCCGAAACGGCTGTCTGTGGATAGATACCATGTTTGGCATAGGTGGTCTCCTTGACTGGAGACTGCCCTTCCCGTGGTTGTTCCTTCTCGGTGAAAGACCTGGCTAGTTTCCTGCCAGCGTTGAGAAACATGTGATGGTGTCTCCGCAGGCCTTCTTGCTTTGAATATTTGCCAGGGGGCATTGCTCTAGAATCACTGTGTTGAGAAACACGTGATGGTGTCTCCGCAGTGGTGGATGTTGATCTCCCTAGCATAGATTAAGAGATCTTTAGAAAAAGTATTTCTAAAGATCCTTTATGAGGTGGAAATGTGCACAGGGACTAGTGACAGGGGCATTATTTCCTCCAACTAGTCTGCTCTCTTAGCACACCCACAGGGGCGTGCTAACATGCTATGCAATGCCCAGCACCATTGGCATGGATGCGCGTACCTGTCCTTTGTCATCACCTCAGACGTTGGGTTTAGGCTCAATGGCATGATCAGAAGTCACTGCAATTCTGGTCATGCGCACTAGACCTCTCTGAGGCCGGAATGTGTACACCTGGCTTCATAGTGCACATGACCGGAAGTACGGTGACTTCTGATACTGAGCACGGAGTCAAAACCCGGCATCTGAGGCAGTGACAATGGACACAGGTACGCACATCCATGCCGATGATGCTGGAGATTGAATAGCCTGTTAGCACACCCACAGGGGCGTACTAACATGCTAAGAGGGTAGACTAATCGGGGGAAATATCGCCCTTGTGACTAGTCCCTGCGCTCATTTCTATCTCAAAGGATCTTTAGAACTACTTTTTCTAAAGATCTCTTTATCTATGCTAGTATATACAGGGACAGTTAGGCAGCGATTAGTAATATGCACCCAGAAATGCTTGTGTATACAGGGACGGTTAGGCAGGGATTAGCAATATGCACCCAGGACTGCTCGTGTTTCTGGGTGCATAGGGGACCTGACAGGTTCACTTTAAGGCTATGTGCACATGTTGAGTATTTGGTTGCAGAAATTTCTGCATCTTTTGATAGGAAAAACGCAGCACATAACATGCATTTTTTTTCATGTGATTTTGCATGCTTTTTTGCATGGGTTTATCATTGTTTTCAATGGTGAAAAACGCAGTCAACAACAGTGAAAGCACTGACATGCTACATATTATTTTTTTGCACCAAGTCTGGAAGGAAAAAAACTAAACGTTCACAAAACATCAGGCTTCTCATTGACTTTACTGGCACATGGATTTGCTTTCAGTTTTGTGACAAAACTGCATTTAAAAAAAAAAAAACCAAAAGACGATAAAAACACAATGTATGCACGTAGCCTAAGACTGCTACTAAAAACCTCTTACACTGCAGTAGGTCAGTAATGTACTGAAATCACTTTATTTTCATCATCATTTTGAGGCCACAAGGCACAGACCCCCATTCTTCATACCATGTAAAAATAGGAGATGAATTCAGGTGAAATTTAATTTTAAAGGGTTATTTTCAAAACTATAAAGTATCCCTGATACCTAGGATAATTGATAACGTGCTGATCATTGGTGTCTAATCACACCTCCAGCAATCCAGAGATTGAGGCTCTGTAGCCCATCCTGAATGCAGTGGAGATGCACATGCTCGGCCTCCACCTCATTCATTGCCCATTAGACTGCTGTAAATAACAGTGAACTGTGATGAGCTTTCTCCAGCAGTCACATAGAGAATGCGCATCACAGCTCTATTCCAGTGAGTGGTTGCAGACCACTTACAGTGCTGGCCAAAAGTATTGGCACCCCTGCAATTCTGTCAGATAATACTCAGTTTCTTCTTGAAAATGATTGCAATCACAAATTCTTTGGTATTATTATCTTCATTTAATTTGTCTTCAATGAAAAAAAAATAAAATTGTCATAAAGCCAAATTGGATATAATTCCACACCAA
This sequence comes from Anomaloglossus baeobatrachus, assembly GCF_048569485.1. Taxonomy (NCBI): domain Eukaryota; kingdom Metazoa; phylum Chordata; class Amphibia; order Anura; family Aromobatidae; genus Anomaloglossus; species Anomaloglossus baeobatrachus. The sequence goes on along the minus strand of NC_134356.1, from coordinate 501,798,430 downwards.
ACATAAAAAAGGGGGTGGACAAAAGTATTAGCACTGTTTGAAAAATCATGTGATGCTTCTCTAATTTGTGTAATTAACAGCACCTGTAACTTACCTGTGGCACCTAACAGGTGTTGGCAATAACTAAATCACACTTGCAGCCAGTTGACATGGATTAAAGTTGACTCAACCTCTGTCCTGTGTTCTTGTGTGTACCACATTGAGCATTGTGAAAAGAAAGAAGACGTAAGAACTGTCTGAGGACTTGAGAATCCAAATTGTGAGGAAGCATGAACAATCTCAAGGCTACAAGTCCATCTCCAAAGACCTGAAAGTTCCTGTGTCTATGGTGCGCAGTGTCATCAAGAAGTTTAAAGCCCATGGCACTGTGGCTAACCTCCCTAGATGTGTAAGGAAAAGAAAAACTGACGAGAGATTTCAACGCAAGATTGTGCAGATGGTGGATAAAGAACCTCGACTAACATCCAAACAAGTTCAAGCTGCCCTGCAGTCCGAGGATACAACAGTGTCAACCCGTACTATCCGTCGGCATCTGAATGAAAAGGGACTGTAGGTAGAATACCCAGAAAGACCTTACTTCTTACCCCGAGACATAAAAAAAAGCCAGACTGGAGTTTTTGCAAAACTTACCTGAGAAAGCCTAAAACGTTTTGGAAGAATGTTCTCTGGTCAGATGAGACAAAAGTAGAGCTTTTTGGGAAAAGCCATCAACATAGAGTTTGCAGGAAAAAAAAAAGGCATTCAAAGAAAAGAACACGGTCCCTACAGTCAAACATGGCGGAGGTTCCCTGATGATTTAGGGTTGCTTTGCTGCCTCTGGCACTGGACTGCTTGACCGTGTGCATGGCATTATGAAGTCTGAAGACTACCAACAAATTTTGCAGCATAATGTAGGGCCCAGTGTGAGAAAGCTAGGTCTTTTTCAGAGGTCATGGGTCTTCCAGCAGGACAATGACCCAAAACACACTTCAAAAAGCACTAGAAAATGGTTTTATAGAAAGCACTGGAGACTACTAAAGGGGCCAGCAATGAGTCCAGACCCGAATCCCATAGAACACCTGTGGAGAGATCTCAAAATGGCAGTTTGGAGAAGGCACCCTTCAAATCTCAGGGACCTGGAGCAGTTTGCTAAAGAAGAATCGTCTAAAATTCCAGGAGAGCATTGTAAGAAACTGATGGTTACCGGAAGCGGTTGTTCAGTTATTTTGGCTAAAGGTTGTGCAACCAAGTATTAGGCTAAGGGTGCCAATACTTTTGTCTGGCCCATTTTTGGAGTTTTGTGTCAAATGATCAATGATTTGATTTTTGTTTCATTCTCTTTTTGTGTATTTTCATTGCAAGCAAATTAAATGAAGTTAATAATACCAAAGAATTTGTGATTGCAATCATTTTCAAGAATAAACTGAGTATTATCTGACAGAATTACAGGGGTGCCAATACTTTTGGCCAGCTCTGTATCTCGGGTTTTCAGGGGTCCCAGCGGTCAGACCATAAGTGATCAGCAAATTATGCTCCAGCCAACTAAGGCCCGTTTCAAACATCCGGCATTTCGCTGAATGCCGGATCCGACACGCATGCAGTACAGTACATTAATTTACCGTGGAAGCACGACACCTTGCGGACAAATGCGGTTGTGCATGAAGCACAGAATCACGTGGTGTCGCGCTTCCACGGTAAATGAATGTACTGCACTGCATGCATGCCGGATCCGGCATCCTTTGAAATGCCTGATGTGTGAAATAGGCCTTATGAACGAGTTATCCATAGATACAGGGCAACTTATGATTAGGGGAATGACATATAACTGACAGAATAGGTGCCTAAAGTGTTTAAGAAGGATTTCGAAATTGAATTTCAAATTGCAGATATATTTACAAAATGGCTACATATTTAGATATTAATAATTTATCTCAAGTGGATAGTTTTAAAATAAAATTATATAAAAATGTATACTGCAGCTGCTGACTAAGACAATAGTTAAGAACAGTATAAGTGCCTGCATTGTTGGCGCCTACATATGGACATCACCGACTTCTTACTGCTGTTTTATAGATGACTATAAGGTAACATGTCGCCTTGGAAAATGCTATTTACCTGCAGCTATTTGGTTAATCTGCAGGTAAATAGTGTCCCTATGCTGCCTGGCTGTCTCAGAATGTGACTACTGGGTGAAAATGAACTTATTCCATCCTGGGAGCTGCCGGCTTTCAGTCACTGGGACGTGGTCAGAGTGATTAGTCATCGCTCACAGCACGGCTCCACACAGATGTGCTGAAGAGCTAGCTGTCAATCAAAGTGCTGGGGTGAGCATGCAACCATCATTTGCAGTGCTGTGAGCAGTGACTGTAACTGATAAATACACACCCCTTAACTGAAACCCAGCAGCTCCTGGGGGACACATGTTCATTTTCTCCTGGTAGCTGCACTTTCAGTAAGGCGGCCGGTCAGCTATTTAACTTCATATTAACCCTAAATCTGCAGGTAAATATTGTTTTCCAAGGTGACACAAGTTTCTTTTAATTGCTTGTCTTTTTCCAACTACTGAATTTAGAAAAGTTTTTTGTTTTTTTTCTCAACTTAAGGTGAAACAGACTAGAATTGAAATGGGCCTCACTGGAGGTTTAATCAGAAGATCTGCGAAAGGCAGAACATTGTAGAACAGCCAGAAAACTGAAATCAGAATTTTCCAGCAGCCGGTTTTCCCAGGCTTTTGTGTCCTGGTCTCCAATGTCGTTTTGCTCAGCCTCTTTTGTTGCTATGTTCTTAATCCCCTTGAAGGGTAACATTCTGCACTGTTTCAGTTTGTCTTGTAAATGATAATGCTTTTTATAAGAACTGGCAAAGTGGCAAAAAAAAAAAGAAATCTGTAATGAGTTGTAACAGTCTTCCATCTTGTGTGTGGAATTGTTTGCTTTCAGTCCTTTTAATTTGCATGTCTGCTTATTACAGAAAGTCCAAAATACTTATTGCATATTTTACAGTATTTTTTGGCACTCTCACCGTGAACTGCTGAAGAAACGTTAGCCTTGCAGCGTGACTCATGACTATCTGGGTTTTCTCCTGCTGAGTACGAGGTTGAAACACTTTCCTGAACACTTAGTCCATTGCTGTAAGCCTCAGCCTCTGGTTTACCAAATGTTATGTTCAAATGTCATTTTAATGCCAGTTTCTGTTTGCAAATTTACATAACATTTTCTTGTTACTTGTTACCTGAAATTATTTTATTGATTAATACTAGCCAAGGAGATGACTATCAGTCCTAGTCGTAAGTTTTGATTATACTGGTCACACGCTATAAGGGCCCCTTCACACACATGTGTTGCACCACCATCCATGTGGCCATCATGTGTGTCGTCCGTGTGACACTTACCACAATAAAACGCATTCAAGCAATTACAGATTTTTATGTGTAAAATTGTTCAAAGATAATGATGGATAGAAAGAAAGATTGATAGACGATAGATATAGAGTAAAGAAATAATTTGTATAGCTTTCTATTAACCACATAATTAAATTATAAAAATGACATCGGGTTCAGACCCATTTTTGGTATCCAGCTAAGGTAAAACAGATAGCTGGGGGCTGATATTATTAGGCTGGGAAAGTCCATGGTTATTGGACCCTTTCTTACCTAAAAATACTAGTTTGCAGTCGCTAAAAGAGGAGCAGCACATTAGATATTCCAGATCTACCACTTCGCATTTGCTCTTTCTGATGCCCTAGTGCCTTGGCAATAGAGTTAATGGTGTTGGGGTTGATGTCCGCTGTAAAGTGTCCAAAAACACAGCTGACACCAAGGCTGGGTGTTAGTAATGGAGAGGTGTCTACCCCCAATACTAGTCCAGTAATAAAAAGGAAAAACACAAAAATACTTGACTGGGACACTAGACAGGAATACGAGGGATTGCTGATAAGTCTTTGGCTTTACCCAGAAAGAAACTAGAAAGGATGATGAACCTTTACATTTATTCCACATACTCTCCACTGATGTCAACACCCTTCTTACATCGGTATTCCGAGTTCCGTAAGCCTAGCAACAAGAAGGACTTCGGGTGTCCCTCAAACCAGGCAAATTTGGTACCCTTGAAGTGTTTCTTCATGTTTATAAACAGATAATAGGCAGCATTCTTGCAGAAACATGAATTTCATCACTCCTCTGCTCTCAGTTTCTGTGAATATCGCATTAGACTCCACCATCTTGTTTTCCCACGTGCGTAGAACACTATTGCCATAAGCAACAAACACAACATTTTGAAAACCTATATTAGACGTATAAATCTTTCATGCGATGTAACATTCATTACCTTAGAAACAAAAAAGATCACAAAGCCAAAGACTTATCAGCAGCCCCACGTATAATATTATGTATTCCTTTTACACTGCTTACTACTAGTGTTAAGAGAATCCTTGGATATTCTGGTTCACCGCACCAGCACGGACTAAAAATAAAATTAGGTTCAGCAGACAAACTTGACCCCAGTTGCCGAACCACATATAAGGCCTGCGTCACACTGGCGAGAGATTTGCGCGAGTCTCTCACTGCATCACCTTGGACAGCCTGATGTGTGGCGCCCCTCAGGCTTCAGTCGCCATAGAGTATTGCACCCAAAATTGGGTGTGATGCTAAACCTGGTTCCTCAGGAGATCAGTCCCGGTTTCACCACTTACACACACAAATACACACCAGGTTGCCCTGTCCCATTGGGGACTGGGCTAGGGTCGGGTAATACTGTAAAGGGGTCGCCGACAGAGTGGGGCCCCAGTCCCACTAGCTTAGGACCTGGGAGGGAGGAGGAGCAGACAGCAGTGGGAGTCAGGAGCAAACACAACAGTTAGGAAGTTCTCCAGCAGGAGAGCAACGGAGAAGACATGCCTCACAGGTGCTCCGGTGGGAAGGGGGAATAGTTCACACGGTTGTCGTGGGTAGTATGCATCTACTCCCCTCGGAACCAGCACCACACAGGGCGGCAGGACCCTAGGGAAGATCATACTTCATGTTGGTTTTCCAGAATCTGCCTGGATGGGGAAAGTTTCAAGCTTCCCTGACTGCACAGAGCTCGACAGCACAGTGCCAGAGAGGGTCTGGGGCCTCGCATCAAGCCGGACCCCGTATCTGAATCGTGGCACCTGCATATAGGGACAAGAGTACTACTCCTAAAAACCCGGGTCCTCATGTAGCTTCAAGCCAGGGGATCTACTGACAGGCGCTTTAAGGAGGGAACCCACCGAACACCAAAACAGACTGATCTCTAAAGGGATTCGGGTTCGACGGAGCCCATCATAGCAAGTGACCGGTATTAGCTGGGCGAGCGGCACAACACCAAAAGTGAGTAAACAACCTGGAACCGCAGCCATAGACTCTGACTCTTTATTACCGATTCCCAGGCCGCATACCACAGGTGGCGTCACGACATTCACCTCACAACTACCCCCAACATCTCCCCCCTGCTCTCTTCTGAACGCCTCGAGGCAACGGAGTCGGCCTAGGCCGCTCGTGACCACGACAGTCGACGGCCCGGCGACGAGTAGGTTAAATGCACCTGCCCCATGGGGAGCTACAGATGCTCTCCAGACACGAGCGTCTCAGCTGCCTAAAATTCATGCAGCTCCTGTCAGGAGTGTGCAGTCGTGTCGGATGATGCGGTGCAAGACTTGCGTGAGTCTGTCGCCAGTGTGACTATGGCCTAAGTCGAAGGCACCTGAACTTGTGTTCTAAAATGGTGCTACTAAGGGCTAGGGGGAGCTGCAAAAGAAAGAAAATAAGGAATAAAGCAGAATAGCTATACTTGCCAACCTTCCCTGTGTCTGTAACGCTGCTTCCGGTTCCAATCATTAGCTGCCATGCATATTCACTTCTTCCACCGCCCACCATCAGTCCCGGCGACTGTGACTAGATGCTGTCAGACCGCGCCCCCCAACCTCTGTCACAGCGTCTGTGATTGGTTGGCTGTCTGTAAAAATAAACAAAAAAAAAACCAATGGAGTAGGGCCCCCCATATATTGATACCCAGCACAGATAAAGCAGATGGCTACAGGCTTCAACACTCAGCTGCGCACGTTATGTTGGCTGTGTATATAAATACGAGAACCCCATGCGGCTTTTTTAAAAATTATTTCAATAATTTTAAAATCCAGCATGCAGTCCCCCCTCAATTTTGATACCCAGCCAAGATAAAGCTAAGATAAAGCCGACAGCTGGGGGCTGGTATTTTCAGGCTGGAGAGGCACATGGTTATTGCTACCCCATCACTCCGCCTAAAAGTAGCAGCCTGCAGCCGCCCCAGAATTGTCGCATCCATTAGATGTGACAATTCTAATAATAATCATAATCTATATTTCTATAGCGCAAACCTATTCCGCAGCGCTTTACAATTCAGAGGTTCATCTACAAGTAATAGTGATAGAAACTACAATAATTAAAGCAGCAAAGACAACCCTGCTCGTGAGAGCTTACAATCTACAATGAGGTGGGAGGGATGACTGGGTACAGTAGCTTATTTATAATGACAGTCAAGCTATCTCAAAGAAAGAAATGGGTGGGTTAGTTAAAGGCTGCCTGAAACAGTCAGAAAATCTTTGAGTTGCTTTTGGGTGCGGTGGAGCTTGATGGAGAGTTATGTTGTGAGAAGTCGTGGAGAGGGGCTATTTGGACTTAATTCGATTAGGGAGTGTGATAGGCCACCCTAAAAAGATGTGTATTTAGGGAGCATCTCAAGCTGAGTAAGTTGTGGTTTGTCCTAGTTTCTTTGAGTAGAGCATTCCAGAGGATTGGTGCAGTTCAGGAGAAGTCTTGTATCCAGGAGTGGGAGGTTCGGATTATTGTGGATGTTAGTCGAAAGTCATTTGCAGAGCTTAGAGAACGGGTAGGGTGATAGACAGAGATGAGGGTGGAGATGTATGGGGGTGTGCGCAATGGGGGGAGCTTTGTGGGAGAGAAAAAGTAATTTGAATTGGATCCTGTGATGTATGGGCAGCCAGTGCAATGACTGGCACAGAGCAGAAGCATCTGAGTAACAATTAGCCAGATAGGTGACCCTGGCTGCTGCATTAAGGATGGACTGTAGAGGAGAGAGCCTAGTTAGGGGGAAACTGATTAATAGAGAATTGCAGTAGTCAAGGTGAAAGGGAATCAGGAACACGGTGAGGGTTTTTGTAGTTTCCATGGTGAGAAAGGGGCAGATTCTAGAGATGTTCTTGAGTTGTAGGCGACAGGAGTGGGCAATTGATTGTATGTGGGAGGTGAAGGAGAGATCTTTATCCGGCTCATCCCGATTTGTCTGGTGCGGTGGCAATCAAGGTTATATAAGGGGTTAATGACAGCTGTCATTTGTCAAAAATCCCAGCTGCCACTAAGCCCTGGATTAGTAATGGGGAGGGGTCTATGACCCCTTCATTACTAACCCTGTTAGTCAAACGAAATAAACACAAAACAGAAAAATCCTTTATTTAAAAAAAAACACCTTCTTTCACCAATTTGATAATCTTAAAACACCCAGGTCTGAAGTAATCCACCCCACAATGTCCCACAATGATCTCGGCTCTGCTACATACTGAAGTTGCAGTGTGCGGACACTGCTGCTGTGAGTGTTGATGTCACTGAGATTACCTAAGGTCATAGCTGGAGGTTTCCATCATACTCCACCTCAGGTGACCTCATTGAACCCAGTGAACTCTTTGAGTTCAATAAGACCTGCATCTCCTGACAGAAAACGATATTTTTTTTGCCAAATGTTGCAGATTTGGTGCTGGAATTTATACACCAAATTCCTCCACCAAATATGCATCTCCTGGGAAAAACCGTATTACGTTTTTATGTGTTTTTTTTTTTCCAGGAGATGCAGATTTGGTGCAGGAATTTTGTGTAGAAATTCCAGGACCAAATCTGAATCACCTGGCAGAAAACTGCACAAACAGCACGGTTTTGATGTCATTTCGGTTCGGTTTTCTTCCAGGAGATGCAAATTTGGTGCAGAAATTTATGCACTAAATTCCTGCACCAAAGCTTATGGCAGAAAAAAACATATCAAAATGATAAGCCATGAGATGCAGATTTGGTGCAGGTATTTGGTGTATAACTTCCAGCACCAAATCTGCATCACCTGGCAAAAAAACCCTGTGGTTTTGATGTGGTTTTCTGCCAGGAGATGCAAATTTGGTTCTAAAATGTCTGCACCACATTTCTGCACCAAATTTGCATCTCTTGGCAAAAAACTGCACCAAAACGGTGTCAAAACTCAAGAACCCTGGCCCTCCCCAGGCTGAGAATACAAGCCCCCAGTTGTCCACTTTATCTTGCCTGATAACAAGTACACCTGGGGGCTGCAGCCTGTAGCCATCTGCTTTAGATGCGTTGGGTTTCAAAAATACTGAAAGAATTGACATTCTGCAGATTTAAGTCAGCACCAAATTTGCAAGGGGAAAAAAAAAGTGTGCATGAGACTTCAGGATTCTCATTTACTTTGCTAGTATCAGGAAATTGTGACATCTGAGCAGAAAAAAACGTGAGAAATATGCAACATGTACACAGGCCTTAAGCGTTTAGTCAACACTTTACTCTGCACTGACATTCTAAAAGTCAGGCAGAGTAAGCAGGTTGTAAATGAACATGCAGCTGTAAGAGCATGCAGCTGACTGTCAGACACAGCCAGACTCCCTCCACAGATGATAAGCATGCTTACCTTTGCCATCTTTTTATACAAAGCACTGATTCAGCACTATATATATAGATTAGAAAATACTGTGCTTTCTCCTCTAGACCCAGCGGACATGTGATCACTGGATGTACGTTGGATGCAGGAACGTCTGGGAGGGGAATTTTCTCTGTAACTAGTGCTAATATACTAACCCTAGTTACAGGGCACATCAGTAATAAAAAAGGTCTTTTAAGACGTTATAGGGGCAAAAGTGTATGAAATAAGTGAAAAAAAAATAAAAAATGCAAGAAAAAACACACTGCCAGTCTGAATAGCAGCTTGTAGCCCTTCCCCCGTAAAAAAATACTTCTCCAATAAATCAAAATAATTTATTCGGAAAGGGGAGTGCAATTTCAAATGGTTTTAGGGTTTATGTAGCTTTTAGTTACTCTATATACTCTATAATAGGGTTTAATTATTCTGTGTATAGGGTTTAGTTATTCAAGCTCTCCATCTTTTTACAATACTTTCTTCCTCCTATGTTATAGAAATTCTGTACTCCTTACTGTAAAGTGCATGTTCCACAGTTAAGGTTATATAAGGACATGAGTAGCAGTGGGATTTGCTTATTTTTTATGGGACAAGGCGTTTATTTTAAATATATTTTGTAGCAGTTTTGCTTTAAAGGGTTTTTGGAATCCCTGTGATCTGAACACCCTTCTCTCATAAGTGAGGAACTCATTTATGATTTTGATCTTTAATCAAATATTTTTTTTCTGGCTATTTTATATAATCCCAAGTTCAGAACCTTTGTATAAGTTATGATTCCATTGGGTGTGGATCATGAATCATTATATAGAGATGTTAACAGGTTTAGGATTTAGAAATAACGTCAACTAACAAAAAGCAATATAGATTGTAAATCATATAATGCACCTTGCATAGATTAGTAATAAAAGTATAATACATAGTCCTTGCGAAATAAGTGTTATCATATTGATTATTTATTGTGAAAATGTGATGAATAAATTAGCGCCCAATGCCAGACATCCTCTATATGGTCCTCGGTGACTGCTGATCTGGGTGTTAATCTCTTCTTTTCACTATGTGTTTACCTCATATGTTAGAGAATTCTAGAACATCTTGTACTGTTGTTCCTTATACAAAACTGCATTATAGGGCGTGTCTCATAAGAACATGACCTACTGTATAAAATATGTTTTTGTTAAACCTTTTTTAATCATTTTGGGTGTTTTTGTATTTATATTTTAACATCAACATATATATGACACTTTTGATTGTGTAGAGGTCATTTCTAGGACTGTGGTCACACATAAAATATTATTGCAGTTTTTAGTACAGGTTTTTAGGCCAAAGAGAGTAGACTCCAAAGGAAGGACATATGCTACTTCTTTTAACTACTGTAGATCAGAGCAAAATCTGCAAGCAGAAAAAGATATTGCCCACTAGTCCAAAATGTGTAATAGTAACAATAGCAGGGACTAAAACTTAACTTTACTAGTTATCGATAAAATAACAATAAAATGACAATAAAGTTTAAGTGCAAAAATACAAAGTGCGAAAAAATCAGAAATGGAATAATCTCACCCAAATTTTTTTTCACAGGCAAGGATACCAAGCATACACAGTCAGGGCGGGCTGAAAACACCAGGGTAATGTCTCAATTTGTCATGTACAAACAACCCTTGTCATGCCCCATGTAAAGCTTCCGCCCTAACAAACGTACCACCGTTTATCATTGCACACACAGGTTTTTTCTGACCTATTATACAGGTCTGGTACCTGCTCCAAGCTGTACCTATCCCTGCCACTGCAGGTTGATATTCAGACCCCCCTTTTTCTCTCTCCCCTGATGAACTCTCTTTACTGAGAGGGAAACGCGTTGGGAGGGCGTTTCTTGTTTACATGGTTGTGGGGCAGACAGCTCACTAGGGTGCTGCCCTTGTTAAGGCGGAAGCTTTACATGGGGCACGACAAGGGTTGTTTGTACATGACAAATTGAGACTTTAGTAGAGCAATGCAAAAAAATCTCGCATTGGAATCGGACACATGTTAGTCAATGATTCAGCTCGCATTTGCGATTTTTTTTTTTTTTTTTTTTTTTTCTCAGTCCAAATCGGACTGAGAAAAAAATCGCAGCATGCTGCTTTTTTGCGAGTTTCTACTGCGAGTCTCTCCAATGCAAGTCTATGGGAGCGTGTAAAAAATTGGATGTCACGGGACGGCACTCACACCATCCTAGTGACATCCGATTTTCTAAATAAATTTCTCGCATGTTTCCTAAAACACTGGAAACAAGTGATGTCTCACAATGTCTGTCAATCACTATTCTCTGTCAGTCGGTCTCTCCCTCTCTATTCTCTCTCTGTCGGTCGGTCACTATCTCTGTCCCTCTCTCTCTGTCCATGTCGGTCTATCCCTCTCCCCCCCTCTCTCATATACTCACCGATCCCCGATCACCAGCGCGGCGCTGCACGGCGTTCACACTGCTCCGGCGGCTTCTCCTCTTTTGAAAAAGCCGGCCGCTCATTATTCAATCTCGTATTCCCTGCTTTACCCGCCCACCGGCACCTATGATTGGTTGCAGTCAGACACGCCCCCACGCTTAGTGACAGCTGTCTCACTGCAACCAATCACAGCAGGCGGTGTGTGTCTCTATGCTGAGCAGTGAAATAAATAAATAAATAATTAAAAAAACGACGTGCGGTTCCCCCCCAATTTTAATACCAGCCAGATAAAGCAATACGGCTGAAGGCTGGTATTCTCAGGATGGGGAGCTCCACGTTATGGGGAGCCCCCCTGCCTAACAATATCAGTCAGCAGCCGCCCAGAATTGCCGCATACATTATATGCAACAGTTCTGGGACTGTACCCGGCTCTTCCCGATTTGCCCTGGTGCGTTGGCAATCGGGGTAATAAGGAGTTAATGGCAGCCCATAGCTGCCACTAAATCCTAGATTAATCATTGCAAGCGTCTATGAGACACCCCCAATGATTAACCTGTAAATTAAAGTTAATAAGCACACACAGTGAAAAAATCCTTTATTTGAAATAATAAACAATAACAAAGACCCTCGTTCACCACTTTATTAAGTATGCAAAAAACCCATCCATATCCGGCGTAATCCACGGAGGTCCCTCGACGCTCTCAGCTCTGCTACATGAAGGTGACAGGAGCTGCAGAAGACACCGCCGCTCCGGTCAGCTCCACGCAGCAACTGAGGTGAGAAGCGCGATCAGCTGATGTAAGTCAGGTAACTCCCGGCCACCGCTGGATCCTCCAACAGCGACAGTAAGTCACCCGAGTGACAGCGATGAAGTCACAGGTGAGTTGCGGTCACGGGGGGAGGATCCAGCTAGCCGCGGGTAACTTGAGTGACAGCAGCGCTAATCGGGCTGCTCAATTCAGTCACTCAGGAGATTAGCAGTTACCGGTGAGTCCTTCACGGGTGACCGCTAATCAGTACGCGACACAGACAGAGCCGTGGCATGACAATGAAGTCGGGTGAAGTTCACCCGAGTTCATTCTGATCGTGCGGCTCTCTGTGTCTGCTGTCATCTGCCATTCAGCTCTGCTACATGGCTGTCTGTGGCTGCTGTCAACGGCCATGTAGCAGAGCTGAATGGCAGATGACAGCTGCTGAGAAAAAAAAGGATCACACACGGATCACACACGCATTGCACACGCACTGCAATCATGAGGAAAAATCTCAGGATCGCAGTGCAGTTGCATTGCACTCTAACCTAATGTGAACTAAAATCAGCCGAGTTTTTTTCAGCTAACTCGGACCGATTTTACTCGCATAGATGTGTTTCCAGCCTAAGAGTCTTGATCTCAACTTCATCAAGTCTGTCTATTACATGAGCAAGACAAAAGGATTTATGCAAGCTAATATCCACAGAAGATCTGGGGTCAGTTCTCCAGGATGTTTGTAGCAACCTCTCTCCCAAATTTATTTAAACACTCCATAAGGCAGAGTTGTCACATGAAATATTAGTTTCAGTTAGGTTACTTTTTTTAAAAAATGTTTTATTTTTTTAAATGTTTGCATTTTGCTAATTCATATACACTGGAGATTAATATTAGAGATCAATGTATGATCACTTGCCTTTGGTTTTTTTTTGTAAGGGGTACACAATGCCACTAGAACAGTGTTTCACATAAGATACAGAGTTTATCAACATAAAACCTTTATTTTGCCCAAAACGTGATGATCATAATTAGAGAACAGCAATGACTGTAGCATGAAGAAAGATTATACCGGTAAGTAAATTTTCTAAAGGTAATAGTCACCAATCAGTAGGAAGTGTACAGGCCTTTGCTTATAATGACTTCAGCATAACTGTGGCCACAGGACATCACTAGTCTCTCACACTGCTCAGGTGTGATTTTGATCCACTCTTCTTCCAGTCTCTATCACAGTTCTTTGACTGTTGTGGTTTTCGTGGCCGTAACTTTGTCACCAAGGATGGTTTTCTATTGGGTTTAGATCAGGACTCTAGACTGGCCATTGCTATGTTTCAATGTTTTCTGTTTCAAGAAACTGCTTTACCTGTTTTCCTGTGTGACAGGGGCATTGTCCTGCATGAAAATTGCTGGCTGATTGAGTGATGAGGGAAGTAAGGAACCATGTGTTGTTGAAGAAGGTTCTGATACACACTTGTATTCACTCTGCCATGTAGCTGTATGAAACGTCCAACTCCTGCGTCAGAAAACATTCCCCAAACCATGATACTTCCCCCACTACCTTTCACTGACTTGTTAACACACTTTGGGTTCAGTTCTTCCCTAGTTTGCTGACAAACATAATGTTTCCCATCAGACCCAAATAAATTAAACTTGCTTTCATCACTATCATGAACTGTGGAGCACTTCTCATCTGTCCACACAACATGCTCCTCACCAAAGGTTATTCTAGCCTTTTGATTTTTTTCTGCTAATGAGAAGTTTTCAGTCCAAATGCTCTTAGACCTTGTGATACTGTATGAGGCGACAGATCCTCCTTACCCTGTTCAGTGCTGAACTAGCGAGCAATTCGAGCTGCAGTGTTAGGCTATGTGCGCACGTCGCGTAAAAACATGCAGTTACGCTGCGCTTTGTAGCGCAGCGTAACTGCATGCGTCCTGCGGCCCCTGCACAGTCTATGGAGATTGTGCAGGGGCCGTGCGCACGTGGCGTCTAAGAGCGCAGCGCTTCGGCTACTGCCGAAGCGCTGCGCAAAAAGAAGTGACATGTCACTTCTTTCCTGCGCTTTGCCGGCAGCTCCTGCTCTGTCTATGGGAGGAGCTGCAGGCAGAGCGCATGGAATCGGCGCTCACTACGGACATTTCTGCAGCGATCTAAAGCGCACATGTGCTCTTCAGATCGCTGCAGAAATTTCTGCAGGGCTTGTACGCAACGTGCGCACATAGCCTTAAAATGATTATCCATTTAGAATCTCTGCATTATCCAGTCCTCTCTTGCATTTATCTTTTAAGGGTGACCAGCCTTCTTGGTGGACTTGAAAGAGTTTGTGATGTTGTAAAGATGCAATATTCTTGAAATCACAGACTTGGAATGGCCAACTTCTTTTCCTATGGCTGATAGGGTCACCCCTTTGGCCTTCATCTGGACAACCTGCTGCCGGAGGGTTTCTGTCATTTTGGAACTGCACATAGGACTACACAAGGACCTTAACATTTAGGAAATTGTGTGTTGTTCTCTAATTTTGATCTCCAGTGTATGTGTGTCATGCCTCGGATTTGATTTGGCTGCCTCCTGTGCTGTGGTCTGTTTCCTTCTCCACTGGACCACAGTCAGGTTCAGTTGCTGTCTGGGTTCTGAACAATTTGTCTTTGTGTTTACACATGTTGTTGTGTTGCCTTTCTGCCAACAGGTGTCTTCTATTATGTAATTTGGTCTGCCCTATCACTCAGTAGGTGACTCTATTTTAACCCTCCCCAGACTTCTATTCCCAGCTGCTGATATTTCTAAAGTGGACCCTGCTTCGATATGCAGCCTGTTGGATTTGTGGTTTTTCCTTGTTTCTTAATACTGCTAGTTTACTTTGTTTTACTCTGCACCTTCTCCTGGTTTCTTCAGGAGGTACGTGGAACCCTCAATGGCCTCTTAGGGAGCTATTGGTCCTAGTGGTCATCTGACTTATCCATTAGGATGGTTTCAGTCTACACAGGGGCTATTAGAGACTGCACAGCTGGGACAACTGGTCTGTTAAAGAACCGGGCAGTTCAGGTGTAGTAGTCTTAGGCTACTTTCACACTTGCGTTGGACGGCTTCCGTAGCATTGCGTTGTGTGACGGATGCAATGGATGCGTTGCATATAGTGGCACAACGGATGCTACGGATCGTACAAAACAATGGAAAGCTTAGGGTTTTTTTTTCTTCTTTACAGTTTTACCGGCAGCAGACTATTGTGAACGTTCAGCTGATCGCTCTCAATAGCCGGCGGCCGGTCGCTCAGCTGAGCGCTGTCACTTGCCGGCGGCCGGGCATGCCAGGGGGCGGGCGCTCAGCTGAGCGCTTTCACTTGCCGGCGGCCGGGCATGTCGGCGGGCGGGGCGCTCAGCTGAGCGCTCTCACTTGCCGGCGGCCGGGCATGCCGGCGGCCGGTCGCTCAGCTGAGCGCTGTTACTTGCCGGAGGCCGGGCATGCCGGCGGGCGGGCGCTCAGCTGAGCGCTCTCACTTGCCGGCGGCCGGGCATGCCGGCGGGCGGGCGTTCAGCTGAGCGCTCTCACTTGCCGGCGGGCGGGCGCTCAGCTGAACGTTCGGCCACCGAGAGACAAAATAAAGTTTGTGATTTAAAAAAGAAAAAAAAAAAAAAAAAAAGAGCATGCGCAGTGAAATCCTACGGATTGCGCTGCTCAAAAAAACGTTACCTGCTGCGTTTCTTCCGCCCGACGCAGCGTCAAAATAACGACGCTGCGTCTTCCAGCGGATGCAACGCAGACACTTGCGTTACAGTGCGTAGTCCATACAAGTCTATGGAGAATAGCGCAGTGCGTTAACGGACTGCGCTATTCTCCATAGTGACGGACTCCGCTGAACGCAAGTGTGACAGTACCCTTAGGTAAAACATTTTTTTCATTATCTACCATGTGTGCACTTGAGCGTGCATAACATGTATGGAGCGAAAGATACATGTATACTATATATACTACTACATCATACTACTTTAAATATATATATATTCTTCATATTAGTGATTGAAAGTTTGTGAACTCTTTCAAATTTTCCATATTTTTGCATACATTTGATTTCAACTTATATCAGATTACTGAATACAAGAAATGACTAAAAAAAATAAAATTTTTCATTTTGTAAATGAGGAAAATGCTCCAATATCAAATTTATGAGTGGCAAAAGTATGTTGATCTTTAGGTTTAGCAAATAATTTGGAGGTGAAATTAGACTCTGATGTTGTCAATCATTGGTATGACAATCATGTGACCTGTTTCATTTAAACAGAAATATATCAAAGACTTTTCTTCACACAATATTTGTTGAAGTGTATCATTGCACTAACAAAGGATATTTCTGCTGGAAACACTGTGGAGCAAAAAGCGCACTAGGATCTTACCATGTGGGGGGTAGTGAGAATAATGGAATATCACTCACCTATTCAGGTTGTGAAAGTCACAACCCCTGGAGAAGCTTATGATGTTGGTGGTTAGCTGCAGCTTACTTATACCCGGGCAGCATATATGGCACATATTTTCGTGATTGCACTAGAATCAAACATGTTTTGTTACCATGCACACATCATGCTCTGGTAATCCACCCAGCCCACCACGGGCCAGCTAGATATAGTGACGAGCTCCACCAAGCAGTTTTTTTGTCTGTTCTCACGCTTGCGCACTTGCTCCTTTCCCACGCTACTGACCTTTATTTACCTATACGCATGTGCACTCACATTTTTACCACGGTCTCCACTTTTGTCACCTTTCCACGCATGCGCTTTGACACAAAAATGTATTCTAGCAATTTTGCCGCTAAAAACAGAACTTTCTACACTTCTTGCATTGGCGTTGCAAGGCTCCCGTTCATCCACTATCTCATTCACAATGGTTTGAAGAAATATTAAGATATATTCAAATATATAACTACGGTATATTATTTGATTTAAGTTCATTAACCAGTTATTTTCCCTTGTTCTCCATTTTTTAATATTCTATGATAATTCGGATGCTCACTCCCTTTTTCTTGGAATCTGAACACGTATTCTGCATACATACATTTATTTCTCCTGGAAGCTCTGCGCAGCCACTATAGTACTTCGGGCTCATCCTGGTACAAGTTCATCACTTCCTCACCTATAACCCGAGTTCAAAACTAACTAACTCTCTCTCACTCCTCCTCTAAACGTTTATAAATCGCACATATATTTATTTTTTAATCCTTGTTCGCTCCACTTATTCCTGTTTTTATTTATACATAATGATAATCCTTTTTGCTGTGGATTAACCACAAAAGGAAATAACGACTAGAGGCAATGTTAATATTCTATAATTGCTAACTATTGATGTAACGGCTGATTGTCCAGCCATGATTTGAATCGTGCAGGGTAGTCTGCTGACGTGGCACTAGATCTGTATATATAGGAGTTCTGTCACTGCGGAGGACTTATGATTTCTTGAATGTCCTGAAGAAGGAGATGGATATATCTCTGAAATGCATAGACTTGTACTTCTAATAAAGGAATTTCTTTTACAAGATTAAATCCTGTGGTATAGTGCGGCTGAAACCCGATTTCTTCTCCATTGGATATATACAAAGGATATTTCTGAGGACCTCAGAAGGAGATATTGATGCTCATCAGGGTAGAAAAAGTTACAAAACCATCTCGAAAGAGTTTGGACTGTTTACAGATTGAGTAAAAATGGAGTAAATTTAAGACCATTGTTATCTTCCCCATAAGTCAGGGGTGGGGAACCTCCGGCCCGCGGGCCGTATACGGCCCGTGACGACATTTTATGCGGCCCCCGGGCACATTCCCGGGGACCATTGTGCTTTGGTGGCAGCCGCGCTTTTCCCGGCTGCCGGCCCTTTAAATCCCACTGCCTGATGCCCTGTGGGTAGATGCTAGAATGTACGGGCTCTCTCCAGATCCTGACTTCCAGGACCTGACTGCAGCCCATACATTCTAGGCTTATCCCCGGCCTGTGTGCTCTGGTGGGCGGGTAAGCAGCACGCTGCGATAAAGTCACACAGAAGAGCTGCAGCAGGTTTACCAGCCTCCCGAAACTGTGCTGTGTGTGTGTGACTCTCCCTCCCCCTCACTGCGAGTACTCAACCCATCGCTGCCCCCCCCCGCTCAGTGCTATGTACCCCCTCGTACTGTGTGTACCCCCCAATGCTGTGTGTACCCCCCAATGCTGTGTGTACCCCCCAATGCTGTGTGTACCCCCCAATGCTGTGTGTACCCCCTCGTGCTGTATGTACCCCCTAGTGCAGTGTGTACCCCCTAGTGCAGTGTGTACCCCCTAGTGCAGTGTGTACCCCCTAGTACAGTGAGTACCCCCTAATGCTGTGTGTACCCCTTAATGCTGTGTGTACCCCTTAATGCTGTGTGTACCCCTTAATGCTGTGTGTACCCCCTCGTGCTGTGTACCCCCTCGTGCTGTGTACCCCCTCGTGCTGTGTATACCCCCTCGTGCTGTGTGTACCCCCTCATGCTGTGTGTACCCCCTCATGCTGTGTACCTCCTAGTACAGTGTGTACCCCCCAGTGCTGTATGTACCCCCTAGTGCTGTGTGTACCCCCTCGTGCTGTATGTACCCCCCAATGCTGTGTGTACCCCCTAGTGCAGTGTGTACCCCCTAATGCTGTGTGTACCCCCTAATGCTGTGTGTACCCCCTAATGCTGTGTGTACTCCCTCGTGCTGTGTACCCCTTAATGCTGTGTACCCCCTCGTGCTGTGTGTACCCCCTCGTGCTGTGTGTACCCCCTCGTGCTGTGTGTACCCCCTCATGCTGTGTACCTCCTAGTACAGTGTGTACCCCCAGGTGCTGTGTGTACCCCCTAGTGCTGTGTGTACCCCCTAATGCTGTGTACACCACAGTGCTGTGTACCCCCTCAGCGCGGTGTAACCCCTCATTGCTGTCCGTGCCCCCCCTAGTGCTGTCTGTACCCCCTGGGTGATGTCTATGCCCCCCCACCAGTGCTGTCCGCACCACCTAATGCTGTCCATGCTGCCACCAGTGCTGTCCATGCCACGGTGAGTGCTGTCTGTGCCCCCCTTATGCTGTCCATGCTCCCCAGTGCTGTGTGCCACCTATCAGTGCTCTTAACTCGCTACTGCTGTCTGTACCCTCCCACTGCTTTCTATGCTCCCCAGTCCGTGCTCTCCTGTTGATGTCTATGTTCCCCCAGACCTGTCTGTCTCCCTAGTGCTGCCACCCAGTGCAGTCCGTGCTGCCACCCAGTGCAGTGCGTGCTGCCACCCAGTGCTGTGCGTGTCCCCAGTCATGTCTGTGCCACCGCCAGGGCTGTCCATGCCCCCTACTGATGTATATGCCCCAGCCCCTCCTGTGATGTATATGCCCCAGCCCCTCCTGTGATGTATATGCCCCAGCCCCTCCTGTGATGTATATGCCCCAGCCCCTCCTGTGATGTATATGCCCCAGCCCCTCCTGTGATGTGTACTCCCAGTGTCTCCTGTAATTTATGCGCCCCGGCCCCTCCTGTGATGTGTATGCCCCCAGCATCTCCAGACAGAGACAAACCTGGAAAAGCAGCTGTGAGAAACAAGATGATCAATATCACCGAACATCACAATCGCACCAAAGAGAAGCAGCTCCGGCCACCACAATAGGGGTGAGTTAATTAATCGTTTGACCAAATATAGCAGGGTTATTTTTCAGGTTGATAATGTTGTGCGGCCCCCAAAGGTTAGTAGGAAATTCCAAATGGCCCCCGGCAGTAAAAAGGTTCCCCACCCCTGCCATAAGTGGTCAGGTAATAAAGATCTTTCCAAAAGCAAGGTGCATAATAGTCCACAAGGGACCCAAAATAACCTGTAAGCATTAGCGAATGTTAATGTTTATGAATCCACCATAAGAATGACACTAAACATCAATGAAATGCATTGCAGGGTTGGAAGTAGGAAGCCATTGCATCCCAAAAAGAACATTTCTACCCGACTTCACTATGCCTAGACATGCCAGAAGGTTATTGAAGGAATGATTTATGGACAGATGAGACCAAAATACACTGTGTGCAGAATTATTAGGCAAATGAGTATTTTGATCACCTGATACTTTTTATACAAGTTGTCCTACTCCAAGCTGTATAGGCTTGAGAGCCAACTACCAATTAAGTAAATCAGCTGATGTGCATCTCTGTAATGAGGAGGGGTGCGGTGTAATCACATCAACACCCTATATAAGGTGTGCTGTTGTGAATACATTTGAATTAGATTACAGTTTGGGGCTCCCTCTTGTGGTCAGTGCTGGTAATGCAGCTGACTTGTTGAGTGGGAACTGGACAGCTGAGTAGGAATTGCAACCACAGGCCATTTGGTTTGGGCCTATATAACTATGTAGCTTCCTTTTGTTTCTTGCCAGTGCCCAATTGTATTTCCTGTGTTCTAAGGACTTCCTGAAACCAGCCCTGTTCTATGTGTCTACCAGAACTCTTCTCAGATAAGTTGGTCTTGTACCTTTGCTTATGGTTTTTTCCTTTCTTGTGATTTTGCCTGTGTGGAGTTCCTGGTGGAATTGGATTATTCCCTGCTGGGAGTATCTGTGTACCTTGCTTCATATTCAGTTATGTATTGTAATTTGTCATGCTTGGTACAATATTCAGTCCCCTCTCTATATCAATGTTTTTCTTGGATCCCAGTAACACCAGAGTACTGATATAGCGGGGGAGAGCCTGTTCAGGCTCAGTATTTTTCCATGTCAGGCGTGCTGGTATTTTATTAGGGTTTTTATGGTTGTAGTCAGTGCTCTTTCCTATTCTTTCCTATGCAGATAGTTTTGGGCCTTATCTTTGCTGACTCTGTTCTCTAGCTAGGTATTGTGTTTTCCTATATCACCGTAATCTTTACATGAGGGGGACTACTCTGAGGCATATTAGTTTTTCTACATTTCTCTCTGTTAGAGTATTTAGTTCTCCAGCTGTGTTGAAACGACTAGGTCATCGTAGGCTCGTCCCACGGCTACTTCTAGTTGTGTGTCAATATTAGGTCTGCAGTCCATTAAGGTTTCAGCCACTCTGGTTATTTTCTGGGTTTCTGAGTTATTGCCATTTTCCTAATCCTCCTCGGTCAGTGGGCTTAATTATTAGGCAACTTCCTTTCCTTTGGCAAAATGGGTCAGAAGAGAGATTTCATGGGCTCTGAAAATTCCAAAATTGTGAATGTCTTGCAGAGGGATGCAGCAGTCTTGAAATTGCCAAGCTTTTGAATCGTGATCACCGAACAATCAAGCATTTCATGGCAAATAGCCAATAGGGTCGCAAGAAGTGTGTTGGGCAAAAAAAGGGCGCAAAATAACTGCCCATGAATTGAGGAAAATCAAGCGTGAAGCTGCCAAGATGCCATTTGCCACCAGTTTGGCCATATTTCAGAGCTGCAACATTACTGAAGTATCAAAAAGCACAAGGTGTGCCATACTCAGGGACATGGCAAAGGTAAGGAAGGCTGAAAAACGACCACCTTTGAACAAGAAACATAAGATAAAATATCAAGACTGGGCCAAGAAATATCTTAAGACTGATTTTTCAAAGGTTTTATGGACTGCTGAAATGAGAGTGACTCTTGATGGGCCAGATGGATGGGCCAGAAGCTGGATCAGTAAAGGGCACAGAGCCACTCCGACTCAGACACCAGCAAGGCAGAGGTGGGGTACTGTTATGGGCTGGTATCATCAAGATGAACTTGTGGGACCTTTTCGGGTTGAGGATGGAGTGAAGTTCAACTCCCAGACCTACTGCCAGTTTCTCAAAGACAACGTTTTCAAGCAGTAGTACAGGAAGAGGTCGGTATCGTTTAAGAAAAACATGACTTTCATGCAGGACAATGCTCCATCACATGCATCCAACTACTCCACAGCAAGGCTGGCCAGTAAAGGTTTAAAAGATGCAAAAATAATTACATGGCCCCTTGTTCACCTGATCTGAACCCCATAGAGAACCTGTGGTCCCTCATAAAATGTGAGATATACAGGGAGGGAAAACAGTACACCTCTCAGAACAGTGTCTGGAAGGCTGTGGTGGCTGCTGCCACAATGTTGATCGTAAACAGATCAAGCAACTGACAGAATCTTTGGATGGTAGGCTGTTGAGTGTCATCAGAAAGAAAGGTGGCTATGTTGGTCACTAATTTTTTGGGGTTTTGTTTTTGCATGTCAGAGATGTTTAATTCTAAATTTTGTGCAGTTATATTGATTTACCTGGTGAAAATAAACAAGTGAGATGGGAATATATTTGGTTTTTATTAAGTTTACTAATAATTCTGCACAGTAATAGTTACCTGCACAAACAGATATTCTCCTAAGATAGCCAGATCTAAAAAAAAAACCACTCCAACTTCCAAAAATATTAAGCTTTGATATTTGAGTCTTTTGGGTTGATTGAGAACATAGTTGTTGATCAATAATAAAAAAAATTCCTCTAAAATACAACTTGCCTAATAATTCTGCACACGGTGTAGACCATTGCAATTCAGACCAGTCAGTGTGACACTGAATAAATGCCTTTTAGACCATGCTCCTCTCAAACGTGGATGTCATTATTTGACCTGCAGTTGCCATGACAAAAATTGGGCCCCAGTGATCACGTCACAAGGTGCCGACTGGAAGGGAGAGTTAGTCCTCTCCCTCTCCTAGTCACTTAAATGCTGCTATTGATCATGGCATTTAGGGGGTTAAACAGCTGGGGTCAGTGTAGGCACCGCCCCTGGAAGTGACAACTGAGGCTCAGCTATCACTTAAGCCAAGCACCCAATGAGACTGTGCGGGCACTGCTTATGTGCTATAATCACCATGATGGACCTGTATGTTATAGGTTAGGAAACCCTTTCAGATTTTTCTGTGAAACATCTGTCTTCCAGTTTGAGCACTGGAGATCAGGTGTCTGGAAAAAACCCCGAACTTTATGGTTCATGTTTGCTCATTCTTAGTCAAGAGGCATTGAGTACCTGTACTTGGATTCAACAGACATTCTGTGCTGAGAGATTGTCATTAAAGGGAACCAATCACCAGGATTTCTGTTTAAAACCTAAAGCCAGAGCTATACTGGCGCTATCAGGCTGATTCTCTACATACCTTTAGTGGTCAGCTCAGATGTATAGGTTTTGAAATCCAAAAAAGTAAAGTTTAAAAAATCATCATCTTCTTGAATGACAGCAGCTGAGGATCAGATAATATCTGGGGGTATGCATAGTTATCCCCTCCCCCTGTTAGAATTAGCATAAGTATTATACAATCGATTAATTTTTTGACCTGCAGGACCTGTGTTGGGGTCATACCCATGTGACCAGAAGGAACGGGGCCTCAGCCAACAAAGCTGATACCAGGAAGCAACATTTTTCTGTTGGCTGAAGCCCGCCCCTTCTGGTCACATGGGTATGTGACCTCTGAGATCCGGTGATGTCACGTCAACTTCCAGTTGACTCGACATCAATGAGCCCACCCTCAGTCTTCCTGAGTCACTGGGCTGTTCGTGGTTTTTCACTGCTCATCAGGAAGCCACGCCCGGTGAAACGTGCGTCGAGGCTCCGCCCACCGCCACCTGCTCGGCCTGCTAGCATTCCCGATATGTCTCAAGGTAGTTACTCTTATATGTTTATTTAGTGACATGTTCCCTTGGCATATATAGGGAGAGGTACACGTGGGTGACTATTATCTGTCTATTTATTACATGATCTCCCCGTCCTCTGGCTTTCTGGGGGTTCTTTACATTAACCCTTTCACATCTAGCACCTTCATTAAATCTGCAGATGGTGTTTGGGCAATTTTGTGTCTGGCAATTTCAAGATCCTATTCGTCACTACTGTCTGTCCTTATGTCACATGTAGAGATGAGCGAACCGGCCGTGGTTCGGCTCGAGTTTGGTTCGCCGAACGGAGGTCTCGTTCGAGTTCGGTTCGGCGAACCACTCGAACTGCATAGGAAACAATGGGAGGCAATCACAAACACATAAAAACACCTAGAAAACACCCTCAAAGGTGTCCAAAAGGTGACAAACAACTCACAACACAACACAAACACATGGGAAAGTGACAAGAACAAATTCTCATGCGAAAACAAAACAGCGTTACAAGGAAAAGAGGATGAGACACAGATATAGGCATGGCATGCCCTTCTAAAATCATGTAAAACACCGCAAGGTTACTCCAAGCGGAGTCTCCCTTTTTTTCCAAAAATTGGGCCACACACACACCCACCCCTTCAGTGACAGCACTTGTGCCCCAGTTGTACACTTCACAAGTAGATTTGCATCGAGCACATTCCAAATCCACAAGCATTTACTCTCCCCAGGATGACACAGGGGTAGTAAATTCCTTGTGGATCCATGACTTGTTCATTTTGATGAACGTTAGTCTGTCCACATTGTCACTGGACAGACGCGTGCGCTTATCTGTCAGCACACACCCAGCAGCACTGAAGACACATTAAGGCTATGTGTCCACGGTAGAATGTACCTGCGGATTTTTCTGCATGAAAATCCGCGACTTTCGCGGCAAATCCGCACCTTATTTTTGCCGCGGATTACCGCGAATTTGCCGCGGATTTTGATGCAGATTTTTTTTTTCCCCATTCTATACCCAAAATCCGCACCAAAATCCG
Source organism: Anomaloglossus baeobatrachus (assembly GCF_048569485.1). NCBI lineage: Eukaryota > Metazoa > Chordata > Amphibia > Anura > Aromobatidae > Anomaloglossus > Anomaloglossus baeobatrachus. The sequence goes on along the minus strand of NC_134356.1, from coordinate 501,773,985 downwards.
CAACAATAATTGACCTGCTGCAGATTTTTCCGGATCAAAATCCGCGGCAAATCCGCCGCGGAAAAATCCGCAGCATGGACACAGCATTTCCAAAATGCCATTGAAATGGCCTGGAAGTGCCGCTGCTGCAGATTTTCGGAAAATCCGCGGTAAATCCGCGGCAAAATCCGCAGCGTGGGCACATAGCCTTAGAGACAACGCTGGCAGCTGGACACGACAAAATCTCCAAGGCGTAAGTGGAGAGCTCTGGCCATTTTTCAAGATTTGAAGCCCAAAATGAGCAAGGCACCATTTGCAAAGTCATGGCATCGATGTTCATTTGGAGATACTCCTGTATCATCCTCTCCAGCCGTTGACTGTGTCAGACTTGTTGTCTCTGGTGGCCTTGCAAAGGATGGTCTAAAAAATATTATAAAAAGATTCAATAAAATTGCTGTTACCAGCACCAGATACGGTGCTACTGGTACGGGTAGACTGTTGAAGATGACGAGACCGTCCCATGTTTGTCAAGTTACAACTGGGAGATTCAGTCCCTGCACCTGCACGGTTGTTTGGTGGAAAAGCCGAGCTAAGATCAAGTAACAGCTTTTGCTGATACTCCTGCATACGTGCGTCGCTTTCTATGGCTGGAATTATGTCACAAAATTTGGAATTGTACTGGGGATCTAATAGTGTGGTAAGCCTGTAGTCATCATCACTTCTAATTTTGACAATACGAGGGTCATGTTGGAGGTAGTGCAGCAAGAAGGCTCTCATGTGTCTTGCGCAGCCATGCGAACCAAGTCCATGCTGTGTTTGTGGCATAGAGGTGCTAACCGTTCTTTCTTCCTCTGACATCTCCCCCCAACCTCTTTCAACTGAAATTTGACCAAGGTCTCCCTCATCCGCTGAGTCTTCCATGTTCATGGACAGTTCGTCCTCCATTTCTTCATGTTCTCCTGCACCTTCCTCAACATTTCGCTACCATGCGCCTTTGTTGATCCCTGTCCCCCATGCTCCCATGCCTGCCGCGTTGGTGATGATTAACACCTGGACCTTGGTGATGTTGTTGTCTCTTGTGCATATGAATCCTCCTGTAGTTTCTCCCCTTCCTGTTGTCCCACCCCCTGACTCCGAATAGTGTTTAGCGTGTGCTCCAGCATGTAAATGACTGGAATTGTCATGCTGATAATGGCATTGTCAGCGCTAAACATATTCGTCGCCATGTCGAAACTGTGCAGAAGGGTGCATAGGTCCTTGATCTGAGACCACTCCATCAGGCTGATCTGCTCCACCTCTGCATCTCGTTGGCCCAGGCTATACGTCATGACGTATTGCACCAGGGCTCGACTGTGCTGCCACAGTCGCTGTAACATGTGGAGAGTCGAATTCCAGCGTGTCGGCACATCGCATTTCAGGTGATGAACCGGCAGGCTGAAAGACTTCTGGAGCGATGCAAGTCGCTCAGCAGCGGTGGTTGAACGGCAGAAGTGAGCAGACAGTTTTCGTTCCCTGTTCAGAAGGCCATCTAGGCCGGGATAGTGTGTTAAAAATTGCTGGACAACAAGGTTCAACACGTGAGCCATACAAGGCATGTGTGTCACCTTGCCCAGGCGAAGGGCCGCACCCAGGTTTGCAGCATTGTCGCACACGGCCTTACCAGGCTGCAGGTTGAGTGGAGACAACCATTTACCAAACTCAGTCTCCAGAGCTGCCCACAACTCAGCCGCTGTGTGACTCTTATTTCCAAGACATTTCAAGCTAAAGACCACCTGATGCCGTTGCGCTCTGCTGCCAGCATAGTAATGAGGGGTGTGTGATTCCTTCTGCGCAGTTAGAATGCTGGGGGCCTGACCAGGCAGGCTTGGGGCGGAGGTGGAGGACCCAGACGAGGTGGAGGAGGCAGAAGCAGTGGCGGAACTTGGACAGACAGAGGATTGACACACAAGTCGTGGGGACGGCAAGACTTGTGCAGCAGACCCTTCACCATCTATCACCATAGTTACCCAGTGCCCAGTCAGCGTCATGCAACGTCCCTGTCCATGCTTACTGGTCCAAGTATCGGTGGCGAAATGCACCCGTTGACACACAGAGTTTCTCAAGGAAGCGGTGATGTTGTGTGCGACATGCTGGTGTAGCGCAGGCACACCTTTCTTAGAGAAGTAGTGGCGACTGGGCATCTGGTACTTGGGCACAGCAACAGACATAAGGTCTCTAAAATCCTGTGTGTCCACCAGGCGGAAAGGCAGCATTTCGGTAGCCAAGAGCTTACAGAGGGATAAAGTCAACCTCTTAGCTTTGTCATGGGTCACAGGAAATGGCCTTTTATTTGTCCACATCTGAGGGACAGAGATCTGGCTGCTGTGTGTAGATGGTGTGGAGTAGGGTATCCCTGGAAAAATGCAGGTTTGTGAGGAAAGTGCAGGCGTAGACATGATGTTGCCTTCATCCAACGTTGGTGCTATCGATGTCTGAGAGAGCTGTACACACGCAGTTGTTACCACTTCCAAACCAACTGACGACCTACCAAGCAAACTGCCTGTTGCAGTTACAGTGGTGGAAGTTGTGCGTGGAAAACCAGGTGTGACAGCTGTCCCCACAGTCCTAGAAGATGAAGAGCGCACGGATGCACTGGAAGGGGCAGGCGTTGGATGGTTCGCTCCGCTAGACCGCATTGCAGCACGGTGAGCTTCCCACTGGGACATATGATATTTATTCATGTGACGATTCATGGAAGAAGTTGTCAAACTGCTGAGGTTTTGCCCTATTAACAGAATCACGACAAATTTTACAGATCACATAATTTGGGCGATCTTTTGCTATGTCAAAAAAGGACCAGGCTAGGCAAGGCTTAGAGGGCATGCGACCTGCTGATCCACCCCGACTAGTGCTCAGAGGCAGAGTGGTGGCTGAGGATGCAGTTGTAGACGTCCTACCAGTGCTCCGACCCTGTCCAGGAATGGCGCAAGGTAACTTCGTCGTCGGTTGCATCCTCCTCCACCGCCTCTGTTGACCTCCTCGAGTGCCTGACTGTGGGTTGACAGTAGGTGGGATCTAGAACTTCCTCATCAATAGTTGTGTTTGCACTCCCCTCACCCTCAGACCGAGCCTCTTCTTGCCCTGACCGAATATTTAAGTTGTCATCCCAATCTGGTATCTGCGTCTCATCGTCATCAGTATGTTCCTCATTGTCTATTACAACAGGTGTTTCAGTTTGTGAGTAAGGGTCAACATTATGCTCAGAAACTTGTTCATCACGGCCTGAATCTGAGTCACAAAGGTTCTGGGCATCACTGCAGACCATTTCTTGGTCTGTACTCACTGTAGCTTGGGAGCAGACCTCTGATTCCCAGGCTATAGTGTGACTGAACAGCTCTGGAGACTCAGCCATCTCAGTTCCACCATACTGTGCAGGGTGGATGGAGACTTCAGAGCTGGGACAAAGCAAGTGTGATTGGGATGACAACTCAGAGGACTGGTGTTTTTTGGATGCGGTAGTTGAGGTGGCAGAGAGGGCACTTGTTGGACCACTTGAGATCCATTCAAGCATTTTCTTTTTTTGGCCATCATCTACCTTTGTTCCTGTTGTTCGTGTCCGTAAAAAAGAGAGCACATCGGATTGTCCACGGTAAGTAGTAGATATCTTACTTTTGCTGGAAGATGGTCTATCTTCAGCAGATGTTAGTGGAGCTTTTCCACCTTCCCCACGGACAAACCCTTTTTTTCCTTTTCCAACACACCTCTTCCCCTTTCCACCAGCATCTGTCATTTTGCCACTCATTTTGATTGCGACAAGATTAGGCACTTAAAATGTGGTAGTAAAAATTGAGAGGTGGTGTAGATTGCAGCGGTGGTCTAGCTTTATTGACAGCAGAATAAACAACAATAACTATCCCTGACAATGCAACTATGAGCCTTAAACTGGCAGCATAGTTTGCTATTAGAATGGCTTAGTAACAATGAGTTTCAGTGTGCAATGCAGAGGTGCCGCAAATATCTTTGCACCAGTGGGACAATAATGAAGTCCAACAGCCACTTTTAGGATGCCACTAAGTTTCCTCAGTGTTTGCTAGTATAATAGCAAAGTAAAAGCTTAGTAAAAATGAGCTTGAGTGTGCAAAGGGCTGGAGGGTACAGTGGCAATGTTGTGGGTCTGTGTAGAGGAAAGGAAGCCTCACTTTATATCCCTCCTAATGGGGAAATGCAGCGAGGAAGTCCCTGACCTTAGCTACACAGACGCTCTTATCTGTAGCTGTTAAAATCTGTTTCCATGGACCTGACTGTCACCTATGGCTCTGAGCCTGCTGTTATTAGCCCTTACAAGGGCTGAAAGAAACTTCTATCCCTATTCTGTATAGCGCTGTGTGACACCCAGACGCAGAAGGCAGATAATGGCATCCTGACGGGCAGATACCCTTTTTTATAATGCATGGACATGTGACATGGACATCCTATCACACATGCCGTTGCTTCTTTGGCTAAAAGTCCACTTAGCTGTGTGTGTGTCTGGGATTGGCTGGCATGCTGGACCGCCCCACTACACGCGCGTACTTAGGGAAGGAAGGCAAGGGAAAAAAAATGGCGATCGCCATTATCCCAGCAGCAGTGATCTGAATGCGCTGTTCCCGCACACTATACGGTGAAATTTCATAATAGTGTGAGTCACAGAGTAACTTGCACTATTACAGCAGAAAGCCAGCTAGTAATTAGCTTGGCTTTTTGCTGCTAGAGCTGTTCTCGAACGTAACTAGAACTATCGAGCTTTAGCAAAAAGCTCGAGTTCTAGTTTGATCTAGAACTGCCCCCAAAATCACTCGAACCGCGAACTGGAGAACCACGAACCGCGCTCAACTCTAGTCACATGTAGTTTATTAAATATTTTTTTATTTCACTAAGAACTTGTGTCTCTATCTTACCAGTAGTCTCCCCCTTTATCCTTTTTATTGGTGTTTAGGCCACTGGGATACTTGTTGGTTTTGCTGTTCCTAATGAGACCCTCAAGGGAAGTTGTAGGTTTACAGTCACTCAGGAAGACTGGGGCAGAGCTCGGTGATGTCAGGTCAACTGGAAGTTGACCTGACCTCACCGCTTCCCAGAGGTCACGGAGCCCGGGAAGTCACTTCATGGGACTGCAATAGTGCTGCTAAAAAGGCAGAATTGGCTGCACAAGGTATTTATAAAAAGCCTTCCCTATCAGTTTTACAGAGATGTGGACACTATTGGAGAGTAGTGAACCCCCTCTTTTAATTGTCTTGCTTTTGTCAATCACAGACTAACCAATTACACAGCAGCTTTTCACATGATGATAAGCTGAGCAAATAATACCTTTAAAAAAAAAGTTGGAATTGGAGGCATATGGAGGTTGCAGCAAGGCAACCTACATCTCTAACGGTGCCTTATTATAGCTCCATACAACACCAGACCTAAAGGGAATAATGCACAATGAAATTTCACCAATAAGTATAATCATAACTCATTCTTATAATGCAATATAATATTAACATTTTATTTAACCCATTACCATTTAGTCAAAATTGTATTTATTATAACAATATTTACATTGAGCTACATGAGCGTGTCCAGATAAATATAATCTGCAGATACTATCTTGTCTGCTAGTAAAGTTAAAAGCTGCGCTTCAGTAATTTAATACAAATGTTCTCCTTTGGTAAAGCTTTTATGATTGTAAGAATTGAGCAAAATTAACAATGACCATATGTGTTTTCTTGCACTTTAGATCGAATTGTTTATTTCACAGATCTACAATCATCATTAAGTCAAGCTGCATTTTCTCATTGCAAAGAAATTTCCCACGCCTTAGCATCTGGATCACTGGCTAACCTTGAACTTGGCAATCATTCTGCAGTATCAGGAGGGTCCAAGATCTGCTCAGATGTATGGACTAAATACTTTCCTAGAATTCAGCTTACAGATCTTACTGGGAAGGTTCATCTGTCATCCTATATTGTGATGTAGAACATACTACCGGTATGTAAGTCGGCTACAAAGCTTCCTATCCTTTATATGTGTGGATTGTTCAGCTCAGGAATAGACGGCATGTTTCAAATTCCTACTATGGGGAGGGGGTTAATCAGTTTCATAAATATTTATAGAGATTTATACTTCTGTCTAACATCTGTCTACGTTACTTCGGCTGCATAGCTACATTGTAACTACAGCTGTACACACACATGCGCACACCTTTTACTGGTCACAGTCATTTCACTGGAAATGTAGATGTTTCAGATAAAATCCTATCCTCATTTGTAGATTCTTCCATAGAAAAAGAACTTTTTTTTTTTTCAACAGTATTTTTGTGCATTTATCACAGGGTGTGAGGGGAAAACAGGGGAACGAGGCTTCTAGATTTGTCCTCAGGCTAGGGGATCCCTAGCTGTCTCTACTCCCAGAGATGCATCTAATGGTGACTGTCTGGCCCGCCTTCCTTGCCCTGATCTAATACCCCTTCATCCCCACCCCACGGGAGGACTGGGATAGGAATGGTAGAACTCACAGATATGGACAAATTGGGGAGGTCAAAAGTCTAGCATGATAAGGAGGAAAATAAAGAGAAGGAAGGAAATAACCAGACAATAGGAGGAATTCCACAGTGCACCAAGTAACAGGCAGTAAATTAGCAGTTACTGGAACACAAAAGCACACAGACTGGTTTAGCAAAAGCTAGAGTCTGCATGGCACGACAGATTCCTCCTTCTTAAAAAGCTCAGGGAGTAACTATGATAGGTATCCAGCAACATGTGATCTAAAAGGTAACCAGCGGGCTCTCAAAAATTATCTCTTGCTAGCCCGATCACTATTAAGCACACAGCTGGTTGATGCCCGAGCCTGCCTGTGCAACTCAGAAGCCCCAGAGTCTGAAGTCTGAACAGTTTCTGATGCTGCCATGACACTCAGCGAGTTTAGAGCCAAACACTGTGTGCCACTATTCACTTGCAATCAAAATTATTCATCCATAATTGTAAGCGCATTAACGAAACATAAATTGTTGCTGCTGTTTAACAACTAATATAACACGTTGTTTGTCCAAATTCAACATTAAAAGTCACTTTTAATGATTACTACAGTCTCATAATTATTCAAACCCTTCTTAACACCCATCTATAGTACTTAGTATAGCACCTTCAGCTGCTGTGACCTGCTGCAAATATGCTGCATAGCCAGACACCAGCTCCTGAGGAGTCTTCACTAGAGATGAGCGATGTTCGAGGTTCGCCAATTTCATGTTCGAGTGATTTTGGGGGGTGCTCGAGATCGAACTCAAGCTTTTTGCTAAAAGCTTGACAGCTCGAGTTACGTTCAAGAACGATTCGATCACCAAGAACGTGGCTTTTCACAGTAAGGCTATGTGCACATGCTGCTGTCTGCATGCGTCCTGCGTCCCCAGCACAATCCCTCTCTCTTTCCTACTCACCGATCACGTGCGTCTCGCTCCACGTCTGTCACAAATCTGTGGTGTCTTTTCCTCTTTAGAAAATGGCTGCCGCTTCATTAGTCAATTAGTTATTCCGTGCTTTCCCCGCCCACCGGCGCCTATGATTGGTTGCAGTGAGACACGTCCCCAAGCTGAGTCCGGCGCCTATGATTGGTTGCAGTCAGACACGTCCCCAAGCTGAGTGACAGCTGTCTCACTGCAACCAATCACACCTGCCGGCGGGCGGGTCTATATCGTGCAGTAAAATAAATTAAAAAAAAATGCGGTTTCCCCCATATTTGATACCAGCCAGGATAAAGCCACACGGCTGGAGGCTGGTATTGTCAAGATGGAGAGCTCCACGTTATCGGGAGCCCACTACCCTAACAATATCACCCAGCAGCCGCCCGGAATAGCCGCATCCATTAGGTGCGACAGTCCCGGGGGGCTCCACCCAGCTCATCCCAAATTGGCCTGGTGCGGTGGCAGTCGAGGTAATAATGAGTTTAATCATGCCAGGCGTCTCCCCGAGATACCTTTCATGATTAAACTGAAAGTTAAAGTAAAGAAACACACCGCGAAAAATCCTTTATTTGGAATAAAAGACAAAAAACACCCTGGTTCACCCCTTTACTAATCCCAAAAAATACCCCTCCAGGTCCGAAGTAATCCACACGACACTGTCGGCTCTGCTCCCTGAAGATGTAGTGGCACTGTAGCAATGAAGTGACTCACGTGGTTAGGAGAGACTTCAGTCTCACTGCAGACTTCAAGATTATCAAATCCGCCTATCTATATCATTAGAGGCACTAGACTAGTGGATAAAGTGCCCGCCTAAGAAGCATAATGTCGGGAGTTCTGGTCCCGGTCTTGGTAAAGAATTGAATTTTATTTTTTTTTATTTTTAATTTTAAATTATTATCTATTTATAAAGTGAAAGTAAATAAATACACACCGTGAAAAATCCTTTATTTGGAATAAAAGACAAAAAAAACACAGTTTCACCATTTTATTAAAATCCTCCAAAACCCCTCCAGGTCTGACGTAATCCACACGACACTGTCATCTCTGCTACAGAACATGAGTGTATGAGCTCCACGTAGCAATCAAGTGAATCACGTGGTCAGCTGAGACTTCAGCAATCCAGACTTCAAGATTACCAAATCTGCCTATCTTTCACATTAGAGGCAATAGCTGAGTGAATAGAGCGCTCACCTAAGAAGCATAAGGTTGAGAATTTTAGACCCGGTAAAGAATTTTTTTATTTTTTTTATTTTTAATTTTAAATTATACAGTCATATGAAAAAGTTTGGGCACCCCTATTAATGTTTTCTTTATAACAATTTGGGGTTTTTCAACAGCTATTTCAGTTTCATATATCTAATAACTGATGGACTCAGTAATATTTCTGTATTGAAATGAGGTTTATTGTACTAACAGAAAATGTGCAATCTGCATTTAAACAAAATTTGACCGGTGCAAAAGTATGGGCACACATCAATTTCTTGATTTGAACACTCCTAACTACTTTTTACTGACTTACTAAAGCACTAAATTGGTTTTGTTACCTCATTGAGCTTTGAACTTCATAGGCACGTGTATCCAATCATGAGAAAAGGTGGCCACTTGCAAGTCGTTCTCCTATTTGAATCTCCTATGAAGAGTGGCATCATGGGCTCCTCAAAACAACTCTCAATTGATCTGAAAACAAAGATTATTCAACATAGTTGTTCAGGGGAAGGATACAAAAAATTGTCTCAGAGATTTAAACTGTCAGTTTCAACTGTGAGGAACATAGTAAGGAAATGGAAGAACACAGGTACAGTTCTTGTTAAGCTCAGAAGTGGCAGGCCAAGAAAAATATCAGAAAGGCAGAGAAGAAGAATGGTGAGCCCCAAAGCATGATGGAACCTCCACCAAATTTTACTGTGGTAAATAATAATAATCCAGAAATATTATTCAGGCCATCAGTTATTAGATATATGAAACTGAAATAGCTGTTGCAAAAACCCAATTTGTTATTAAGAAAAAAGGTTAACATTAATAAGGGGTGCCCAAACTTTTTCATATGACTGTACAATATTCTGGAATGGCCATCCCAGTCCCCAGACCTGAATATCATTGAACATCTGTGGGATGATTTGAAGCGTGCTGTCCATGCTCGGCGACCATCAAACATAACTGAACTGGAATTGTTTTGTAAACAGGAATGGTCAAATATACCTTCATCCAGGATCCAGGAACTCATTAAAAGCTACAGGAAGCGGCTAAAGGCTGTTATTTTTGCAAAAGGAGGATCTACAAAATATTAATGTCACTTTTATGTTGAGGTGCCCATACTTTTGCACTGGTCAAATTTTGTTTAAATGCGGATTGCACATTTTCTGTTAGTACAATAAACCTCATTTCAATTCAGAAATATTACTCAGTCTATCAGTTATTAGATATATGAAACTGAAATAGCTGTTGCAAAAACCCAAATTGTTATAAAGAAAAAAGGTTAACATTAATAGGGGTGCCCAAACTGTTTCATATGACTTTATTTATAATATATTTATAATTATAATTTAATTATGCACTGAGGGGAGGAGCCGGACATCAGCTGTGAGCTCTCTCTCTCTCTCCTTTCTCTCTCTCTTCTCTCTCTCTCTCTCTCCTTTCTCTCTCTCCTTTCTCTCTCCTTTCTCCCTCTCCTTTCTTTCTCTCTCTCTCCTTTCTCTTCTTTCTCTCTCTCTCTCTCTCTCTCTCTCCTTTCTCTCTCTTCTCTCTCTTCTCTCTCTTCTCTCTCTTCTCTCTCTTCTCTCTCTTTTCTCTCCTCTCTCTCCTTTCTTTCTTTCTCTCCTTTCTCTCTCTCTCTCCTTTCTCTCTCTCTCTCCTTTCTCTCTCTCTTCTTTCTCTCTTCTTTCTCTCTCTCCTTTCTCTCTCTCTCCTTTCTCTCTCGCTCCTTTCTCTCTCTCTCCTTTCTCTCTCTCTCTCCTTTCTTTCTCTCCTTTCTTTCTCTCCTTTCCTTCTCTCTCTTCTCTCTCCTTCTCTTCTTTCTCTCTCTTCCTTCTCTCTCTTCTCTCTCCTCTTTCGCTTCTTTCTCTCTCCTTTCTCTGTCTCTCTCTTTCTCTATCTTCTTTCTCTCTTCTCTCTCTCTCTCTTCTTTTTCTCTCTCTCTTTCTTAGACCTGGCGATGAGCAGCTGATGCGGTCACTTGACGGAATCAGCTGACACTATAAGTCGAGCGGTGAGGCCGGCTTTTTACCGCCTGGCCGGCTGAACTTATCAGCTGATGCTGTCGGACAGGAGTCTGCACTGAAGTGTGTAGTTTGTTTTGTTTTTTTTGCACTGATGCATCAGCTGATTGTATAAAAACCGTTTATACAATCAGCTGCTGTGTCATGTGATTCAGGCCCTTGAACCTGACACATCATCTGATCACTTTGCCTTCCAGCAAATTGATCAGATGATATTGGATCCGGATTGGACGGCGCGGGACCCTTGACCCAGGATTACTGCGGAGGGGGGTTCTTTATTTCAATAAAGATGGAGTCACTAATTGTGTTGTGTTTTATTTATAATAAAAATATTTTTCTGTGTGTTGTGGTTCTTTTTTATCGGTACTAGAAATTCATGGTGGACATGTCTAATATTGGCGTGACACCATAAATTTTGGGCTTAGGGCCAGTTGATAATATAAAGCTAGCCCTAACCCCATTATTACCCAGCGAGCCACCCGTCACCAGGGCAGCTGGAGGAGAGTTGGATACAACGCCGCTTCTATGAAAGCGCCATTTTCTGGGGCGGCTGCGGACTGCAATTTGCAGCAGAGGAGTCCAGAAAGCTCAGGCCAACCTGTGCTGTGGATTCCAATCCCCAGCTGCCTAGTTGTACCTGGCTGGACACAAAAATATGGCGAAGCCCAAGTAATTTGTTTTTGAATTATTTCATGAAATTCATGAAATAATTAATAAAAAAAGGGCTTCCCTATATTTTTGGTTCCCATCCGGGTACAAATAGGCAGCTGGGGGTTGGGGGCAGCCCGTAGCTGCCTGCTGTACCTGGCTAGCATACAAAAATATGGCGAAGCCCACACAATTTTTTTGTAGGGGCAAAAAACTCCTGCATACAGTCCTGGATGGAGTATGCTGAGCCTTGTAGTTCTGCAGCAGCTGTCTGTATGCAGGAGAGAAGACAGCAGCTGCAGAACTATAAGGCTCAGCATACTCCATCCAGGACTGTATGCAGGAGTTTTTTGCCCACCAAAAAAATGACGTGGGCTTCGCCATGTTTTTTTATGCTAGCCAGGTACTGCAGGCAGCTACGGGCTGCCCTCAACCCCCAGCTACCTATTTGTAACCGGCTGGGAACCAAAACTATAGGGAAGCCCGTTTTTTTTAAATATTTCACTTATTTCATGAAATAAATAAAAAAACAAATGACGTGGGCTTCGCCATATTTTTGTGTCCAGGCAGGTACAACTAGGCAGCTGGGGATTGGAATCCGCAGCACAGGTTAGCCCGAGGTTTCTGGGCGCCTCTGCTGTGAATTGCAATCCGCAGCCGCCCCAGAAAATGGCGCTTTTATAGAAGCGCCATCATCTGGCGCTGTATCCAACTCTTCCAACAGCCCTGGAGCCGGGTGGCTTGCTGGGTAATCATGAGTTAATACTAGCTTTGTTTTACTAGCTAGTATTAAGCCAGAGATTCTTAATGTCAGGCAAGTTTGACCCAGCCATTAATAATCTACAATAAAGAGTTAAAAAAAAGACACCACACAGAAAAAATACTTTAATAGAAATAAATACACAGACACACTTAGACTCCATGCGTATTACTCCCTCTTATCCCTCCACGATCCATGGTCTTCTGTCTTCTTTCTCCTTCAACACATGCAGCTCTGTTACATCAGCAGCGCTGCATTGGAAGAAGACGGTGCTGCTTCACGTGCAGTCTTTTCACTCCGTGAGTGATCAGAGGCTGCGTACTGTTTGCGGTGACGTCACCACTGACAGGCGTGTTGCTATAGCAATGGTGATCTCCGTTAATGACCAGCTGTGGCAGCCGGAGAATAACGGAAAGGGGAAGCAGACTGGGAACCCGACCGTGTGCCAGAGCATGTCGCCGGTACACGGAGATACACAAACTATCACCGCATACTGGAGAGATGCACTGACAGGTCCTAGCATGACGTCAAAGCCATGTGACCAGTCTGTAGCCAATGAGATAACAGACACGTGACTAGTCACATGCTATTTTGACGTCACGATAGGTCCTATCATCAGTGCTAGTTACCGGGTGGACGCAGCGATCATCGGAAGAAATAGCGTCAGGAGACAGAGTGCAGGACGCTTCGCAGGGACCGGTAAGTGTTATGGCAATGTTTATTAACTGTATGTGTACATTTATAATGTGTTTTTATGTGTTTGTGATTGCCTCCCATTGTTTTCAATGGGGTTTGAGAGGTTCGTCGAACTCGAACGCGGCGTCCGTTTGATGAACTGAACTGAATTCGAGCCTATAGAGCAAACCTGGGCAAGGGGCGACCCGCGGGCCACATCCGGCCCGCCTACTCTCTGTGACAGGCCCGCCCGTCTTCAGCCGATGCAGTGGAGCTGGGCTGCAGCGTGCCGGGCAGGGAGAGATCCTGCAGGTCCGCACAGTCAGTGCAGGCAGCGGAACGCAGGAATCTCTCCTCTGTTCCCTGCCGGCACTTTTTCTGTGACACACGCGCGCGCTGTGATGTTATCAGTACTGCGCGCATGTGTAATTTCATAAGTTCCCGCCCAGCCGGCAGGAGAAAAGCGGCATAGCGGGGGCCTTCACAGAGAGAAGCAGCGCCGGGGGCCCCTCGGAGAAGAACATCAGCGCAGCCAGGGCCCGTACGACAGAAGGAGCAGCTCAGCGGGGGGAACGTACGGAGGTGCCTGAGGACAGGGACAATAACAAGGGAGAGGTAAGTAGTGACTAATAACCTGAGGAGGGGACAATGGGGGAAGGGGGGACTGGTGACTAATACTGGGGGTGTAGTGGTGTAGTTTTACAGGTGTAGTATATGGTGTTGTGTATATAGTGATGTAGTATATAGTGGTGTAGTACATGGGGTGTAGTGATGTAGTTTTATTACAGGTGTAGTATATAGGGGTGTAGTATATGGAGGTGTGGTATATAGTGATGTAGTATATTACAGGTGTACTATATGGAGGTGTAGTATACTACAGGTGTATTATATGGGAGTGTAGTATATTACAGGTGTACTATATGGAGGTGTAGTATATGGAGGTGTAGCATATTACAGGTGTATTATATGGGGGTGTAGTATATTACAGGTGTACTATATGGAGGTGTAGCATATTACAGGTGTACTATATGGAGGTGTAGTATATTACAGGTGTACTATATGGAGGTGTAGTATATTACAGGTGTATTATATGGAGGTGTAGTATATTACAGGTGTAGTACATGAGGGGTGTAGTATATTACAGGTGTATTATATGGGGGTGTAGTATATTACAGGTGTAGTATATGGGGAGTGTAGTGATGTAGTATATTACAGGTGTAGTATGTAGCCTTCACATGTGACCCGACGAGGGAATAAAGGATTTTTGACACAGTTATTCTGGTGAGTGCCTTTCATTCTATCATCAAGTTTGCTACAGGATGGATGTTTCTGCTTTGAAATGAGCACCACGGATAACTCCATCATGACAGCCAGGAAGCAATTAAGCTGATGGATAATGCTTAACAGAGACTATTGAACTCTCTTGTTTATGAAAAGCAGTGTATATGAATTCTTCTAGTGTGAATAGTGCCAGGCTTTCCTTCTATAGTTTTCACGCAGTTCTGGGTATATATTGCTAATCCCTGCCTAACCGTCCATTAGCATAGATAAAGAAATCTTTAGAAAAAATATTTCTAAAGATCTTTTATCGTATGCTAATGAGGCCAGTGACTAGTCACAAACATGTGTTTTCCCCTGGCTAGTTGGCCCCTTAGCATGTTAGTACGCACCTGTGGACATGCTAATATGCTAATGAATGTGCAGCGTCAGAGGATGATCACGCTCCCCTCCCTGCAGCCATCGCATCTGAGTCCTAGATTTCTGCTCAGTGCACATGATCCCGGACTTTCGGTCATATGCACTACATGAGTTTGAAGCCAGGACTCTTACACCTGGCTTCATAGTGCGCATGACCGCCAGGTGTAAGAGTCCTGTTTGCACACCTGAAACACACTGCTTCTTTGTGTACCATCATGATAAAGTCAAAAGAAAGCATCAAAAAGCTCAGGAAGAGAATTGTGGACTTCAAGTCTGGTTCATCCATGGGTGCAATTTTCATATACCTGAAGGTGCCTTGTTCATCTATACAAACCATTATAGGAAAGTGCAAACAAGATGGGAATGTCCAGCCATCATGCCATTCAGGAAGGAGATAGCTTCTGTGTACCATAGATGAATATGCTTTGGTCAGACATGTGCATATCAACCCAAGAACAAAAGCAAAAGACCTTGTGAAGATGCTGGTGGGAGCTGGTAAGATTGTGTCATTATCCACAGTGAAATGAGTACCATATCAACATGGACAAAAGGCCACTCTGCCAGGAAGAAGCCATTACTCAAAAAGAAATGTAAAAAAGACAGACTAATGTTTGCAATTGCACACTGGAACAAAGATCTTAATTTTTGGAGACCTGTCCTGTGGTCTGATGAAACGAAACTTGAACTGTTTGGCTATAATGACGATCATTACACTTGGAGGAAAAAGGGAGAAGCTTTGACGCCTAAGAACACCATCTCAACTGTGAAACACTGGGTGGCAGCATCATGTGGTGGGGTTGTTTTACTGCAGGAAGGACTGGTGCACTTAACAAAATAGATGACATCATGAGGAAAGAGGAGTATGCGGCAATACTGAAGCAACATCCAAGACATCAGCCAGGAACTTAAATCTTGGGCGGAATGGATGTTCCAAATGGACAATGACCCGAAGCATACTGCCATACCGGTTACAAAGTGGCTTAACCCTAGAATGCATACCTGGGGCCTCGCAGGCCTGCTAGGTTACTTGTTTTCTATGGTAGTTTTCTACGGTTGCGCATTCTAGGGTTAAGGATAACAAAGTCAATATTTTGCAGTGGCCATTACAAAACCCTGATCTCAATAATATTGAAAATTTATGGGCAAAGCTGAAAAGGCAGGTGTGAGCAAGGCGACCTACAAACATGGCTCAGTTACACCAGTTCTGACAGGAGGAATAGGCCCAAATTCCTACCAACTATTGTGAGAAGCGTGTGGAAGGATATCCAAAACATTTTACCCAAGTCAGACAGTTAAGGCAATGGTACCAAATACTAATGAAATGTATGTACACTTCTAACTTTGCAGAAAGTAATAAAAATGGCTTAAAACATGCTGTCTTTCTCATTATTCTGGCATTTGGCAAATATAAATAATTTTGGTTCCTAATGACCTAAAATGGGAAAGTTTTATTCTGATTTTGTCAGATAGTGAGAAAAGCATGCAGATGTGTCTTTTTAGATAGTGTATGGTTTCAACTGTACATATTTATTAATAGAAATATATACAGTAAAAAAAAACAAATTAAAAAAAATGTCAGAAGACTCACCCACAAGGGATACCCACATATTAAAATATCAAATTATCATAAAGCATCAAAATATCAAAAATTAATATATTCCTAAGGGGAGAAAATACTATAAGGAAATAAGGAATCCCTTGGTGATGAGATACCAAGTAGCAGAGCTGCAGAAGAAATCAATGCAGCCTAGTAACTGATGACAAGTATATAGAGCAAATCCAAAAAGGCTTACCAAAAAATGCAAGGATACCATACCCAAATAGTACACACAATAAATCAGGAGAAATACCAAATGGATTCCTGCAAAAATGCCTGCAAAAGAGCAGCCTGATAGACTGTAAAGAATACTATGTGTAAGGAAATCCTCATGGTAGAAGAAGTAGACAATGGTGCCCAATGAAACAATAAATGCATAATTGCAGGGCATAGTGTAAAGGGCAAAATCCTGTATGAGAAATCGCCAAAGAGAACATCCTGATGCATGTTATGCATACAGCTTTTTCCAGGAGGTGCTGGTGAGTTTGGATCAGATCGGTGGCCACTATATGCATCATAGTTCGTGATCAGACCATGTTACACAGATAGGTGAGAAACTGGCCTTAAAACGCCAAACGTCACAAAAAAAAAAATAACGCAACTCCAAGTTGTGCCAAGATTCTGCAACATTTCACAGCAATTTACACCTAAATTCTTGCAAAATTGCTTTCATGAATCGGGACCTTTGTGTATTTAACTATTAATTTGTGTCTTCCTTTAGATTGTTTAAAAATTACTATCAAACGATGGAACTACAGTCTCTGGATTGTATCTAAGTTTCCTATACCCACAATTCGAGTGAGGACTTTTTGCTTTTTGAGAAGTTACCATATTAAGATAAAATATAAAGAGTTATCTAAACTGGGCCCATCAGATAAAAGTTCCTATTTGATATGCTTGTCTATAAGAACCTGCTTTCACGCGCTAGGAATTCATTATAAGCTTGCCCTTGTTTAGACATTTTTTTTAATCATTGATATTGCTTGAATTATAAGAAATTGAATCCAACATTATTTTCAGGACTTTGGATCTCATCCCCAACTGTAAACTTATGACTCATTTTGGTTATTTTTGCATCATATCTATTACTTAAGCGTACACTGATTTTGATTGAACTTGATTAGACCTGGCAAGCCTAATTTCTATGGAACAGATGCCACTTGCATTCATTCTTCACAAACTTTGAATTTTCTGTATAATCCCTAAAAACAAATTTTGTATTAACAACATGAAATCTGTCTGTAGCTAATGAATAATATGAAATTAACAATATGAAGATTACAACAATGTGTGTGCAGGTCTTTGTATATTATCATCATATCTACTTTCAAAATAATAACCTATGAATGGATTTTAAGAAATTCATAAATTTAGGCTCTAGTAGTTAAAATGATCAGTTGACTTTCAGATCAGAAAGGCCACTTTAATCATATCCTATGAAATTCACACAAAGCAAATCTTATTACATATTCATAAATCATAAGACATGTGGTCATACAATTTGACTGACTCATACCACCTTGTGTAAAATATACACTGAAGGTGTTTTGAACTTTTTACTTTCAGGCTTCATATCTCACCATCCACTACAACTTCGAACATGAGACTACCTTTATTTTATAGACCATCATCTTGGCTATCTCATACATAAATTTGACTTGCAACTATTTAGCATATGATTAGTTATGCAGATCCTTGTCATGTCACTGCATTGTTACTGTTTTGCTCCTGGTGACACAAAAAATCTTTTTCTTCTGTATACTATAAATTACAACCTGTACTCACATTCTATAATAACTCAATGTTTGTTTGATTGCCAAGCGAAAGGTCACTGATTCGAATCGAGGAGCAGTCAAGAAGAAGATTTGCCAAGAAAAGAGAAACAGCATCTTGAAGTTCATCAATAGCATTCTTTTGGCTATGAAAATTGACAAACTGCATTATGTGAGTGCCATGATTGTTGGAAGAATACAAAATTTAAGTCCATTCAAAAGCCAAGAGGGGCATGTCCAGGCAAAATATTGGCGTCAACAAGTTGACTCATATCAAGGTCTATCAGTTCTGGCGCGACAAACCTGGCAGTGGAGGTGGCTCATATGCTTTGTAATAGTAACATCACAGATGTCCATACAAGCACAGTGCGATGCACATTACACAAGTCTGGAATAGTAACCAAAAAAAAGATGAAGAAGCCTCAACTTCAATATCGTCATAGGAAGTGTTGGCTCGACTTTGCCAAAAAGTATGAAAAGTGGAAAATGGAAGACTGGAAACAGGTGATTTAGAACAATGAGACAAACGTCAATAGACTAGGCTCTGGTGGGTGCAAATGCATCTGGAAGAAACAAGGGAAACATGGCCTAACACTTCAAGAAATTGAAGGAACTGTCAAGTTCTGTGAAGGAAGCCTGATGCTATGGGGTTGTTACACAGCCAAAGGCGCTGGATACTTGGCCAGGAGTAATGGTGGTCTGAATGTTGAGCTATATGTAAGTATTCTACAAGGCAAATTTCTTTGTACACTAAAGTACTATGTGTATAGAAAGGACGACATAGTGTTCCATCAAGACAACAATCCGAAGCATAAAATGAAGGTAGTCTCATATTCAATGCTGTAGTGGATGGTGAGATATATAGCCTCAAAGTCAAAAGTTCAAAACATTGTAACCTTTTTGCTTGTAAGTGTATTTTAAAGGACCACTCCAGTGTTTTTATTTTTTGGTTTGCATCTTTTTATTAACATTTCTCAAATTTTAATACAAGAAATACAAGAAATAAGGGAGGAATTAGGGAAGGGGAAAACAGGAATAGACAAATGAAAAAACAACAGTTAAGTGCCGCCTTTATGGCCAATGCTTCAAAAGTATTACCATCAAACGTTTTGTCACCAACGTACTTGGAACAACAAAAACAATAATATACATGGGAAATAATAATCATTACATGTCAGGAGGCTAAGTTATATGCAGACTAGGCATAAATGTTTCCACCCATAAAGACCATCTCAATTTGTATCTCAAAAAGTTCTTTTCTTTCAATGTAAAACTATACATATGAATTATGTGATGATATCCGTTCAATAATTTCTATTATGGAAGGTGCCTCTACCTGTCTCCATTTTGAAGCAATAATATGTTTTAGCACGAGTAGAATATGGCAAATTATGTGTCTGCATGGGTCTTTAAACTCTTCTATACCAATTAACAATAGTGCCAGTTGGGGGGAGAGAATGAAACTCTGTGATGTAACTTTATTTATTAGATCACACATCTTCCCACATCTTTTTTAAAGCTGGACAACTCCAAAAAATATGCAAAATAAACCCATTTTCTCCACACTATTTCCAGCACAAAGGAGAGTTAGATACGGACATTTTGTGTAGCTTTTGGAAAAGTAAAATACCAACGTGAAAGCACCTTAAAATAAGTTTCTTGCAATGTGGCGCAGGAAGTGTTAGATAACGTTAAATTATCGATGGGGGGGTGCGCAGCATGGGGGATGGAGCACGATGGGGGGTGCGCAGCATGGGGGATGGAGCACGTTTGGGAGTGCGCAGCATGGGGGATGGAGCACGATGGGGAATGCGCAGTATGGGGGATGGAGCACGATGGGGAGTGCGCAGCATGGGGGATGGAGCACGATGGGGGGTGCGCAGCATGGGGGATGGAGCACGATGGGGGGTGCGCAGCATGGGGGATGGAGCACGATGGGGGGTGCGCAGCATGGGGGATGGAGCACGATGGGGGGTGAGCAGCATGGGGGATGGAGCACGATGGGGGATGCACACCTCCCCCAAAAACACACACACACACTGCCACACACGCACTGCACAACACACCACACACACACTGGGAACCACAAACACTGCCCTACACAGACACCCACACACACAGACAACACCGCACACACACAACACCCAACACACAAACACCGCGGCACACACAAATATACGCACATACCGCACAACACACACATTGCACAAAACATACCTCCCCTCAAAACACACACACACACCCCCACACCCACACAAATCGCACAACACACACACACAACGCTACAGACACACAGCGCTCCACAAACAACGAAACACACGCAACACACAAACACTGCTCTCACCCCCCGCCACACCCAGATAACACCCAGAACATGTACAGCGCCCTACACAAACACTTGGTAACTACACAGAACTACATCTATATATATATATATATATATATATATAATACAAAAATCATACATTAACTACACAATACGTAAATTCTAGAATACCCGATGCGTAGAATCGGGCCACCTTCTAGTTTTTACATAAAATCCTATTGAGTTGTTTCCATGCAGAGATTGTAGCTTTTATTGTTATAAATGTAGATAAGTTTTTGAATTTATAAGGTTAGCTAAGATTGTGGCTCTCATAGATCTGTTTTTATTTATACTTTTTTCTATTCGAACCCAACTAGATTCCGAATCATCCAAAAGACATTTCTGTGACCGTTTTAATAAATTTGCTAAATAATAGGCGTAAATGTTTGGCAAACCAATTCCTCCTCTTATGTTTAAACAAAAGCACCTTAGATAACCTTGGCCTGTTTTTCCATACATGTCTAGATAGTTGGGTATGCAGTTTTTGAAATTTCTAGATTTGTCATGAGGATTGTAATGCATCGGAAAAGATACAAATTTTTTGGAAGAACAATAGCTTTATAGGTAATGATTTTCCCTAACCATGACATTTCTGTTTTAGCAATATTTGTTTTTGGTTTTTTTAATATCCTCTAATAATATATTAAAATTACTAGGGATCAAGTCTTTCAATTTAGCTGTAATTATACCTAAATACTGGATACTTGTTTTTTCCCATTTATAAGAAAATTCTGTTTCAATACCTTCTTGTGTCATGGGATCTATATTAAATCCTAATGTGTGACTTAGAATAGTTAACCTTATAGTACGAGATTCCTGTAAACTCTTGCAGTACCTTGGTACCAGATCTCAGAGAATTTAAAGGACGGGATACTGATAAAATAACATCGTCAGCATACAACGTTATCTTATACTGTTTTAAATTTAAGAAAACACCATTGATTTCATCATTTATTCTGATAGTCTCCGCTAGTGGCTCCATTAATAATGCGAACAATATTGGTGACAAGGGACAACCTTGTCTCGTGCCATTGGTTATCCAAAAATCTTTTGATAAGCAATTATTGATATATATTTTTGCCGACGGCCGAGAGTACAGGGCCAAAATAGAGTTTATAATGTGACCCTTAAAGCCAAATTTCCTTAGTGTTGCTGCGATGTACCTCCAATGTACCCTATCAAACGCCTTTTCTGTGTCAAGAGTAACAAGCAGAGAAGTCGTTCAAGAAGTCTCAATATGATTTATTAAGTTGATAATTTTCCTTGTAGCGTCTGGGGCTTGCCTATCTGTGATAAAACCTACTTGGTCTGAATGAACCAATTTTTGCATGATATTTTGTAATTTAATGGCAATTAACTTTGAATATATTTTGATGTCCGAATTTATTAAGGAAATTGGCCTATAGTTGGTCATATCTAATGGGTTTCCTATATTTTTGGGTATTAATGATTTTATTTTCTTTCCAGCGCTTAAGTGAAACTTTAAATAAAAGTCCCCTGCCCCTGGTATTATATTTACCCTCCAGCATTTTCATGTTTTTCTGTATCATTTCAGTCTCATGGCGCCATTTTGTGCCTGTGACGTCTGTCTGGCAGAAAATCAGAAGTTACAGTATAAGTGCTCAACTTTATTATAGCCTACTCCTGTGGTTGGGACATGCCCCCTGCCGCTCAGCCAGTCAGCTGCACCGAGACTCCTATGCTACCTGCCAAGTCTATCAGAGCCCATCTCTCTTGCTCATAGTGTAGAATCTTTGCACGCCCTTGACTGTTATAGCCTCCTTTTTCGGCACCAACGTTGCCTCCTGCTTGGCCTTTGCACCATATTCTTCCATGCTGGCTTCTCTGCGCCTGCAGCTTTCAACTTCCTCCTTCACACTGGAATTCCAATTACTTCAGTCCCTCCTGGCCCAAAGCCACAGTATCTGCAGCTCTACAGGGATCCAGTATGCTGAACCAGGCTAAGCTCTGCCACTTAGAGGCAGCTTCTTCCCCAGCATCTCTCCCTCTGGCACTTCCTCCCTTCTTTGCCTAACTATAGGGAAGCTCAATCCCACTTTCTGGCTCTTGTCCTTCACTTTGCCTGCGCCTCTTGACACAAAAATAATTCTCTCTGGTCAGACCTCATCTCTCTGCCTAAACTGTAGTCTGCCAATCATGCCACCAGTACAGGAGCCCCCACTGCCTGCAGTGAGAATGTGCGCCTCTACCCCGAGTGGGCCGTGGCTCACTCCTAGTCAGTTGCCAACCTAACCAAGATATCCCAGGCATTGGTTTCGGTCATGTAACGGCTACCTAACAATCACAACCACTGGTGTCCAGCTGACTTTACAGAGTGAGTAAGACTCCCTGGTTCCTCAACTCTGACCTGGCAGCCCACGTAAGAGATTCAAGAAGCGAGCTCTCACTAGTTCTTCTTCCAGTTCTCCCACAACTCCAGCATCCTCCAGGAGGACCTCCTTTTCTCATTCTCCTTATTCTGACACTCCAGTGGATAAAGAATTGGACCCGAGATCTGAATCTAATTCTGATATGGACTCCTATCGGATCTCTAAGCTTTGGAATGTGGTACATAGCCTGATTACAGCTGTTCATCAGACCCTCATTGTTAAGGATCAGGAACTGACTGAATCTGTACTCTCCATACCTACTATAAGTTAAAATGACCTCTTGATTTTTTTTCGCTAACCACAAAGAATTCTAAGGAATTTTTGCCAGGGAATGGGGGCATCCGTAAAAACTTTTTCAAAAGCGTGAACATATGGAAGTTCTATGTCCATTTGCATATGATATTCTACAAAGATGAGCAGTCTCCTTCAGTGGATCCTTCAGTCTCCTGGCTCTCCACCAACCCTATCCTTTCTCCTTATTATGGGGCCTCCCTCAAGGATCCCTCTGACAGGCACAATGAGACTCTGGCAAAAACTGCTTTTGATTCTCTGTCCGTCCTTTGGGTCACCAAAGCGGTTTCTGCTTGGGCTAAGCTCCCTCAGCAGGGCATCCTGTCTGGGGCTCCCACTTCCGAACTTGCGGACCAGTTTGCCTATACTGTAAAATATCTTCTAACAGCCTCACTAGATGGAACTGCTTGATCAGCCCTTTCAGCTAGCTATATTGTCCCAGTCTGCAATATTGTCCATGGCTGAAGGCATGGAACGTGGACCCAGCATCCAAGACATCCTTCACCAGGCTCCTTATCCAGAGCTCCTGTCTTTTTGGAAAAATTTTGACAAGATGCTCTTAGATACCATCGGTGGCTAAGAGCATCACTCTTTCACAAAAGAAACCAAATCGCTCACTACCCAAGAAGTGCTCATTTCTTTTTCATTCCTTTCTAAAATTTTCACCTGGAAATAGTCACCACCAGGACAAGTCTCCGATTCGCTAAGAAAAAAAAAGAACCTTCTTCAAGTCTGCTCCCTCCTGACATCCTCACGGGCACCAAGTATCAAAAATACCAGTTGTACTCAAGTAGACGGAAGGAGAAAAAAACAAAGATGTATATGGTGAACATTAGAATGTGAAAATGCATTACTGCAAAGAAAAAATGAAAAAATTTAAAAAATGTTTTTGGAAAAAAATGAGTTATTTTGCAAATATAATAGGCCAAATATACTTGAGCCCAGTTACCATGCCAAGGTATAACTCTCAACTGGGTCCTAATCTAAATTTCTGCCTCTTTTCGTGTAATTTCTGACCTCTTTATAAGGGCTAGAGAAGAACCTGAAAAACCTACAAAAAGAACACTGAAACACATACTGTAAAAACAATAATTTTTATTATTGAAATTTTTTTTAAAAATATTAGGAATACAAAAGAGAAATGGGGAAGTAGGGGAGGAGGAAATAAAACAGGAAATAAAACAGTGATTGTACAAAAATGACCCCCAGTTGGTAACCCAAAACTTGTAAAAGGATAATATAGATAATCAATGCAAAGTATCAGTTATTATACCTATGGAGTGATATGGAATGAATCAGTCCATACAACTAGATGTAATCTGAGACCTATATAAAGCAGAAAGTCTAGGTATATAGGTAATAAAAGTAACATGTATCGTTAATCATATAAGGTCTGAGATTCAGCAGACAGATGTCCAATAAATAGGAATAAATACACCTAATTAGGAATTGATGGGCTTTGCATTATACAGTGAACAATAGTTCAAATATAGTTCATTTTTGTACAATCACGGTTTTATTTCCTCCTCCCCTACTTCCCAATTTCTCTTTTGTATTCCTAATATTTTTTTAAAAAAAATGTCAATAATAAAAATTATTGTTTTTACAGTATGTGTTTCAGTGTTCTTTTTGTAGGTTTTTCATGTTTATGCATACTGGAACCACTAATATGTTTTCTTGTATCTAGAGAAGAACCTGGAAAAGGAAAATTAAAACACCTGAGGTCACTGGGAGGAGTGCGCAGACAAAGGACATGACTCCATAATACAAGAATTGACAATACTTCCTAATCTTTTAAGTCTGAACTGGTGCAAACTGAACATAGTATACATTATCAAAAATAGAAGTTGCACTCAAGTAGAAGGAAGGAGAAAAAACAAAAATATATATGGTAAACATTAGAATGTGAACATGCATTACCACAAAGAAAACATGACAAATTTGAAAACATTTTTTGGGAATAAATGAGCTATTTTACAAATAAAATTGGCCAAGTTTACTTGAGCCCAGTTACCACGACAAGGCTGAATGCATCGAACATGGACCCAACATCCAAGACATCCTTCGCTAGGCTCCTTATCCAGAGCTCCTGTCTTTTTGGAGAAAAACTGGACAAGATCCTCTTGGATTCCATCAGTGGGTAGGAGCAACTCTCTTCCACAAAAGAAACCAAAACGATCACCACCCAAGAAGTGCTCGTTTCCTTTTTGTTCCTTTGTCCAATTTTCATCTGGAAACAACAGTCGCCAGGACAAGTCTCCGATTCGCTAAGAAAAATGAAGACCCTTCTTCAAGTCTGCTCCCTCCTGGCATCCTCACGAGCACCAAGGCAGTCTTCTAGATCTACATCCAACAGATTGTCTTCAGCATGATTGGTCGTCCCCACCTGGGAACCCTCTCAGGGTGGGTGGTTGTCTCTTTCTATTTTGGGATGAGTGGCTTACCGTGGTCGATGATGCCTGGATTCGTGACGTCGCTTCCTACTCCTACAAAATAGTTTTCCACCCTCCCCCACTTTCGTTTCCTCATATCCTACCCCTCTAAGGATCCTTCTCTCATCTCGGGGTTCTTCTTGGCCATTGATTCTCTCCTCAGTTCGGGCATCATTTACATTCACTCTCAGGAAAGCGTCTCAATTTTCTATTCAAACCTGTTTGTGGTCTCAAAGAAGTATGGATCCGTCCCATCTTAGCTCTCAAGTTGTTTTAACAGACACGTCCATTTCCGCCACTTCAGGATGGCGTCTCTACATTGAGGGATAGGCTCCATGGAGTACAAGAAGTTTCTATGTTCAGACAACATCATGATGCCTATTTGCACATACCCATCTTTCCTTCTCATCAGAGATTCCTGCATTTCACAGCAATGGATTCTCACTTTCAGTTTACATCACTGCCATTTGGCCTATCCATAGCACCAGGGTCTTCACAAAGGTAATGGCAGACGACGTGACCATTCTTCAGACTAGAGGCATTCTCATCAACACTTACCTGGATGACATCCTAATCCAAGCACCTTCTCCCTCAGCATGTTGCTAGAGCTTGCAGATCACCCAAGATACTCGTTCTTATCTCGGCTGGCTCATCAATGACGCAAAGTTATCTCTGACTCCGGCTCAACGCATAGTTTTCCTGGGAATGCTGTTTGACACTGCATGCACAAGAGTCGTCTTACCTGAAGATAAGTTCTCTGCCCTTAAGGCCACGTCTCACTAAGCAACATCGCTAGTGACAAAGCTGCTGAGTCACGGTTTTTGTGACACAACAGCGATCTTGCTAGTGATGTTGCGATGTGTGATATCCAGCAATGACCTGGCCCCTGCTGTGAGGTCGCCGGTCGTTGCTAAATGTCCTGGACCATTTTTTGGTCATTGCTCTCCCACTGTGAAGCACACATCGCTGTGTTTGACAGCGAGAGAGCAACGATCTGAATGTGCAGGCAGCAGGAGCCGGTAACCAAGGTACACATCGGGTACCCGATATTTACCTTGGTTATCAGCGTCCGCAGCTTCTAGAAGCTGGCTCCCTGCACACGTAGCCAAGGTACACATTGGGTAACTATAAGCAAAGCGCTTTGCTTAGTAACCCGATGTGTACCAAGGTTACGAAGCACAGCGTCGTTACACGGGTCGCTAATGGCTGGTGGCTGATCTCTGATCGCTGTGGAGATCTGCCTGATTGACAGCTCACCAGCGACCATGTAGCGACGCCCCAGCGATCCCTGCCAGGTCAGATTGCTGGTGGGATTGCTGGAGAGTTGCTAATTGTTACTGTACCTTTAGTTCTTTCAGATGTTATTCTCTATATACTATCTGATTCTGCATTAGCGTTCTTAGCAAGATGGTAACTGAAATGAAAGCAGTCCACATTCGCCCCTTTCAGCTTTTTCTCCTATCAAGATGGGACAAGTCTACTCACTCCCTGGTCAGGCCAGTAGTACTTCCTTCCCAGATCAAGAAGTCCTCGGAATAGTGGAGACAATCTCCCGTGGAAGATCATTCCTGATGATTTGGGGAAGATTGTAACAACAGACACCAGTCTTCTTGGCTGGGAGCAGTCTTTCAGAACCCTGGGGAATATCAAGGAATCATCTCTTTCCATCAACATCCTGGAACTCAGAGCAATCTTTCTGACTTTCTTTTACTGGCAGGACCTTCTCTTCGGCTGCCCGGTCCCTGCCCAAACCGACAACGCCACAGCCATGGAAGAAATAAACCTCCATGGAGGAACTAAAAGCCGATTTAATGATGTCAGAAGTTTTTCAGATCCTATAACACGCGGAATGAAATGTTCCAGCAATCACAGCACTTCACATTTTCCAAAGTACATCCCTAGGTGAAAATGGTCAAATTGTGCCCAATTAGCCATTTTCCTTCCTTGGTGTCATGTGACTCAGTGTTACAAGTCTCAGGTTTGAATGGGGATCGGGTGTGTTTAATTTGGTGTTATTGCTCACACACTCTCATACTGGTCACTGGAAATTCAACATGGCACCTCATGGCAAATAATTCTCTGAGGTTCTGAAAAAAAGGATTGTTGCACCAAATAAAGATTACCTAGGTTATAAGAAGATTGCCATCACCCTGAAACTGAGCTGCAGCATGATGGCCAACAATATACAGAAATTTATCAACAGGCTCCCCTCAGAACAGGTCTTGCTATCGTCAACCAAAAAACTTACGTGAACATGCTCTGCATCAAATCTAGAGGTTTTCTTTTCAAAATAGACATAGGAGTGCTGCCAGCATTGCTGCTGAGTTAAAAGGGTTATGGGATCAACCTGTCAGTGCTAAGACCATACTCTGCAGACTGCATTAGATTGGTCTGCATGCCTGTCATTCTAGAAGAAAGCCTCTTCTAAAGATGATGCACAAGCAGTTTGCTGAAGAAAAGCAGACTAAGGACATGGATTACTGGAACCATGTCCTATGGTCTGATGAGACCATGATAAACTTAGTTGATTCAGATGGTGTCAACCAGGTGAGGAGTGCAAAGACCAGTGTGTACGGCCTACAGTCAAGCATGGTAGTGAGTATCATTGTTTGTGGATGCATGAGTGTGCCGGCTGTGGGAAGCTACAGTTCATTGAGGGAACCATGTATGCCAACATATGACATATTGAATCAGCACATGATCCCCTTCCTTCAGAAACTGGGCCACAGGGCAGAATTCCAACATAACGACCCCTAACACACCTCCGTGGCGGCGACCACTGCCTTGCTAAAGAAACTGTGGGTAAAGATGCTGGACTGGCCAAGCATATATTCAGCTCTAAAACCTATTGAACATCTGTGGGGCATCCTTAAATGGAAGGTGGAGGAGCACAAGGTCTCTGACATCCACCAGCACCTTGATGTCATCATGGAGGAATGTGAGAGGATTCCAGCGGTTTAAACAATAATGGCTGTGTTGAGTTTTTTAGAGTTATTTAGAGGGTATACAAATTTACACTGTTATAGAGCTGTACAATGACTACTTTGTATTATATGAAAGTGTCATATTGGCAGTGTTGTTCCATGAAAATATATAATAAAATATTTACAAAAATATCAGGGATGGACTCACTTATTGTATATTGTATAATCTTAGGGGAAAACAAAACATGTTTAACCTATTGAGGGCTGGGACATTTTGTTTGAGGGGCGTCTCACACAGGACATGGATGATGGCCATACAGTCACTTCTCTGCAGTTTTATCACCCCCTTGACACAGGACGCCATCATGGTGTGATGCTGCGGTCACTTACTACAGCTCAGCTCCCGTTTCCTATGTTCCCTTATAATGTCTTATTAAGGGGAGTTGATGGAGAAGTGAGCCCAACTTCAGTCCCCACCACCCACATCTTCAGTGGGCCACAGTTCCTGCTTCTGACACTATTTCTTTTGGTGAAATGAATCCTCGTTAGGGGCGGTAATAGAAGCAGGGAGAGTGATACTAGCATCGTCCCCCAATGATTCATTTCAGGTCCGTGATACAAGCTGTGGGGCAGTGCTGCTGTCCCTCACACTGCCATGTCGCACTTCTGACACTGACTGACAGCCAGCTCTGTATTGCATCAGTGCTCAGCTGGCTGTCAGGCATTGCTGGGGCCAGTGTACAGTCACCACTCATACTAAGCGGTGATTGAAGCCATGATGGCCACACCTCTATGACTGAAAGGCCAAGGTTGGAGGGAAGAATAAAGTTAATTTCCTCCCAGTAGCCAGGGTTTCAGTGTGGTGACCAGACATATTAGAATACTATTAACCTACAGATCATCCCTATAACTATAGGGTAATAGCATTTTTTTTTTAAGAATGGGTTCCCTTTACGCATAGCAGCTATATTCAGAGATATAGTTGAAGAACTTGGGCCTAACAGGTGTCAATGTTTAATTATCCTGTATATACAGTGCAGATCTCTAGAATTTAGTATAGGGTGCTTTACACGCTGCGACATCACTAGCGATTGCTAGCAATGTCGAGCGCGATAGCACCCTCCCCCGTCGTTCGTGCGACATTTGGTTCTTGCTGCTGTAGCAAACATTATAGCTACGGCAGCGTCACACGGACTTACCTTCCCTGCGACGTCGCTCTGGCCGGTGAACCGCCTCCTTTCTAAGGGAGCGGTTCGTGCGGCGTCACAGCGACGTCACAATAGCGCCGTCCAAATAGAAGTGGAGGGGCGGAGATGAGTGGGACGTAAAATCCCGCCCACCTCCTTCCTTCCTTCTGGCATTGCCAGTGGACGCAGGTAAGGAGATGTTCGTCGTTCCTGCGGTGTCACACGTAGCGATGTGTGGTGCCCCAGGAACGACGAAAAAAAATCGTACCTGTGGCAGCAACGATATTAAGGAAAGGAGCGACGTGTCAACGATCTTCAATTTTGGACGATTTTTCGATTGTTGATCGTCGCTCCTTGGTGTCACACGCTGCGATGTCGCTACCGGTGACAGATGTACGTCACTAATGATGTAACCCCGATGATATATCGGTAGTGATGTCGCAGCGTGTAAAGCACCCTTTCATGTGCTAGTTCTGTATAGTGTGATTGCATCTCTGTGATTAGCATGACATTTATGATATTTGCTGTTGTTTTCAATTGTAGTCCTATGGCCCTCCCATAAATAATGGTGCAGATATAACTGCTGCCAAGCATTTCCCTCAGCTATGCCAGCATAGAAATGATCTAGTGTGATTCATATTGTGCAATTAGCAAATGAAGTTGGATTTGTTAACATTCAGTGCTGGCTTGGTTTTTAAAGAGATTATTTTATGGTGTACAATTAAGTGATATTTAATGGGGAATTATTCTAAAAACAAAAATTATAATTAGACAAAAAAGCTCCGAGAAAATGTGGTTAATGTGATGAATGTCACTGTGACATATAGAGGGGACTGATCTATTGCTCTGCTGCAGTTTTGCTTAATTTTCCTGAAAAGTGTCACATCACAACTTAATACTTGGTGGGATTCGTTTGCTCAATGTTACATTTTGGAATGTTCTATTACATTGCTTCCAAATGAGTAACAATTGTTGGCAAAGCAACATTCTCCATCTGCTTAGCAGACTATGTTAACATGTTCAGTGCTAGAGATGAGCAAATGAGATTCTATTGTAGGTCAGGCCTAGTGTCACAGAACTGATAAACCAAAAGAACAAACTGTGATAAGTGGGATACCTTGCTCTATTAAAAGTAATCATCTCATACTTTTTGTTACTGATGAACTACGCCATTTATGGTTATTTGGAATCTCATTGTCTTGCCTGATAAAATGCATCAATTTTACCGACGATTATAGATGAGCAGATGGATCAGTGGAAGATCAATTTCGAGAACTAATTTTGAGAAATTCTCTGTTTACCCAAATGTAAACATTTTGAGATTTCATTTGTCCATCGCCAAAAAAAAAAAGGTGCCAAACGCCATTTTCCCCACTGTTGAAGCATTCGAGAGCGTACTAAAGTCATCTGGCAGTGATGACATCATGGTGATTATCATGCCTTGTAACATGGGGGTCAGTACTTGAATGATTCCCAGTAGAGCAGACATTTGTACAGCAAAGTAGTTTTTAATCTCCAGAGTCAAAGGGGATAAGTCTCTTATGGGTAGTGGGGTCCTCCCTCTCACCTGTAGAGTGTAAGCTCTTATGGTCAGTAGGGTCCTCTCTCTCACTTGTAGAATGTAAGCTTTTATGGGCAGCAGGGTCCTTTCTCTCACCTGCAGAGTGTAATCCTTTATAGGCAAGAGGTCCCCTCTCTCACCTGTAGTATGTAAGGTCTTATGTTCAGCATTTTTTTTCTCTTTCTCTCCTGTAGAGTGTAAGCTCATATGGGCAGCGGGGTTCTCTCTTTCAACTGTAGAGTTTAAGCACTTATGGACAGTGAGTTTTTTTCTCTTTCTCTCCTGTAGAGTGTAAGCTCTTATGGGCATCGGGGTCCGCTCTCACCTGTAGAGGGTAAGCTCTTATGGGCAGCAGGGTCCTCTCTCTTACCTGTAGAGTGTAAGCTCTTATGGGCTGCGGGGTCCTCTCTCTCATCTGTAGAGTGTAAGCTCTTATGGGCAGCAGGGTCCTCTCGATCACCTGCAGAGTTTAAGCTCTTATGATCAGCGGGGTTCTTTCTATTTCTCTTCTGTAGAGTCTAAGCTCTTATGGGCAGCGAGGTCCTCTCTCTAACCTGTAGAGTGTAATCTCCAATGGGCAGCAGGGTCCTCTCACTCACCTGTAGAGTGTAAGCTCCTATGGGCAGTGGGGTCCTCTCAGTTGTAGAGTGTAAGCTCTTATGGGCAGTGGGGACCTCTCTCTCACCTATAGAGTGTAAGCTTTTATATTCTCTCTTTCGTTCTCCTTTTCCCCACTTATATTTTTTGAGCAATTACAAGTTTTCCAATATTGAGATTCGTGAAATTTCTATTTATATAAATTACTTTTGGGGGGTTATTTCAAACTAAGTCAGCCAATTCAAATTTTAAAAGGTCCTCTCATCTCTACCTATGTTGTCTCGTTCTGCCAGCCGAATTTCCTGTGAGTGTAGCAGCTATTACGTGTGTGCATGGTGCTACAGCTCAATTAATCTGAATGTGCCGCCATCTGACAAATCAAAGTGAACAACCACATCGCAAAACAAAATGCCAAATCGGTGTTCTCCACTCTTTATCATTTATTAGTTATCTGAACTTTAGTCTGTGGGCTCCCCTAAGCTTCTACTTAGTTTGCTGTCTAAGTTTAGCACTTGGGTAAGTTGAATGATATTATTGAATTCTTCTCTGGAATCTTAGGGGTACTTTGCACGTTGCGACATCGCTAGCATCGGCTAGCGATGCCGAGCGCGATAGTACCCGCCCCCGTCGCACATGCGATATCTTGTGATAGCTGCCGTAGCGAACATTATCGCTACGGCAACTTCACACGCACATACCTGCCCTGCGACGTCGCTCTGGCCGGCGACCTGCCTTCTTTCTAAGGGGGCGGGTCATGCGGCGTCACAGCAACGTTACACGGCAGGCGGCCAATAGAAGCGGAGTGGCGTAGATGATCGGGACGTAAACATCCCGCCCACCTCCTTCCTTCCGCATAGCCGGTGGAGGCAGATGTTCCTCGCTCCTGCGGCTTCACACACCGTGATGTGTGCTGCCGCAGGAACAAGGAACAACATCGTATCTCCTATTGGTGCGACATTATGAAAATGACCGACGCTACACAGATCACCGATTTTTGATGCTTTTGCGATCGTTTATCGGCGCATCTAGGCTTACCGGCGCCGGATGTGTGTCACTTTCGATTTGACCCCTACGATATCGTAGTAGCGATGTCGCAGCATGCAAAGTACCCTTTAGGGCTTGATTCATCGAGATTGGCGTCGCTCACGTTGTTTAGCATCTAGGAAAACTGATGTACACCTCTGTGTGAGTCTGGTCACAAATCCTTTTCCAGTCCCTGCTGACGTAAGATTTGTGGCATAGCGAATCCAACGCAACCCAAAACAAGAACTAAACCCAACTAAATGTAAACTTTTATTAGATAGGTGCCATTATTACTAAAAGATATATCAATAACAAGTGAGGCAGACAAGTGATGGGTTCACTGTCATACTTAAGGGGTACTTTGCACACTACGACATCGCAAGCCGATGGTAGCGATGCCGAGCGCGATAGCCCCCGTCGCAGCTGCGACGTAGCTGTGATAGCTGCCGTAGCGAACATTATCGCTACAGCAGCTTAACATGCACTTACCTGCCCTGCGACGTCGCTCTGGCCGGCAAACCGCCTCCTTCCTATGGGGGCGGGTCGTGCAGTGTCACAGTGACGTCACATGGCAGGCGGCCAATAGAAGCAGGGGGGCGGAGATGAGCGTGACGTAAACATCCCGCCCACCTCCTTCCTTCCTCATTGCAGCCGGGACGCTGGTAAGGTGATGTTCCTCGCTGCTGCTTCTCCACACACAGCGATGTGTGCTGCCGCAGGAACAAGGAACAACATCGTTACATCGGTCCTTCCGAAATTATGGAAATGACCGAACCTACACCGATCATACGATTTCGACGCTTTTGCGCTCGTTAATCGTAGTAAAAAGGATTCACATACTCTGATGTCGACGGCGACACCGGATGTGCGTCACTTTCGATTTGACCCCACCGACATCGCACCTGCGATGTCGTAGTGTGCAAAGTACCCCTAAGTATAGTTTATATACCAGTAATAATACCGTGAAACTCACGTGTGAAATACAACTCATTTGTCAAATTTTTGCCCAGCAACAAGTGTGATAGATAATTTAATAATAGTTGATGAAAAATAATTATCACATACGCTGCAATTCCACCAATGAATTATAAATTCATAAGTCTCACTTAGTGACTAAGGACAAGAATGAGGTAAAAGAGAAAAGTGGTCCAAATGTCTTAAAAATGTATGTGTGATGTGTGCTAGTGGGCAGGTTTTTATTGTATGTACCGGATAGCCAAGAGTGGTCAGATAGCTCCTCCGTAACGAGAGATTCCCTTCAATCCTAATCAATAATATGTCAGAACACAAAAATTACAAACACATTTTTCAAATCTATGGACCTCTTTTCTCTTTTACCTTACTCATGTCCTTACTCACTAAGTGGGACATATGAAGGTATAATTCATAGTTGATAAGTGCAGTACTTGCATAAGCACTTCATTTTAAATGATAGTCATGGTTGAAAGTGTTGGCACCCTTGATGTTTTTCCAGAAAATGAAGTATTTCTCCAAGAAAAGTATTGCAATTATGCATTTTGATATACACATGTTTATTTCCTTTGTGTGAATAACAAAACTAAAAACATAGAAAAAAAGGATAATTAGACATAATTTTGCACAAAACTCTAAAAATGGGACAGACAAAAATGTTGGTACTCTTAACTTAATATTTGGTTGCACACCCTTTGGAATAAATATCTGCAATCAATCTCTTTCTTTAAACATCAACAAGCTTCTTGAGGGGACTTTACACGCTACGATATCGTTAATGTTTTATCGTCGGGGTCACGTCGTTAGTGACGCACATCTGGCGTCATTAACGATATTGCAGCGTGTGACACTTATGTGTGACCTAAAACGATCGCAAAAGCGGCTAAAATCGTTTGCCGCGGAGAGGTCGTCCTAAAACAAAAAATCTTTACCTCTCATTAGCGATGTTCCTCGTTCCTGCGACAGCAAACATCGCTGTGTGACACCGCAGGAGCAACGAACATCTGCCTCCTGCCTCCATCGGCAATGTGGAAGGAGGAGGTGGGCGGGATGTTTACGTCCCGCTCATCTCCGCCCCTCCGCTTCTATTGGACGGCTGCCGTGTGACGTCGCTATGACGCCGCACGAACCGCCACCTTAGAAATGCTTCTTGTAGTTCTTGACCAGGTTTGCACACACTGCAGCATGGATTTTGGTCCACTCTTCCATACAGGTCTGCTCCAGATCTTTCAGGTTTCGGGGCTGTTGTTGGGTAATATTGAGTTTCAACTACCACCAAAGATTTTCTGTTGGGCTCAGATCTGGAGACTGGCTAGGCCACTACAGAACCTATTGGCCGCCTGCCGTGTGACGTCGCTATGACACCTGAGCAGTTGTCTTGCGGGGTCTGCCAGACCTGGGCTTGTCAAAAACATCTCCAGCCTCTTCAAATCTTTTTTTAATTCTTTTACTTGATGCTGAGACACATTAAAGGTGCCAGCCACCTCTGCAGTGGATCTGGTCTGCAGCCTCTTGATAGTCAAGGCTTTGGTCATAGGGTGGATATTTGGCATGCTGTCAGAGGTCAAGTTGCAGTTGAAGTGAAGGTATGGGGTGCTGGGTTGCTTTTTATACACACCCACTAATTAACCAATCATTTATTGAGCACAGGTGAGGATATAAACTAGGATTGGGTGCATTATATGACAAGGCGACAAAACTTTTGTCTTGCCAAAATCTGACCTTTCTGTGTTCATTAAATGATCATTATTTCAGCTTTGCAGCAACTTTATTTTCATAATCTAAACCAAATTTGGGAGGATTTCAGCTTTCAAAAGAGTAATTTATGAAACCAATGGATGAATTTAAAGTCAGGTTATAAGCTTTTATTTACATAATATGGATAAGCGACAGAACTTCTGTCAGGGACTGTATGTTTGTGTATGTGTAAACCGGCATCAACCATCCCTGGACCCGAGATAAGTACTACACCCTAATGGGATTGCAGTACCCTGTGGCATCTGAAGCCGCAGGGGCGCCACATTCACTGCTTCCCCTTTCCACCCTCTGTAACAGCACGTGTGACTGTGTAACAGCATCTGTGATTGGTTGCCCTTACACTAGCTGTTTGGGTCCCCAAAGTTGAGTCCAAAAATAACTAAATAATTGGAAAAAATGGCATAAGGCATATTTCGATACCCAGCGCACACAAAGCAGACAGCTGGTGGCTGCAGCCCCTAGCTGTGTGCATTATTTTGGGTGTGTATCAAAATACAAGGTACCTTTTATGCAGCTTTTTTTTTAATTATTTAGATAAATTGAAAATACCGTCATGTGGCCCACCCTAATTTTGATACACAGCCATTATAAAGCAGACAGCTGGGGGCTGGTATTATCTTTCTGGAGAGGTCCATGCTTATTCGGCCCTTCCTAGCCTAAAAATAGGAGCCTGCAGCCACCCCAGAATTGGTGCTTACTTTAGATACTCCACCATTAGATGTGCCATTCCTGGCAATTACCTGGCTCATCCCGATTGCCCTGAAGTTGTGGCAATCGGGTTAATAGAAGCGGTAAATGATAGCTGTGATGTGTTAAAAACTTACAGTTGTCATCAACCCTGAGGTTAGTAATGGGGTCTTCCCATTACTAATATAAGTAAAACTATTTAAAAAAAAATACCTTTTCTCCAATTTATTAACCCCTAAAGACCCCTGCAGTGCCGAGGTAATCCACACCTCGATGTCCCATGATGATCCTGGCACTGTTACATCCTGAGGTCGCAGTGCACGGTCACATTAGAAAATGCAACCAAGCACTGTGGACTGAGGGACACACTGTGGAGCCGCAGATGTGAGAGCAGTGATGTCCGTGAGTTCACCTGAAGGAACAGCTGGCGATTCCGATGGTACCCAAGCTGTGACCTCAGGTGAATTCATAGAACACAATGCCAGATTACCAGATTAGGCTATGTTTGCATGTCGAGTATTTGGTTGCAGATGTTTCTGCATCAAATTTGCATCTTCTGGCAGAAAAGCACACCAAAAACATGATGCGTTTTTCTGCCAGGAGATGCTTATATGGTGCACAAATGTCTGCAACCAAATACTCAAGATGTGCACATAACTTAATCTGGTAATCCAGTATTGCGTTCCATGAGTTCACCTGAGGTCACAGTTGGGGTACTGTGGGAACTCTAGCTATGACCGCAGGCAAACTCATTGAACTCAATACTAGATTACCAAAATACATGCACATTCCAGTAATCAGGTATTGAGGTAAATACTGCTGGATTACCAGATTATTGACTTCAATAGTGCCAGTTAATCAGGTAATCTGGCACTTTTGAAGTCAATAATCTGGCAATCCAGGACCGTTGCACGCAACTCCGTATTACTGTATTTGAGTTCAATGAGTTCACCTCAGGTGAGTTCACTTGAGGTCAGAGCTGGGGTACTATGGGAACCACCAGCTGTGACCTCAGATGAACTCACTGACCTCACCGCTCCCAGCTACGGCTTTGGCAGTGTGTCCTACAGGCCACAATGATCGGTCATTTTTTTTATGAGACCGCACTGCGGATGTAGCAGAGCTGGGATCATCATGGGGCATCATGGTTTGGATTACATTGGACCTGCAGGGGTGTTTTGGGGGTTAATAAATTGGAGAAAGAGGGTGTTTGTTTTTTAAATAAAACATTTTTTTCTGTGTTTTGTGTTTTCTTATAACTTACACAATTAGTACTAGAAGGGTCTCATAGACCACCCACATTATTAACCTCAAGCTTGATGACAGCTGTGATTTTATGACAAATAGCAGATGTCACTAGCCCCTTATATTACCTCAATTGCCACTACTCCAGGGCAGTCGAGATGAGATGCTAAAGCTTCAGGATTGGCGCATACAGTATAACAGATACAATAATTCTGTGGTTGGCTGCGGACTGCTATTTTTAGGCCCGGAAGGGCCCAATAATGATGAGCCTTCCAAGTCTGAGAATACCACCCCCCAGCTGTGCAATTTATCTTGCCGGGTATCAAAATTTGGGGGGACCACATGCTGTTTTTTTTTTAATTATTTAACTATATAATTTTCAAGACGGCACATGGGGTCCCCTGTATTTTGATACCCGCCCAAGATAAAACAGACAGCGGGGGCCCTATGCGACTTTTTTCCAGTTCTCTTTTTTTTTTTTTTTCTTTTACACTTCACTTTCTGGAACCAGACATATAGTGTGATAGTGTGAGTGCAACACATCACAGATGCCAGCAGTTTGACTGCAAATAATCACATACATTGTCACAGTGGGTGGGCAGGGGAAGCAGGGAATATTCATAAGATTTAATGAGTACACTCGGAAACAGTCTGACACCCATGCAGAAACTAAGTAGAATTGTCTTGCTTTAATACACATTTTGCTTCATTTTGCAGCCCCTAACCCTTATGAACACCATTTTATAACACTTAAGTTCAGGTCTCTTAGACTTATATGGGGTTCAGCATCTGGGGTCAAGTCTAGTCACAAACCAAACTTTTTTTTTTTTTTTTATTCCAGCCGAACCCGAACATCTGCAGGTTCACTCATCTCTACTCACCACAGGTGTTTAACCCTAGAACGCATACCTGGGGCCTCGCAGGCCTGCTAGGTCATTTGTTTTCTATGGTAGATTGAATTGCTTGCGCGTTCTAGGGTTAAAGGGATTTAGATCCAGACTCATAGCTGGCAACTTCAGAACTCTCCAGTGCTTTGTTTCCATCAATTTGTGGATGCTTCTTGTATGTTTGGGGTCACTGTCCTGCTCCAAGACCCATGACCTAGAATGCAACCTAGAATGCAAACACAGCTTTCTGACACTGTGCACTACATCACGACCCAAAATCCTTTGGTAATCTATAGATTTCATGATGCCTTATACATAGTTATATAGTTACATTGTTATATAGGTTGACATCAGACCTAGGCCTATATAATTTAACCTTCCTCCACCAATTATACATAACAATGTTGTGTGTACTGAGGAAATCATCCAGCCCTTTTTTAAAAGCTCTTATAGTGTCTACCATTACTACCTCTTGTGGTAGGGCATTCTACAATCTGACTGCTCTAACTGTAAAGAACCCTTTCCTATGTAGCTGCCAGAATCGGTTTTCTTCCACCCGCAGTGAGTGCCCCCTGGTCCTTAGTATTCTCTTTGGAAAGAATAAGTCATGTGCCAGTCCTTTATATTGAACACACATGTATTTATACATATGAGATCTCCTCTGAGACATTTTTTTTTCTAGCTAAACTCGCCGAACTTTTCCAACCTCTCTTCATATGGGAGGCCTTCCATCTCTTGCAATAATCTAGTTGCCGCATTTGAACTGACTCTTACTTCTAAATATCCTTTTAAAATGTCGAGCCCAAAACTGGATCCCATATTCCAGATGTGGCCTTACAAGTGATTTATAGAGGGGGTAACAATACATTGGAATTACAGGATATAATCTCTTTTTATAAACACTAAAATCTTGATTGCTTTAGCAGCTGCTGCTTGACATTGAGTGCTGCTGATCAGCTTATTTGTAATGAGAATACCCAAGACCTTCTGTTCTGTAGTCCTGAGTTTACTTCCATTGAATGTATACGCAGCTATAAGATTACTCCATCCTAGGGGCATTACTCTACATTTATCAACATTAAATCTCATTTGCCAAGTGTTTACCCATTCAGACATGTTATCCAGATTGTTTTGTAAGATTGTACTATCAAGGTCCATTTTTAATATGCTACATAGTTTGGTGTCGTCAGCAAAGACTGATAATTTACTCTCAATCCCATCCACAAGGTCATTAATAAAGAGAGTAAAACGAATCGGTCCTAGCACAGATCCGTGCAGTATCCCACTGCTGACTATAGCCCATTTAGAGGATGTACCACTTACGATGACATTTTTTGTCCTTTCATTTTGCCATTCCTTACCCTTTTATGTGCTACAGTATCAAAAGCCTTTGTAAAATCCAGATAAATTACATCACCTCCATTACCAATATCCAGATTTGCACTTACCTCCTCATAGAACCCCAACATGTTGGTTAGACACAACTTATCTTTCATGGATCCATGCTGGTTGTCAGGTATTATATTATTCTCTGCGATATATTTTTTGCATGTTATCTCTTAAAATGCCCTCAAAAACTGTGAACACCATTGATGTCAGGCTTACTGGACGGTAGTTGCCTGAATCCACCTTGTTACCTTTCTTAAATATCGGTACCACATCAGCAATCCTCCAATCCTGAGGCACCAACCCTGTTACAAAAGAAGATGAGATACAATTACAGAGCTCAATTCCCTCAATATTCGTGGATGAATGCCATCTGGCCCAGGGATTTGTCAATGTTTTATTTGCTCAGACGCAGGCGTACTTCTTCTTGTGTTCAATTAGTTATATCAAGTGGCAAACTTTGATTTTTGCCTTGTTGAATAATCCCTGGAACAGTCAGTTCCTTGGTGAACATGGATGAAAAATGCCTGTTTAATATCTCAGCCCATTCTTTGTACTTTACATTTATACTGTGTTTATCTTTTCAGGGGCTGATATCTTAAAATATATACTTGGTTTTCTTTTTGGCATTGATGTATTTCCACATTTTTGGGGGATTTACTTTAATGTTTTAAGTGATCTGTGTTTTAGTAGCTAATTTTGCATGCTTGATTTCTTTTTTTATATTTCCTATTGAGATCTTTATCTCCTGAAACGCTGTTTCTGCATGTCCAAGATTTTGAAAGTCCTTTGTTTTTGTCGTATTATACTTTATTATTTATTCATAGTGGTTTATTTTTATTCCTGGACATTTTATTATGAGAGGATGCCACGGGACTCTAGTAGAATATCCTTAAACTTGCCCTATTTATGTTCGGTATCCCCAGTTACCATGACATGGTCTCAGTCTACACGAATAAGCTCTTCCCTTTAATTTGTTGAAATCAGTTTCCCTAAAATACCAGATTTTTGCATTTTCCCTTTGAAATGTTCTGTTGAATATTACAGTGCAACTTACCAGATAATAGTCACTGATGCTCAAAGTACTCACGGATCTGTACATCTGAAATTGTATCTGGTCTATTTGACAGGACCAGATCCAGCAAACGATCTCCCCTTGTCGGTTCATCTACCAACTGGAATAGGTAATTGTCTTGAATTGTAGATAACAACTTGCACCTTTAAGCACAACCAGAAAATTCTTTGTTCCATTGAATTTCTGGATAGTTGAACTCGCTCATAATAAGGACCCGATTATTATTAATTGAAGCCCTTTTAATTTGCAGCAGCATTTCATCCTCTACCTGTTCAGATATGTTAGGAGGCTTATAGCATTCTCCAGTTAGCAGCTTTCCGTTATTCCCCTCCCCATGAACATTTTCCCATACTAATTGTATATTGTCACCGTCCCCCAAATAATGTAATTGACCACATGTCTTAAGTTAAATTTAACAAATATATACCCTCCTCCACCTCTTTTGTCTTTCCTGTCCTTTCTAAATGTAGTGTAACCCTCTATGTTTGTCACCCAGTCATGGTTTTCGTTCAGCAGGTTTCCGTAATGCCCAACACATCATGATGAAATAAGAATCTCCAATTTGTTAATTTTGTTTGCAAGACTTCTGGTATTTGCAGGCATATATAATATAATATATATTACTATTAACACTTTTATTACTCCTTGCCTCCCTACTTTCCTTGCGTGTTCCAGCCCCCTTAAATCCATCAAGGCATCCAGTTACAGAGCCAGAAAAAAACCATCTTTGAACCTCTACCATATTTGACTATAGGTACTGTGTTCTTTATTTTGTAAGATTCATTCAGTTCTTCCTAAACAGGAGAATGATGTGCTTTACCAAAAATCTATACCTTGGTCTTGTTCTTGTCTGTCCACCAGACATTTTCCCAGAAGGATTTTGGTCTACTCACATACATTTTGTCAAACTATAGTCTAGCTTATCATGTCTCTGTGACAGCAGGGGGGTCCTCCAGGGTCTCCTGCCAGTGTTTCATTTCATTCAAATGTCTATGGATTATTTGCACTGACACTGATGCACCCTGAGCCTGCAGGACAACTTGATTTCTTTCAAACTTGATTGGGGCTGCTTATTCATCATCCAGACTATCCTGCTTTGCAATCTTTGTTCAGTTTTATTTTACCATCCACATCCAGGAAAATTAGCTGCACTGCATTAGGTTGTAAACATCTTGGTTATGTTGCACACCATGGACAAGGGAACTTGAAGATCTCTGGAGATGGAGTTGTAACTTTGAGAGCATTGATATTTTTAAGCTTTGATTTTCTAGTCCTCAGACAGTTCTCTTCTTCTCTTTCTGTTCTCCATGCTTAGTGTGGCACACACAGAAACACAATGCAAAGATTGAGTCATCTTCTCTTTGTATCTGGTTTCAGGTGTGATTTTCATATTGCCCACACCTGTTACTTGCCACAGGTGAGTTTGAACGAGCATCATTTGCTTGAAACAAAATTGTTTACCCACAATTTTAGAAAGTTGCCAACAGTTTT
Organism: Anomaloglossus baeobatrachus; assembly: GCF_048569485.1. Taxonomy (NCBI): domain Eukaryota; kingdom Metazoa; phylum Chordata; class Amphibia; order Anura; family Aromobatidae; genus Anomaloglossus; species Anomaloglossus baeobatrachus. The sequence continues at coordinate 501,731,914 of NC_134356.1, read as the reverse complement.
GCCCTGCCCATTTTTCGGGTTTTGTGTAAAATTATGTAAAAATTGTGTAAAATTATGTCCATTTTGCTTTATTTTCCTTATTTCTTTGCATTGTTCCAATACAGAAAAAGAAAATATACATGGGCATGACAAAATATGTTTAATACTTTTTTTTTTTTTTTACAATTGCAAGGGTGCCAATACTTTAGGCCATGACTGTATATTGATCTGGACACACCGTGAGAATACAAATTGATGAAGAGAGTGGTTACCATATTATAAATCAAGGGTGCTAACCTCTGCAAAAAGGTAGGGTTGTAGAATGGGCATTTTTAGGGTTAATAGTGAATTAAAAACAATGTGAACTAAAAACTTAGTGAACTAAAAACAATTTGTCACCCCCCCCTAAAAATCCCCAATAACACAAGAAATGCAAAAACTTAGTACTTTGTCTTGTGACAAGCCAGCATACTGTCTGACACTGATTTCCTTGATTCTGATTTTTAGTGCATTAAGAATAAAGAAAAATGTGTAATTATAATTTAAATGCTGCAGGACAGATGCCAGCTATACCATATCACAGGTAATCACACTGGTACTTCTGATGGCATCTCTAATATCTCTCTCTCCCCCTAATATTTAAATCTCTGTATTATTTGCACACTAAAATAAATAGGAAGTCCAGTCCATCACCTTTTTTCATGTTCTGACTAGGGAATGCCCGATCATACAACATGATAGATGCACACAGACCAACTAATGTCCACAGCGTGACAAAATACACAGGGTACACCAAGGGACACAACATCGGGTCCTGATGCTAGGGAAAGGGTGAGCGGGGACGCCTCCTGCACTCACCTGAGGTTGTAGCCTATGCTCCTTAACATTCATATAAGGGTTGTTTCACTTGCCCTAAACTTACACTGACTAGGGAGATGGCAAGCAAGAATGCTAGTCCCACCACTGCCCTAATAATACACGATGAAAGGTAGACAAAACAAAAGATATACGACAACTTCACGGCTGCAGCCAGACACCAGGGCAGCAGCCAGCTCCACTTCCACAAAAAGTACACCAGCAAGGGCTCCAGCAGCAGCAAGACTTCAGTGGTTACCAGAGCAACTTTTCTCCTCTGTGGCTCATCACAGACTGAAGGTTTTATTACCGGCATCATGTAATGTGACCATTTAAAGGGAATAGGTGTGGTCACAAACTGGCTGCATATGAGGAGAATTAGCCAGGAAGCTAGCAGAGAAAGTGACATTAACCCTCGCTGCACCAAAGGAAAGGAAAACACATTTAAAATACAGAGTCTCAAGAGCAAAGTAAAGCGGACTTTACACACAGCGACATCACTAGCGATGTCGCTGGTGAAAGCACCCGCCCCGTCGGTTGTGTGTCACGGGCAAATCGCTGCCCGTGGCGCACAATATCGCTTACACCCGTCACACATACTTACCTCCCGAACGACCTCGCTGTGAGCGGTGAACATCCTCTTCCTGAAGGGGGAGGGACATTCGGCGTCACAGCGACGTCACACAGCGGCCGCCCACCTCCTTCCTTCCGCATTGCCAGAGGGACGCAGGTAAGCTGTGTATGTCGTTCCCGGGGTGTCACACGGAGTGATGTGTGCTGCCTCAGGAACGACAAACAACCGGCGCGCAGCAGGAGGAACGACTTTATGAAAATGAACGACGTGTCAACGAGCAACGAAAAGGTGAGTATTTTTGCTCGTTCAGTCGTTCGTAGCTGTCACATGCTACGATATCTCTAACGATGCCGGATGTGCGTCACGTAATCCATGGCCCCGACGACATATCGCCCAATATATTGTAGTGTGTGACGCCGCCCTAAGACTCGGGCCTTAAACCTGTCACATGTGTTCTAATGACAGAAGACCATCATGACAGTATCCCCCTTTCAACGAGGGTCCTCTGAAGCCTCAAGACTACACTTATCCGGATAACACATACTGAAGGAACACCCCAATCTACTTGTGTTCACTTGCATTGTCACCTGACCTTATAGATTACTAACACTGCAAACTAGTGGCGATGGTATTAACATGGGCTCCTGACACCCAACACATCTTTGAGCTGTTACCTGTAAAAAATGTAATAAGTATTAAGTACTGGGCGTAGCTCCAGTTGAACGGTTGAAGGGATAATAATGTTTGTTACATGATACAGACCGATAAACCTTGAGCCCAAAACTCCAGACACACCACTCCACTTGATGTTTAGTGGACACCCATACGTAATCTTTCACACACAGGTCCGGACCTGAACATTTATTACCAGTCATGCGTTCATTAGAATGAGGTAATCCCCTTGAAGGACCGACAACCTAGATGTCTCCTCGGAACTTACAAAACCTGCCCTCAGAAACCAAACAGTGGGAATGACCACTCCCTTTGACTATCTATCCTGGGAGGATGCAGAGGTCTAGAATTAACCTGTATGAGGCGTAAATTGCAGCACACTTCTCTCCAGCTGCACCTTGACTAGAAAAGAGGAAAATACAAAGGAAATGTACAAACCCAGGTCGCCTTCCTCCACATGACTTGAGTGGGGCGGTTTTTCAGATGAGGCATTATATTTGGGAATACAGTGGAATCTCGGTTTACGAGTAACTTGATATGCGAGTGTTTCGCTATACGAGCAAAGCTTGCTGTAAATTTGTAACTCTGTTTACGAGCAAGCTTTGCTGTACGAGCAAAATACCGCACACCCTTCTGGTTCCATACGCACAAACACACACATTATGCTCACATATCTGGTAACCAGCGCAACCAATACAGGAGCTGCCACTGTGCTTCCCAATGGCAGCGCGCTGACCAATCAGAGCCACTGACGTCAGCGCCCTGACCAATCAGAGGCAAGCGCCTCATGCCTCTGACATCAGCGCGCTGGCCAATCACAGAGGCAAGCGGCTCATGCCAATGACGACAGCCGCTGAAGGCCTGACAGCAGCAGTCCTTGCATCGGCTGCCATGGTTACTGGCAGACTGCAAGAACCAGGTCGGCGAGGGAACGGAGGATAAGTGAGTATAATGTGCGTGTGTGTGCATGCGCGTACTATCCACAAATAAAAATCTCATATTTCTGAACATGCTGTTGATATCATGACAGGAAAATTGTCCTCTGGAGCAGTGAAACACTGTTCAGATACAACAAAGTAATCTGGACTTCTTTTGATTTTTTGGTGCTAGAGAGGGTTAACAAACCCAAAAGAAAGGTGGTGAATGAAGAGAGCTGCTATTAAACAAAGACTGAAGCCTTCTGGATACTGAAAGCAAATACCCCACAATCCCCAGGAATGGATTGTTGCAGTATGTCGATCTATATTTATTAATTATATTTGCATTTATTCATTTATTTGCAGTGTTCTAAGTTTTTCATGTGTTATTTTTGTTATTTACATAATATTTGGCAAATTTTTATATATTATTCACATCATTAAGGGGGTGTGGCTTATTGTTTTTAAGGGAAGTAGTTTCAGAGCATGAACAAATAACGATTCAGACCGTTGTATGGTCAAAACGCGTCAAGTATGAAATTATGACCTTGTTCCATTAATAATGTTATGATAAAAATCAAATAAAGTACATTTTTTACTTTATTTTTGCCATGCATTTCTTTTCACCCTTTTTATTTTGTTTGCCGACTATTACTATTGTCTTCACCTCTGAGGTAACAATCTTCTGCAATGTTTAAAATAAAGCAGCCGTCCAATTTTTGGGTAATGTAAATAGTTTGCTCGGATCTATGCACTTCATACAATTCTATTGTGTATTTAAAATATAAATATAAAAATCCACGTCTATGTGCATAGATATACTGGTCAACGTTCAGTCATAACTAAATCCAGAATTAATAAGTATGCTAGTATGAATTATATTCACAGCGCCATTTTGATAAAATTAGGTTATATGAGTCCTCAGAAATGATTTTATGGTATTTTTCTATTTTCTTTTCATTACGTCTTATAGCATTCACTAGTTAAAAAGAATCTGTCAGTGCTTTCTTTCTAGCATTGTGGAATCCACCCTGTGATGAACATCTGCCATAGGCAAAGGTCGCTGCTCAGGGAAATTTAATTGTACCAGGGGAGATAAAACATCCTCCCTAATCTGCGTTTATACTATGAAAAAAAGAAATGATATATTCTACAGTATGTAAAATATTACACACCCATATAGCCACATCCTTATAGCTCGTAGAATGACACAATTTTGTAAACAAGGGTGGGACGGGGACAAATATTTATGGGAAGACAAAATATCTATGGTTACGGTAGAATAAAATAATGGATAGAAAATGTCGACGAGGTTATATTATTCTTTTTATTAACTTAGTTCATAAGTTAATAAAACTTTCATTGTGCAAATTGGACATAGAGCATCAAAAATAAGGAATAGGATATCTGTGAATTTTTCCATAGGATGTAAATGTTAAAAACAAATGTGACCATCTTCACTGTCACCAATTTTCACGAGTTAATGCGATATATGGCCTTGACATTATAAAAGCAGATCCATTAATATTTGTGTTGGCGAAACCTATGGGAATGTGTATTTAGTATGTAGTGTAGCTATATTAATATACTCACTGATCGCTGTCTTCTCCAGTTTCCATTGCCGTTCTGGTTGTCTTTTGAATCAAGTAACTGAAGCTCCGATTATCCAGATTACAATACGCTGGAAGTTGCCATTACAATATAAGCCTAAGGCCCTGTGCACATGGTGCCGTTTTTGATGCAGTTTTTGATACTTTTTTTTTAGAAATCTGCACCAAAATCTGCATGGCTATTCAGAAGCCAGCAACGTCTATGAGATTTCAGAAGTGCTGTGTGGTCGTTACATTTTTTTCCTTGCATTTTGGTGCAGATATGCAGCATTTCAATTGTTGGGGCATTTTTTACTACTTTTTTTAGCTCTTCGATCCATTGACTTCACTAAAAATAAGCATGGGAAAAATGCACCAAAAATGCATGCATTTTTTGTTGTGTTTTTCTGCCAAAAGGTGCAGATTTCATTCAGAAAATGTTTGCACCACATCTGCAACATGTCCGAATACCCTAAGAAGGCTCATTTTCATGTGTGCCGATGGCATGATGTCATATTGGACTGACAAAACAGGGGCACAAATACAGGCACATCATTAAATGTCTTGATTTTGTGGAATAATATATATATATATACAGGAGAGACCAAAAGTTTGGACATACCTTCTCATTCAAAGAGTTTTCTTTATTTTCATGACTCTGAAAATTGTAGATTCACATTGAAGGCATCAAAACTATGAATTATCACATGTGGAATGAAATACTTAACAAAAAAGTGTGAAACAACTGAAAATACCGTATTTTTTGGACTATAAGACGCACCGGACTATAAGACGCACCCTGGTTTTAGAGGAGGAAAATAGAAAAATAAAATTTTAAGCAAAAAAATGTGGTCATGACACACTGTTATGGGGCGAGGATCTGCTGCTGACACTGTTATGGGGGTAATGTCCCCAAATTCTCTACTAAGGTACCCCATCCTGGTAATGATCCACCTGCCTTGTATATGATCCTGCTATAAACCCTCATCCTGCTCATATACCAGCATCCTGCTCATATTCTCTCATCCTGTTCATATACCCCTATCCTATTGATATACCCCCCATCCATCCTATTGATATTTCCCCCATCCATCCTGCTCATATACTCCCATCCTGCTCATATACTCCCATCCTGCTCATATACTCCCATCCTGTTCATATACCCCCATCCTGTTCATATACCCCCATCCTGTTCATATACCCCCATCCTGTTCATATACCCCCATCCTGTTCATATACCCCATCCTGTTCATATACCCCCATCCTGTTCATATACCCCCATCCTGCTCATATACTCCCATCCTGTTAATATACCCCCATCCTGTTCACATACTCCCATCCTGTTCATATACCCCCCATCCATCCTGCTCATATACTCCCATCCTGCTATATGCCCCCATCGTGCTCATATACTCCCATCCTGTTCATATACCCCATCCTGTTCATATAACCCCATCCTGTTCATATACCCCCCATCCATCCTGCTCATATACTCCCATCCTGTTCATATACCCCATCCTGTTCATTTACCCCCATCCTGTTCATATACCCCCATCCTGTTCACATACCCCCCCATCCATCCTGCTCATATACTACCATCCTGCTATATGCCCCCACCGTGCTCATATACCATCCTGGTATATGGCCTGTATCCTATAGCACAGAGAAAAAAAATAAACGTTTATACTCACCTTTTCCTCACTCCCTCCAGCACCGATCATCTTCCTCTCAGCGGCAATGACCTGTGTGTGTGGAGCCGTTCCCCTGCAGCACGCGATGTCTTCTTGTCTGTGCCGATCAGCTAATCAGCACAGATCAGCTGACCGGCACAGACAGGAAGACATCGCGTGCAGCAGGGGGACGGCTCCACACACGGGGACGGGTGAGTGTACTGGAGACGCACATGATCACTCCAGGCTGTAATTGCCAGGGGTGATCATGCGGACCGGCTCTTTACTATGCGCACGTCCCAGCTCATCCTCCCGCCCACCTGTCAGTGCCGGCTTCAGCGCTGAGAGATGGGCGGGAGGATGGGCATGCATATGTAATGAGCGGGCCCACGTGGTCACGGCAGGCGCTGCTGCTGCCTGCTCGTGCCCCCGATGACCCGCTCCACCGCAGCACCCTTGTTCCCGGCCGCAGCCCTATAGTCAGACCATAAGACGCAAAAAAGAAAAAGTTCGTCTTATGGTCCGAAAAATACGGTATGTCTTATTTTCTAGGTTCTTTAAAGTAGCTACCTTTTGCTTTGATTACTGCTTTGCACACTCTTGGCATTGTCTTGATGAGCTTCAAGAGGTAGTCACCGGAAATGGTTTTCACTTCATAGGTGTGCCCTGTCAGGTTTAATAAGTGGGATTTCTTGCCTTATAAATGGGGTTGGGACCATCAGTTGTGTTGTACAGAAGTCTGGTGGATACACTCCTTATAATCTTACTGAATAGACAGTTAGAATTTGTATTATGGCAAGAAAAAAAGCAGCTATGTAAAGAAAAACGAGTAGCCATCATTACTTTAAGAAATGAAGGTCAGTCAATCTGAAAAATTGGGAAAACTTTGAAAGTGTCCCCAAGTGCAGTGGCAAAAACCATCAAACGCTACAAAGAAACTGGCTCACATGAGGACCGCCCCAGGAAAGGAAGACCGAGTCACTTCTGCTGCAGAGGATAGGCTTATCCGTGTCACCAGCCTCAGAAATCGCAGTATAACAGCAGCTCAGATTAGAGACCAAGTCAATGCCACACAGAGTTCTAGCAGCAGACACATCTCTAGAACAACTTAAGAGGAGACTTTGTGCAGCAGGCCTTCATGGTAATATAGCTGCTAGGAAACCACTGCTAAGGACAGGCAACAAGCAGAAGAGACTTGTTTGGGCTAAACAACACAAGGAATAGACATTAGACCAGTGGAAATCTGTGCTTTGGTCTGATGAGTCCAAATTTGAGATCTTTGGATCCAACCACCGTGTCTTTGTGCGACGCAGAAAAGGTGAACTGATGCACTCTACATGCCTGGTTCCCACCGTGAAGCATGGAGGAGGAGGTGTGATGGTGTGGGGGTGCTTTGCTGGTGACACTGTTGGGGATTTATTCAAAATTGAAGGCATACTGAACCAGCATGCCTACTACAGCATCTTGCAGCGGCATGCTATTCCATCCGGATGCATTTAGTTGGATCATCATTTATTTTTCAAAAGGACAATGACCCCAAACACCTCTCCAGGCTGTGTAAGGGCTATTTGACAAAGAAGGAGAGTGATGGGGTGCTACACCAGATGACCTGGCCTCCACAGTCACCAGACCTGAACCCAATCAAGATGGTTTGGGGTGAGCTGGACCGCAGAGTGAAGGCAAAAGGGCCAACAAGTGCTAAGCATCTCTGGGAACTCCTTAAAGAATGTTGGAAGACCATTTCCGGTGACTACCTCTTGAAGCTCATCAAGAGAATGCCAAGAGGCCAAGAGTGTGCAAAGCAGTAGTAAAAGCAAAAGGTGGCTACTTTGAAGAACCTAGAATATAAGACATATTTTCAGTTGTTTCACACTTTTTTGTTAAGTATTTCCTTCCACATGTGTTAATTCATAGTTTTGATGCCTTCAAAGTGAATCTACAATTTTCAGAGTCATGAAAATAAAGAAAACTCTTTGAATAAGAAGGTGTGTCCAAACTTTTGATCTGTACTGTGTGTGTGTATATATATATATATATATATATATATATATATTTATTTATTTATTTACAGGGTGGGCCATTATATGGGTACCCCTAAAAAAAATGAGAATGGTTGGTGATATCAACTTCCTGTTTGTGGCTCATTAGTTTATGGGACAATCCGCTGGAATCAAATTGTAAATTGTATGAATTTGCCAGAAGAAGCTATTGTTCTAAAATGCAACACAAATTCAATACACATCATATTGATTTGCTCATGATTATTCATAACCAAACATTGATAAGTACATCATCCAATTTCTACGATTTTACAGCAGATGAATAAGTATAGGACACATCAACAATTTTCTAAGTAAATATATTTCTAAAGGTGATATTGACATTAATTTCTCACGACATGTCAGTAACAACCCATCCAATCCACAAAAGCAAATAAGTCAAGCCATAGATGTCCATACATTTTGGGATATGTAATAATTAGAAATGACTGAGGGAAAAGGTATTGAACACGCTTACTGAAAGTTAGTTACTACTTCGTACAAAAGCCTTTGTTGGTGATGACAGCCTTAACATGCTTCCTGTATGGAGAAACTAGTTGCATGCATTGCTCAGGTGTGATTTTGGCTCATGCTTTTACACAAACACTCTTCAAAATCTGAAGGTTTTGTGAGCTCTTTCTATGAACTCTGAGCTTTAGTTCCTTTCATAAATTTTCTATTCAGGTCCGATGATTGGCTGGGCCATTCTAGCTGCTTTAATTTCTTTCTTTGAAACCAATTCAGAGTTTCCTTGTTTGTGTATTTGGGTTCATTATCTTGCTGAAATGTCCACCCTTGTTTCATCTTCATTATCCTGGTAGATGGCAGCAGATTTATATCAATAATGTCACAATACTTACTGTATTTTTCGGACTATAAGACGCACTGGACCATAAGACGCACCCTGGTTTTAGAGGAGGAAAATAGGAAAATAAAATTTTAAGCAAAAAATGTGGTCATGACACAGTTATGGGGCGAGGATCTGCTGCTGACACTGTTATGGGGGTAATGTCCCCAAATTCTCTACTAAGGTACCCCAGCCTGGTAATAATCCTCCTGCCTTGTATATACAGTATATGTCCCTCATCCTGGTATAGCCCCCATCCTGCTATATACCGTCATCCTGGCATATGGCCGCATCCTGCTATATACTGGCATATGGCCGCATCCTGCTATATACCCCATCCTGGCATATGGCCCCATCCTGCTATATAACCAATCCTGGCATATGGCCCCATCCTGCTATATACCTTCATCCTGCTATATACCCCATCCTGTTCATATACCCCCATCCTGCTCATATATCCCCATCCTGCTATATACCCCCATCCTGCTTATATACCCCCATCCTGCCTATATACCCCCATCCTGGTATACGGCCCGCATCCTGTGGCAATAAAAAAAAATAAACGTTCATACTCACCTTACCTCATTCCCTGCAGCATCGCTCCTCCTTCGTCTGTGTCAGCAGCAGCGCTGGAGTGGGGAGCCAGCCATGATCCCTGCAGCATCGCTTGTCCTCCTGTCAGTGCCAGCGGCTGTGTGTGGACACGTGCGCACTGCGATGACGTCATCGCTGTGAGCACCGCTAGCCTCCACACAGCCGCCGCTGACACAGACAGGAGGACATCGCGGTGCTGCAGGGATCATGGCCGGTGAGTGTACTGATGCACAGCACCCTGCGCTGATCATGATGCACGGGGGGCAGTGAGTACAGCTGCACATGATCACTCCAGGCTTTAGTTGCCAGGGGTGATCATGCGGGCAGGCTGTTTAATATGCGCGCATTCCCCGCCTACCTGTCAGCGCTGGCTTCAGCGCTGAGAGATGATGGGCAGGATGATGGGCGTGCATATTAAATGAGCGGATACACGTGGTCACGGCAGGCTGCTCCAGCCTGCTCGTGCCGCCGATGACCCGCTCCACCACAGCACCCTCATTCCCCGCAGCCCTACATTCAGACTATAAGACGCACCCCCCACTTTCCTCCAACATTTGGAGGGAAAAAAGTGAGTCTTATAGTCCGAAAAATACGGTATTTTCATTCATCCTTCTTTTAATTACATGAAGTTTGCCTGTGGGGAATGCTGAAACACAGCCTCACACCATGATGTTTCCACCTCCAAATTTCACTGTTGGAATGGCGTTTTTGGGGTAATATCCAGTGCTTTTTGGCCTCCAAACATGTGTATTATGGCATCCAATGAGTTAAATTTTGGTCTCTTATGGATGGTGTTTCTGTCAGCTTGACTGTTGCTGGTTGTAAAGAGGTTATGATTTTTCCTGAGGATGCTTCTGAGCTTTCTCTAGTGTCCACTGCTGGAAGTGTGTCAGGTTCCTTGCTTGTCACTAAAACAGGTGCAGGGCCTGGCTCTAATCCCAGTGTGGGCCAATCATGTCCAGCCCTTCTGTATAAAGGAATGGTTGCTGCCTGAGACTGACGCCGGTGATATTGTTTTCCTGTGTCAATCTAGCTCCAGTGAACATGTCTTGAACACCTGGTCCTCCAGTCATGTCAGCAGTGTGCCTGTGACCCGCCAGATATTTCTCCAGTGTGCTCCAGCTTGTTTTTTTTTTCACTTGGAGATCTTGTGCTGTCTGCTGCAGTTTTTCTGCTTTTTGTATGCAATTTTTGCCTTTTTTCCTAGTTATCTCTAGCTCACTTTTTAGAGCCTGGGATAAGTACTTTGTCTTCTTTCCTGTGACTGAACAGTTTTCATAAATGTTTTTCTTGTATGCAATGTTTATTTGATTCTGTTTCAATTAATTTTAAAATGCTATGGAAACTGTTCATTTTCAGTGAAATTCGCATAGTGGAGTTTTTTCTCTCTGTCTGAACATTGTTTTGCATTTTTTTGCTCAAATATGCATTTATGTTCCTTTGTGTTCCCACTGATGATCTTGATTCTTTATCAAAAGGACATTGCTGAGAATCCAGTAAAGGCTTTTTTCCACCATTTTTGCATATTCAATTTTTGCTGTATTTAGTATTCCACTTCTATGTACTGCTCATTATTAGTCGTGTTGGACATTGAATATTTTTCTACCTATGGCAGTTGCTACTAAGCCATTTTTGGGACATCCTCTCTTGGATGCTAATCCTGCCCAGTGCCCTGCACAAGAGTTCCCTGATGTAGTAGGAGGAGACTCTTGTGGTCCCAAGGGAATTTTGATCATCAGGAGTTGGCATATATTAGGGTTTTTGCTGGCTGTACCCAGTGATCTATCCCATCCTTTGGTGTCTTAGTTAGCAAGGCCTCTCTTTGTTCAAGTCTTTTCCTAGCCAACTCTGTATTGTTTGGTTCTTATATCATCATCAATATATGTTGGGGGCTTTAACTATCTCTTTGGGGCTGCTCTGAGGCAAGTGAGGATTCCTTTGTTCATCTTTGAGGCTAGCTAATTTCTTAGGCTTTTGATACACTCACCCTCCCAGCTGATCAGTGGTTGTGTCTGCTCCTGTCCTTCCCGCTGACTCCCAAGGCCTGTGCATGCTGCACAGGTCTCCCAGGAGTGCCCTTAGAGTGCGCGAGCCTCCCTGATCTTAAAGGGCCAGCATGCCCCAACCCGGAAGTGCCTCTCAGCCTATGGTTAAGAAGCACCAGGTACTTAAGGCTTTCTCCCCCTATGGGAAGTGCCTAAGCAATGTGGTCTTACTACTTCAGACATGCTGCTAGTTGTCAGGTCCCATTTTCAATTCCCTGTATGCTGAGTCGGTTACCTATGCCTGCTAACTTGTACCTGCCTGAGCCTGCCGTATCTGCAGTACCTACTTTATCAGCCTGAACCAGCCTTTTAGGTTGCAGCACCTGAGCTTCTTAGACCCCTGCAATTAGCTGCGACTGCCATGATATCCCCTGGAGTAGCAGCTGGTGGCTACCTTCCAGCACAATCAGAAGCTGTAGTGAAGATGAGGAAATTGCTTAGTTATGCCCCTCCAAGGTGAGCCTGTGCTGTGGCACAGTTGGTCCACACCTACCATCGTAACAGATTGCTCAGACCATGGACCCCACTGGCTCCAGTACCTCCCAGCTCGCAGGACTGCAACAAGAGCTGGTCCATCAACAGGAACAGCAAGACCAAATCCTAATCTACTTCTGCACGCATTGACACCAGCGACTCCACCTGTTTCACTCTCAGCAGTACTATTTATTTTGATCAGTAAATCCAGCTCCTGCCTCCAGTCTCTGCTAATCTGCTTCTCCGTGATTGCTGGTGAACCCAAGCAATACAGATGATTCATAAACCAGTGCACACTGCATATTGAACTTTTGTAGCAGCAGTTTGCTTTGGATTGGGCCAAAGTGGCCTTTCTGATGTGACATCTGATTGGTGAGGCCCTTGCCTAGATCAATCAGCTATGGAAAAGAAATGATCCAGTGGTCTCTAACCTACAGATCTTCCTGAAGTCATTACAAAAGGTAATTGATGAGCCAAGTCCTGTCACCTCAGCAGCGTCTTCACTCCTCAGACTGTGCAAAGGAAGTCTCACTGTAGTCCAGTATGCCATACATTTCCACAGCCTGTCCTCTGAAATTGGCTGGAAAAATGAGGCACCAGCTAGCTGCATATTGTAAGGGTCTGTCTGGGAGACTCAAGGATGAATTAGCAGGCCAAGATGTTCTTAATTCCTTGGATGACCTGGTATCACTGGCTGTCCGGATTCAATTCCGGTTCCAAGAATGCTCGAGGGAGGTGAGCTGAGAAAGGAGATGCATGTTGTGCCAACCTTCCAGAGACCACTTGTGCTGCAGTCCGCTATTCCTGCTTCTTCTCCTTGACCCATGCAGGTGAATCATGTGAATTTGGCAAAGTTTTTCCAGGAGGACGAAAGAAGGTGCTTCTATTGTGGAAGTCCTAAACACCAGATCTGTTCCTGTCCTGTGAAGTCTGGTAACTTCCAAGCCTAGGGTTCATAGGAGAGGCTAGTGGTGTCGTCCGTTAATGAAATAAAGCCCTGATCGAAGCTGTCCATTTCATCACCGAGCAAGTGGAGCTTCGGGTGGAAATGCTGCACTCTGAGAGATTACCTTCTACATACTATCAGGTCTGTCAAATCCATTGCTTTAGGGAAAGCTGTGACTTCCTAGTCACGAGGCTGTCTTGGACTGGTGATCCGGTGAAATGCTCAGTTTGGGTCAGTCCTTTCACGAGAAATCTAAAATTGGTGTTCCAGACGTTATTTCTTAATTGATTTGTAGTCTTTCTTTTGTGAACCCAGCCCCACCACACCTATTGCCAGTCCACATTATACACATATATAGCCTGGGTCTCAGCTTCCCAACGCGGTAAGTTTTTTAACTGCATGAGAGGACACACACTAGCTAGGGACCCCAACGTAGAGAAATACTTTGGCGTAGTGTTGGGGCTCTATTGCATTGATCAATTCAATAGCTAAATTTCTCTTTATTCATATGTTCATGGCAGTAATGCAGATTCCATTTTCATATTTTCATTCTTACATATAGCTATTGGATTTTTAATGTCTGTATTCACACAGCAGTTTCTGCTTTTCATATATTCCCTTTACATAGTCACTGGTGTGCATACCTTCTCTCCATATAGTGTAGATTTTTTAGGTTTTTGCACCCAGTTCAGACTCAGAATTGGTGTTCCAGACGTTATTTCTTAATTGCTTCACGAGAAATGTCTCATTCCTGTTCATCCTGTCCAACCACAAGCCACGCCATCAAATTTTCCAAGTTTCCCATCTGCCTACTAGTCCTACAGGGACATCTTCAAGAAAAAGGAGGCTGAGACATTACCACCACATAGGCCGTATGATTGCCCTATCAACCTACTTCCGGGTACCTCATGTCCCTGTGGCTCAATCTGCCTGTGTTCCAGGTGGAGACTCAGTCTATAACCAAGTACATAAAGGAGAATCTTGCAAGGGGATTCATCCACAAGTGGGGGCAGGGTTCTTCTTCATAAAGAAGAAATATGTCTCTCTCTGGCCATGTATAGACTGTAGAGGTCTCAATCAAATTACAGTCAAGAATAAATATCCGCTTTTGACTTAAACCGGAGATGTTCAACCGCCTCTGAGATTTTAGAATCTTTTCAAAGCTCTAGATCTGTGGCGCATATAATCTTGTCCGTATACAGATGGGGGATGAATGGAAGACTGTCTTTAACACTCGCGACAGCCACTACAAGTATCGAGTAATGCAATTTGGGCTCAGCAATGCTCTTGCGGTCTTCCAAGAATTCATAAATTATATTTTACAGGACCTTCTCTACTCATTTGTGGTCATGTACCAGGACGACATCCTAGTGTTCTCCCTTGACTTGCCAACACACAGGAGAAATGTTCATCAGATCCTGCAGAGGCTGAGAGAGAATGGTCTATACGCCAAGTTCAAGAAGAGTGTCTTTGAACAGACTTCCCTTCCTGAGCTACATAGTCTATGAATTGAATATGAATCCGCAATATAGTTTGCATTTCTCTCTTGAGTTAGCTCTATCACTGCCCTGACCCGCAATGGGGTGAATCCTAAGATGTGGACTTCTGAATCTGAGAGTGCATTTACAGTATCTCTCTCAGACAGGCCTTCTCATCGGCTTCAGTGCAGCTAAGATCGGGGATCAGCTTCTTCATCTGGGACTGATGCTGTTCTCATGCAAAAATCTTCTACCAGTTGGATGGTAACCTGAGCCTTCTCTGCTCCTAAGCGCAACTACTTAATTAATCACCAAGAATTGTTGGCAATTAAGATGGCTCTGGAGGAGTGGCGATACCTACTGGAGGGGTTGAGCATCCCGTTGTCATTTACACCAACCACAAGAACTTGGCCTACCTACAGTCAGCTCAGAGCCTGAATCCTTGCCAAGCCCAGTGCTCGCTCTTCTTTGCCTGTTTCTCCATTTCCGGCTGTCTGAAAAGAATGTCAATAAGGATGTCCTCTCTAGGCCCTTTTTGTCTGCCAACTAAGAGGAGGATCTTCAACACATCATTGAGCCCTCCAAAATGCACACTGTTGCTCTGGTAAGCTTGTTTTGGGTACCACCTGGAAAGACTTTAGTTGATGAAGTGGACAGGAAACTAGTGTTAGAGTGGGGTCACTCCTTTAACCTTGCAGGCAGAAAAAGATGACTCTTCTTTTCTCGCGGCATTACTGATGGCCAACCCTGCACAAGGACTTTATAGACTTTGTTTCAGCCTGTCCTTCATGTGCCCACAATAAGACCCCTAAGAAACCTCCTTCTGGGGACTACTAACTCTACCTGTACCCTCCATCCCCTGGCAGTATATCTTGATTGACTTCATCACTGACTTTCCGGTGTCCTCTGGTTGCTCCGTCATCTGGGTAGTAGTCAAAAGATTTCCAAAATGGCTAACTTCACTTCATTGTCCGTTCTTCCTTCGGTTCTCATGCTTGCTAAGCAGTTCATCCAGCATGGTCTACCCCTCCACATTATGTCTGATAGCGGCATCATTTACTTCCAGATTTTGGAGAGCCAGCTTCAAGCTGCTAAATATCACTTTGGACTTCAATTCTTGTCAGCCTATCACCCTCAGCCCAATGATCAAGTGGAGCGGATCAACCAAATTTTGATGAATTTCCTGCGGAATATCGTCAATACACACCACAACAATTTCGTAAAATTTTTACCTTGGGCTGAGTTCTCCTATAAGAATCATGTGAGTAAGCCCTCCACTAACTCTCCATTCCACATTGTATATGGACAACAGCCCAATAGTACTTTCCCTGCGGCTACCACCTCCAACAACCCTGCAGTCAATGCTCTTATCAAGAGTTTCTCCAAATCCTGGAAGGAGACCAAGGCCTCTCTGAAGCGGTCCTCAGTATGAATAAAAAGGCATGGGCATAAAAGATGCCTGAATCCTCCCTACTGGTCTGGAGACAAGGTATCGCTCTCTTCCAGAAATGTCTGGCTCAAGATGCCTTCCAACAAGTTAGGTCTCCGCTTTATTTGTCCCTTGAAGGTTCTCCTGCAGATTAATGCCGTGTCCTACAGGTTAAAGCTTTTGGCCTCCTTGTATATCTCCAATTTCTTCCATGTGTCTCTCCTCAAGCCTGTTCTCTTGAAGATGCTGTTACCCTGCCTTCATCAGTCAGGATAGAAGACATCTTTGAGATAAGAAACATCCTGGCCATGAAAAAAGTGAAAGGTAAAACCCTTTAATTAGTAGATTGGAAGGGTTTTGGCCCTGACGAGAGGTCTTAAGAGTCCATGGAGAATATTAATGCCTGTCTTCTCCTTAAGAGATTCCTTTTGGGCTTGGAAAAGAGTGGCATAAGGGACATACTGTAACACTGGGGCCGTGAGGGTGAGTACACCGGCATCTGTGCCGGGAAGAAGAAGCGGGACAGTGTGGGGACACTGGCGCAATCACCCTCCCAGCCGCTCAGCAGAAGCATCTGCTCCTGTTCCTCCTGCTGGCTCCCGAGGCTGCACAGATTTCCTTGGAGGACGCTTAGGGTGCCTGCATGCACAAATCTCTGCTCTTCAAGAGCATGTGTGCCCTGGTCCAGAAGTTTCTTTCAGCATACGGCTGAGAGTTAATATTTACTTAAGGCATCCTCCCTTATAGGAGGTGCCTGAGCAACATGGTCTTACTGCTTAAGACATGCTGCTAGTTGTCAGGTTTCATTTCTCATTCCCTGTATCCTGACTCCGTTACCTGTGCCTGCTAACCTGTACCTGTGTTTTGGTACCTGTCTAAACCTGCTGTACCTATCATACCTGCTGTACCTGTCAAAACTGTCGTACTTGCTGTAGCAGCCTGAACCAGATGTTCGGTATAACCACCTCTCTTAAAGTTTCCACAGCCTCCAGGTGTCTCAACAGCTGGGAACTTCAAGAAACTTAATTCTCTCTTAAGGCTTCTTTAAGGTTTCCTGGCCTCACAGCTGCCGGGAGACCTGGTGGCTGTAAGCTTTGGTAACTTTAGGATATGAAAGCTCACAGCCACTGGGCCTCACAGCAGCCATCATTTTGGTAACTTTAAGGGAGCCTGAAAGAGAGCCTATAACATACATTAACTTCCCAGCTCCTGTGACATCTGGAAGCTGTGAACTGTTACCAGAGTTCCAAGCCTCCAGTAGTCCCAACAGCTGGAAACGCCAAGAAACTTATAGCTTCTCTTAAAGGCTCCTTTAAGGTTTCTGGGCCTCACAGCTGCCAGGAGACTCGGTGGCTGTGAGCTCCGGTATCCTTTAGATTACCAGAGCTCACAGCCACCAGGTCTCACAGCAACTGTAAACCCAGTAACTTTAAGGGAGCCTTTAAGACAGCCTTTAACGTTCTTGAGTTCTCATCTGCTCCTAAACTGTATTTTTCTGCTAGGAGATGCAGATTTGGTGCAGGAATTTGGTTTGTAAATTTCAGCACCAAATCTGCATATTTTGGCAAAAAAACACAGTTTTGGTGTGCCTTTAAAGTTCTTTGAGTTCCCAGCTGTACCTAAACTGTATTTTTTTTTTCCAGGAGGTGCAGATTTGGTGCCGACATACCAGATTTCTGCACCACATTGGCATTTCCTGGCAGAAAACCACACCAAAATGGTATAAAAACCACATTTTTTGTGAGTTTTTCTGCCAGGAGATGCAGAGTTGGTGCTGGAATTTATACACCAAATTCCTTCACCAAATCTTTATCTCCTGGCAAAAAACTGCATGAAAACTGCATTGTATTTTGATGTGTTTTTTTGCCAGATGATGCAGATTTGGTGCAGGAAGTTGGTTTGTAAATCTTGGCACCAAATCTGCATATTCTGGCAAAAAAACACAGTTTAGGTGTTCCTTTAAAGGCGCTCCACTCCCTGCATGTAAGATGCTCTGCTACACTGCATAATCATAATCATAATCTGCATAATCTGTGTCTGATGAAGACCCAAATATAGAGGTCGAAACGTTAAATTTTTTTTGATTTGTTTGATTGCCTGTATAATAAAGTCCTTATATTCATTTTGGTGTGCCAAGATTTTTCTGCATCTAATGAGAGGTTGAACCCTTCTTGAGCACCCATATTTCCAAGTGTGCCATAAACCATACACTATGTGCAGAATTATTAGGCAAATGAGTATTTTTTATCACATGATACTTTTTATACATGTGGTCCTACTCCAAGCTGTATAGGCTTGAGAGCCAACTACCAATTAAGTAAATCAGGTGATGTGCATCTCTGTAATGAGGAGGGGTGTGGTGTAATGACATCAACACCCTATATAAGGTGTGCTTAATAATTAGGAGACTTCCTTTCTTTTGGCAAAATGGGTCAGAAGAAAGATTTGACGGGCTCTGAAAAGTCCAAAATTGGGAGATGTCTTCCATAGGGATGCAGCAGTCTTGAAATTGCCAAACTTTTGAAGCGTGATCACCGAACAATCAAGCGTTTCATGGCAAATAGCCAACCAGGTCACAAGAAGCATGTTGGGCAAAAAAGGCGCAAAATAACTGCCCATGAATTGAGGAAAATCAAGCGTGAAACTGCTAAGATGCCATTTGCCACCAGTTTGGCCATATTTCAGAGCTGCAACGTTACTGGATTATCAAAAAGCACAAGGTGTGCCATACTCAGGGACATGGCCAAGGTAAGGAAGGCTGAAAAACGACCACCTTTGAACAAGGAACATAAGATAAAACGTCAAGACTGGGCCAAGAAATATTTTAAGACTGATTTTTCAAAGGTTTTTCTGGACTGATGAAATGAGAGTGACTCTTGATGGGCCAAATGGATGAGCCAGAGGCTGGATCAGTAAAGGGCAGAGAGCTCCGCTCTGACTCAGACGCCAGCAAGGTGGAGGTGGGGTATTGGTATTGGCTGGTATCATCAAAGATGAACTTGTGGGACCTTTTTGGGTTGAGGATGGAGTGAAGCTCAACTCCCAGACCTACAGCCAAAACAAACAAACCTTCATTGAAAAGAAAAAAACAAGAAAAATATTTTTCAAGGGGTTCAATTGACAAGAGCTGTATCACATTTATGTCAGGCCTGCAACATACATCCATGCCGCCGGTACGTGTTTGGGACTTTTTGACACGTACCGGCGGCACAAACACACGTGCACCAATGTTACCCTATGGTAACAGGCACACACACGTAAAGCGTGTCCATGTGGTTTGTACGGGTGTGTGTTTTTTTTACACGGATGACATGTCCGTGCTTCGCCGGCATCACGCAGACACGGACCCGCTAAAGTCAATGCCTGCACATACGTGACACGTAGCATGTACGTGTGCTATCCATACCGTCCATGTCCATTTTTAATCCAAACATCACCTCCACTTGTTTTCAATCCTGCAGGTCAATTAAGGTCATTATGCCTGGCACCAAAACCTCATATCCTGCCTCACTTAGTCTCAGGACTGCACCTGTGTAGCTTCCCTCTCTGCTCACAAAGTGAGCTCTCTGTACCCCACATTTCAGAATATGGCTCCAAGGGTAGACACAGAGAGGCTGATTGTGGAAGTACATGACCTGCATGGTATGGCCTTGCATTTCCATTGCCAGAATGATATGACCATCTAAATACTTGTATATTTTGGGTACATTTTTCCACGCACATAACCTACTACATTTGCATTCATTCACCTTTTAAAAATAAAAAAAACCTGTGATTATGCAGTATCTGGAATACTGCATAATGCCATATGTGCCATACTTGTTTTCCCATAGTGAAAAACAAATTATATTTGTGAGACACTTTGGCATAACACAGTATGGTGTTTATTATGGGCTAATATATCTCATAATTTTTTTTTTTAAATTAAAAAAAAATTATGTCTGGAAAAAGAAAACATGAATACATAGCCAAATATAATTTAACATTATTTTTATATTTATTATCTTAATGTATGACCCACGTAACAATTACAATTCTAAAACTTAAATTTTCATATATAAGTATATATATATATATATATATATATATATATATATATAAAATATAAAAAAAAAACCAAGACACATTTATTCTGGGTCACTAGTCACATTTAGCATAAAATAATCTTTAACCCCTTCAGCCGCCGGGCACTTTCTGTTTTTGCGTTTTTGTTTTTTGCTCCCCTTCTTCCGAGAGCCGTGACTTTTTTTATTTTTCTGTCAATCTTGCCATATGAGGGCTTGTTTTTTGCGGGACAAGTTGTACTTTTAAATGAAACCAAAAGTTTTACCATATAGTGTACTGGAAAATAGCAAAAAAATTCCAAGTGTGAAAAAACTGCAAAAAAAGTGTGATCACACAATAGGTTTTGGGATATTTTATTCACCGTGTTCACTATATGGTAAAACTGATGTGTCATTGTGATGCCTGAGGTTGGTGCGAGTTTGTAGACACCAAACATGTATAGGTTTACTTGTATTTAAGGGGTTAAAAAAAATCACAAGTTTGTCCCATAAAAGTGGTGCACGTTTTACGCCATTTTCTGAAACCCGTAGCGTTCTCATTTTTTGGGATCTATGGCTCAGTGACGGCTTATTTTTTGTATCTCAAGCTGACGTTTTTAATGGAACAATTTTTGCGCAGATGCTACCTTTTGATCGCCTGCTATTGCATTTTGCGCAAAACTTGCGGCGACCAAAAAACGTAATTTTGGCATTTGGAATTTTTTTGCCGCTACGCCGTTTTCTGATCAGATTAATTGATTTTATATTTTGATAGATCGGGCATTTCTGAACGCAGCGATACCAAATATGTGTATATTTTTTTATTTTTTTTAACCCTTTAATTTTCAATGGGGCGAAAGGGAGGTGATTTGAACTTTTAGTTTTTTGTTTGGGTTTTTTTTTTATTTTTTAAAACTTTTTTTACTTTTTTTTTTAAATTTTACTAGTCCCCTTAGGGGGCTATAGCGATCAGCAATCCGATCTCTCTTCACTATCTGCAGATCTCAGCTACACAGCTGAGAACTACAGATATGGTGCTTTACTTTCAATACCAGCTGTATTCCGGCATTGAAAGGAAGTGACTCATGTTAGCTACAGGCGTCATCACATGACCCTGTGCTACCATGGCAACCACCGAAAGTCACGTGATCACGTACGTGACTTTTGGTGGGGGCGGCGGTAAGTGAAAATCATGGCCACACGCATATACATCTCACTGCCAGACTTTGGCAGCGAGATGTAAGGGCTTAAATGTTCTGAGTGTTATGCGATCCCACTCGGAACATGCAGGCACACATGTCAGCTGTTAAAAACAGCTGATATGTGCGAGGATCGCCGCATCCTGCCCACGGCAGGGGACGGGGCTTAACGTCACACGCTCCATGATGGATATATCTGTCAAAGGTCGTGAAGGGGTTAAAGTGGTTCCTAACTTGAACACCAGATGGGGCACCAGTGGTTCTTAACTTTCCATTCCCAACTAATGGGGCATTAAGGACAGGCATGTCATCAAAATCATCATCATTGTTGTCATACATTCTACAGTAGTTATGTAATATTACTGTAGCTTTAATGACAACTTTCACACTGGTTGGTTGCAGCTGGATGGTGGTTTGATATATTCGCCATCTTGAATCCAGGATTCCAAATGCACATTCTACATAGCGACGTGCTCTGGCCAAGCTGCTATTAAATTTACATTTTCACCTGTCTAGGCCACATCTAGGATATGGCCGCCTAACATGCTGAGACAGGCCAAACCCCTGATCAGCAACCATGACAAATGGTGCATTGGGACCCATTGTACAAGGTAGAGGCCTTGGAGAAGGGAGGTTCATGTTTTCTGACATTATATGCCTTGATAAATGTGAACATCGGAATATTCGTGCATCAGAGGCACTGCCATAGGCCCCAATGTCAACAAAAACAAAACAGTAATTAGTGTCTACCAAAGTAAGAATCACAACTGAAAAAAAAATTTGATAATTGAAATATCTAGTAGCAGAGCTTGGTGTTTTTTTCACTCTAATATGTTTGCCATCTAAGGCGCCAACACAATTTGGAAATCTTGTTTTGTCAAAAAAATCTTCAGAAATGCGAATCCAATCCAGTGATTTAGGCTGCTGCATGACATGGTACTTTAGGGTTTCCCATATCACACTGCATGTATGGAGGATTATGATGCCAATTGTAGATCTCCCCAAAAGGAATTAAAAATGTAGGTTGTTAAAGGAATGTCCTCTGGCAAGGAATCTACAGTAGAAATAAAGAATGATAAGAGTATATATGTTAAATGTTCAAGTCCAAATGTCTTGGCTATGTATGCATTAATACATAATTTTACTTTGGTTTTATTTTTTTCCAAATATTAAAATATATATTGTATTTTTTGTTGTAAACATTGGAAAATGAGTTATTTTGCAATTAACGCCTTCACCCCCGGCCACTAAAAAACCCTAATGACCGGGCCATTTTTTGCAATTTTGACCAGTGTCACTTTGACAGGTTATAACTCTGGAACGCTTCAACGGATCCTGGTGATTCTGAGATTGTTTTTACGTGACATATTGTACTTCATGTCAGTTGTAAATTTAGGCCAATACTTTTTGCGTTTATTTGTGAAAATTAAGGAAATTGTGCAAAAATTTTGAAAATTTCGCAATTTTCAAACTTTGAAAATTTATGCCCATAAATCTGAGAGATATGTCACACAAAATAGTTACTAAATAACATTTCCCACTTGTCTACTTTACATCAGCGCAATTTTCGAAAGAATTTTTTTTTTCGTTAGGAAGTTAGAAGGGGTCAAAGTTCATCAGCAATTTCTAATTTTTCCAACAAAATTTACAAAATAATTTTTTTAGGGACCACATCACATTTGAAGTGACTTTGAGAGGCCGAGGTGACAGAAAATACCCAAAAGTGACCCCATTCTAAAAACTGCACCCCTCACACTGCTCAAAACCACATCCAAGAAGTTTATTAACCCTTTAGGTGCTTCACAGGAACCAAAGCAATGGGGAAGGAAAAAATGAAAATTTTACTTTTTAACACAAAAATGTTACTTTAGCCATAAAATTTTCATTTTTACAAGGGATAAATGAGAAAGTGCACCCTACAATTTATTGTGCATTTTCTCCTGAGTACGCTGATACCCCATATGGGGTAAAAATCAATTGTTTGGGTGCACGGCAGAGGTCGAAAGGCAAGGAGCGCCATTTGAATTTTTGAACGCAAAATTAGCTGCACTCATTAGCGGACGCCATGTCAGGTTTGAAGACCCCCTGAGGTGCCTAAACAATGGAGCTCCCCCACAAGTGACCCCATTTTGGAAACTAGAGCCCTCAAATAATTTTTCTAGATGTTTGGTGAGCACTTTGAACACCTGGGGGCTTCACAGAAGTTTATAACGTTGAGCCGGGAAAAGAAAAAAAATGTTTTTTACCACAACTGTTGCTTCAACTAGGTAGCTTTTTTTTTCACAAGGGTATCGGAAAAAATGAAACATAAAATGTATTGTCCATTTTCTCCTGAGTACGCAGATACCTCATATGTGTTGGAAATCAAATGTTTGGGCACACGGCAGAGCTCGAAAGGGAAGGAGCGCCATTTGAATTTTTGAACACAAAATTAGCTGCACTCATTAGCGGACGCCATGTCAGGTTTGAAGACCCCCTGAGGTGCCTAAACAATGGAGCTCCCCCACAAGTGACCCCCTTTTGGAAACTAGAGCCCTCAAATAATTTTTCTAGATGTTTGGTGAGCAGTTTGAACACCTGGGGGCTTCACAGAAGTTTATACAGTTGAGCTGTGAAAATAATTTTTTTTTTACCACAAAACTGTTGCTTCAACTAAGTAGCTTTTTTTCCCACAAGGGTATCAGGAAAAAATACACCATGAAATTTATAGTGCATTTTTTCCTGAGTACGACGATACCTCATATGTGGTGGAAAGTAATTGTTTGGGCGCATGGCGGGGCTCAGAAGAGAAGGAGCACCATTTGACAGCAAAATTTGTTTGAATCATTATCTGATACCATGTCACGTTTGGAGACCCCCTGAGGTGCCTAAACAGTGGAGCTCCCCCACAAGTGACCCCATTTTGGAAACTAGACCCCTCAAGGAGTTTATCTAGATGTTTAGTGAGCCCCAAGGGGCTCCACAGAAGTTGATAATGTTGAGCCATGAATACAATTTTCTTTTGTTTTACCACAGAACTGTTACTTGAACCAGGTAGCTTTTTTTTCACAAGGGTATCAGGAAAAAATGCACCATAAAACATATTGTGCAATTTCTCCTGAGTACGCAGATGCCTCACATGTGGTGGAAAGTAATTGTTGGGCGCATGGCGTGGCTCAGAAGAGAAGGGCACCATTTGACAGCAAAATTGGTTGGAATCATTAGCGGACGCCATGTCACGTTTTTAGACCCCCCCTATGGTTCATAAACAGTGGAGCTCCCCCACAAATTACCCCATTTTGGAACTAGACCCCTCAAGGAATTTATCTAGATGTTTAGTGAGCCCCTTGTACCCCCAGGGGCTCCACTGAAAGTTGATAACGTTGAACCGTGAAAATTATTTATTTTTTTTTAATTTTTTTTTTTAAATTTTTGCAGCAACAAGGTAGCTTTATTTTTTCTTTTTACAACGGTATCAGGAAAAAATGCACCATAAAACGTATTGTGCAATTTTTCCCGAGTACGCAGATACCTCATATGTGGTGGAAATCAATTGTTTGGGCGCATGGCGGGGCTCAGAAGACAAGGAACGCCATTTGACTTTTCAAACTCACAGACGCAGTGCACTGATCGGCCGCTGCAGGAGGCACGGTCGGATGAGATACAAAAAGCGCTGGGGATACGGAAAAAAAAAAAGTCACGCCAAAAATTGAGCAGGGATGCTGATCCGCGCTCAGCTTTTTTTTCCGTATCCCCGATGCTTTTTGTCACGCCAAAAATTGAACAGGGATGCCGATCCGTTATGTGCATCCCTGATCAGCGCTCGGCGGGACGCACGGACTGATGCGATACAAAAAGCGTTGGGGATACGGGAAAAAAAAAAGTCCCACCGAAAACTGACCACGGATGCAGATACGTTATCTGCATCCCTGATCAGCGCTCGGAGGGACGCACGGACGCATGAGGTGTAAAAATGGACAGGGGATAGAGGAAAAAAAAAAAAGTTATACTCACAGTACCCAGAGGATTAGCAGGAGGAACAGCTTTGCAGGAGCAGCAGGCAGGAAGTTGGACAGCTCAGCAGAAGACCCAGAAAGAAGGACCCAGCGATGGAGGCAGATGTGATCGGCCGGTGAAGACAGGTAAGAGGACGTCGGGGGGACAGCAGAGGGGGAGGGGGAGAGCAGAGGGGGAGAGCAGAGGAGGAGGGAGATACCGGAGGAGCTGCAGAATAGAGATCACGTGGGAGGCCAGCAGATTGGGATGTCGAGGGGGCAGATCGGGATGTCGGGGGGGGCAGATCGGGATGTCGGGGGGCAGATCGCAGGGGGGCACGGGCAGGGGCCATTACGAGAGCGCGCATGATCAATCACAGGAGCGCGCAGGGGCTGCAAGGTGAGCACAATACTCACCGCTCCTGCTCCGTGACAGCAGCGGCAGCAGCAGCGGTGGCGTGGTACCACTAGTACCAGCCAGTGCTGCACGCTGCAGACATGTTGGGGGAGGGTCCCCAGACCAGCACAGGCCTGGGGAGGGCGGCCACCAGCAAATCAAACCGCCCCACTGCACACTGATTGGAGCAATTGCGCGTCATAGCACGATCGCTCCAATCAGTGCTGCAGGGGCTGGGGGCGGCATGTTTGAGATCCACCTATGATCTGCTGTACCTGCTATGGCATCTCATAGCAGGATCTCATAGTATCGCACTATTTCCGGCATTATTTTTACCGAAATCAGTGCGAAAGATGTGGTTGGCGGTTCAGATTTGAACAGCCAATCACATCGATCGTCGATGGGGGGTGGCGATGCCACCCCCCCTGGGGTGAAGCAAAGGTCCCCTCCTGTAAGAAACAGCAGGGGACATCATTTGAAAGCCGTTGCTATGGCCACGGCAATCAAATGAACTTTAGGCAGTAAAATTACGTCCCTGGTCGTTAAGTCACGTTAAAATAGGACGTAATTTTACTGCCCGCGGTCGTGAAGGGGTTAAATATGTTTATAATAAGATTTAAATGTATCTTGTGTTTATCATACATCCCTACATGGTCAAAAACCATAGACATGTCATGTCCAGAAACTTACATAATGATGTTTCAAAGGCAATGGCTAAGTTAACCAATAGTTTGGAACATTCATGTAAGTTTGGTTACAGAGTTCAAACTTTTAGAGGCAAAAGCATTATTTAACTGCTTTAATTTGCACATTTAATAATTAGTACACATACCGTAAAGTCAGCAATAAGTGTTCCTCTGGGGAGATGCTGAGACGCATACAGGTGTCCTGATGTTAGAGATGGTCACGCAAAAGGGCCAGGATGTTATCAAAGCTCGTTATGGTTAGTCAGCAGTAGGCGTGGAACTTCAAAGGATATTTTCTAATTCCACCATATAATGTATAAAAATGGCCATGTGTATTGCGTAGCATGACTAGGGGGTGGATCCACATCCTTTTCTCTCTTGTTGGTTGAAAATCTAGCATATGGCGCCGTAAACCAAATCTTTGTGAAATCAACCAGAGAAGATACATAGGAAACTCATTTGAAAGAGACATCTATGTGTCTGTTTATCGAGCTCATTTCAGCCTTTCCTAAATAAATTTAAACAAAGGTTACCAATTAGTAGTGATTATGGCAGCTGATAGTCCAATTAGACACACCAGAATCTCATGACTAGCCATTTGCAATGTCAATTTCCATCAGAAACGTATCAAGAAAAACGGACTACACACGGACATGACACGTACGTATTTCACGCATACACGGACATTAAACACGCACACACGGCAAGCATACGCCATCACACGGATGTCACATGTACCAGCGAAATGGACATCAAAAACGGAACACGGACCCGAAAAGTGGAACGCGAGACACGCACGTGTTTTTTGCGGAAGTGTGTTTCAGGCCTCAGTCAGTGGCCAGGAGCACGGCTGCAATATGTGAAGATATATGTGCTCTGCGAGGATATCTCTAGCTGCATTCTCCTTCTCCATCACTCAGACAGCTTTATAGCAGTACACAGAGACTGACTGCACTCAACAGAAAAACAAACATTAAGGAGGATGAACTTGGAGATAACCTCCATTGTGCTCAGCAAGGAAAAGACATATTTCTTCACATATGATAGCCGAGCTCCAGGCTGCCTACTGAGGTATTCACTGTTGTCAGTTGGCACACAGGTCTCTCGAGCTATATATCTTCAGTCTGCAGCCTGTACTGACATGTACTAGGATGGGCTGCAGTTTGAATTATATCAGGGATGCCGTTTTATCTCATTCTTGGATACCCCTTTTAAACAATAGTCATTTTCTGATGACACATTCTCTTTGTATTCCCTCTCCTAGGGATTACTGGGTTTGGGCATGTCACATTTAGCAAATGTCCTAATGTTTAACATTAGACAATATGGTTTTAAGCTACTCTGCATTTCAAAGAAATATGCATGAATAAATCATGAATAGTGTGATTAATAAAGAAGACACTCTCCTTGCTCTTTTAGCTGAATTCATAGACTGTAGGCCACATGATTTAGGAAATCCTCTCTTTCCTGACATCTGTAGACCATTATCAACAGTATTCAAAGTACATGTTAAAATATCACATTGACCCCGTCTCATAGTTATGAGTTGTAAAGGTGCAATAAAAGCCAAAAGATAAAATGTGCATACATGAAGGCCAGAGAGGGAAGGGTTTTCTCCTGATATGACAAATAAAGATACTTTTCCCCTAATATTCCATTCTAAAATCATTAATATTAATTTTGTACCTTGTTTTTTTTTCCTAGTTGATCATAGACATATTGGATCTCATTAACATTTGTTGTCATCTCAATTGATGGTGATGACTTTTTAATTAAAAAAAGGCTTTATTGCATATTATTCAAAGGTAGCATGAAATAACATCGTAACACGGTGCGTCAGTTTCAATAATTCCTATGCAGGTAGTCAAACAAAGGTCATTATATAAGAAGAAGAAAAAGAAAGTGAGTGGAAGAAATGTTAAAAATAGTAGAAAAAAAACAAGTGTAGTAAGAAGGGATGGAGAATGGACATTGAATACAAATAGAGTAGGGAGACTGCTTCTTCTTTTGAAGGCCACTTAGTGTCATAGGAGGGTTCATTTTGCAATTACAAAGTATATTAGAGCATGGAGGCAAATCTTTATAGAGCAAACTGTTTTTATATATAAATTTGATCCATGGTTACCGATAGCATCAAAATGATTTTTGGTATTTTTCTTTGCTTTAATGCATTCATAGATTATAGTGAGTGCTCGTTTTTACACACTGTCCTCTCCATAAAGACAGTTGGAATTTAAACAAAAATAGTTCCACATTCCAGAGTTTCTACAGCCATAGTAATAATCTTCACTCCATGGCACAGGAACTTCTTCAGAGATGTTGTTCAGTCATCCAGAGGGTCTGCACCTGTAGTGGATGTTTCGGGGATCCTCCACTTCCTCAAGCACTTAACCTATGCAAAAAAACTCACTGTTATGAATATGGTGATAGAAAACCAAAACCTTTTGTTGCATTTTTATACAATGTTACATTTGCTATAAAAAGATATAGGAGATTTATAGAATAAGCATACAGTATAATTTAATGTTTATATTGTCATTTTTTCATAGGATACCACATCAGCATTTGTGTTGGATCTTCCTGCTTTGTATTTGAAACCCATCTCTGCTCTAAGGCACCTTGTCGAGCTGTGTTAAGGTGTGACAATGGGTTGTTGTCTGTGGAGGGGAGTAGCCGCCAAGTATTCTTTCATCTTCTCCGTAACTGCCCTTACCAATGCAAGAACTCAAGTTTGAAGGATTTTCTGGATTCCATTCTGTTGGTCTGAGGGAGCGACTCATATTACCATCTTAGACTTGTGCAAGGACAGCACCTAGTCCTGTCTTGCTAGCATCGGTATAGAGGTGAAAAGGACAGTTGTAGTCAGGATATGTCAGGATAGGAGTCTCTGTCAATATTTTCTTTAGTTAATTGAAGGAGACATCTAGTGCCTCAGTTCAGATGATTGACCAACTCCTTCTTGTCTTCTGTGAAGACTAACCTCTCAACAGCTCTTGAAGGGGTGACATTTTTGATGAAGCAGCAGTAGTATCCCACTAATTCTCTGACCTTTCAAAAGCAGTAGGGACAGGTTATCTCTAGACAAAAGCACTTTTCTCAGGATCTTGAACCACTCCTTCATCACTCACTACATTGCTTAGATACTGCACTCTGAATTTCAACAGATGACACTTGGAGGGCTTGAATTTCAGACCATAGTTTATAAGAGTCTTGAGGACAACTGTCTGGTGCTCTAGATGTTCTTCATAGGTTCTGGAGAACACAAACACATCATCCAGATAAATCAGGACTGTCTCAAAGTTCTTGGGACCTAGGCAATATTTCATTAGGTTTTGAAAAGTACCTGATTCATTGCACAGCGCAAAATGCATACAGTTGTATTCAAACAGACCCGTGTCATGGGTTATGTTCTCTCAGTCTTCTGAACTACAGGCTGGTCAGGCTCAGTGTTGAGAAAAATACAGCTGACTTTAAAGCTGTGAAGAATTCTTCAATAGGTGTCAAGGGGTAGGCATCTTTGTGTGTGAAACTATTCAGTTTTCTATAGTCCACACAGAAGTGGATATTCTCATCTTTGTTCCTCATGAGGACAAGTGGTGAAGCCCAAGGACGATGACTATCTCGGATGATGACTGTGCTCTTCATATCCTGGATTCTTCAAAGGTTGATACATGGATGGAGGGATGGAACTGTGACTTTGCCGGATAGGTGGATGTGAACCAGTCGGGATGTTGTGCTGGATGATCTCCACTTTCTCAAAGTCCATGGAATTCTTAAGGTACCGTCACACTAAGCAACATCGCTAGCAACATCGCTGCTGAGGCACAACTTGCTAGCGATGTTGCTGTGTGTGACATCCAGCAACAACCTGGCCCCTGCTGTGAGGTCGTTGGTTGTTGCTGAATGCCCTGGACCATTTTTTAGTTGTTGCTCTCCCGCTGTGAAGCACACATCGCTGTGTGTGAGAGCAACAACTAAATGTGCAGTGAGCAGGGAGCCGGCTTCTGCGGACGCTGGTAACCAATGTAATAATCGGGTAACCAAGAAGCCCTTCCCTTGGTTACCCGATATTTACCTTCGTTACCAGCGTCCTCCACTCTCACACTGCCAGTGCCGGCTCCCTGCTCTCTGCACACGTAGCTCGAGTACACATTGGGTAATTAACCCGATGTGTACTGTGGCTAGGAGTGCAGGGAACAGGGAGCCGGCACTGGCAGTGTGAGAGCGGTGGACGCTGGTAACGAAGGTAAATATCGGGTAACCAAGGGAAGGGCTTCTTGGTTACCCGATGTTTACCGTGGTTACCAGCATCCGCAGAAGCCGGCTCCCTGCTGCCTGCACACGTAGCAGAGTACACATCGGGTAATTAACCCGATGTGTACTGTGGCTAGGTGTGCAGGGAGCCAGCGCTAAGCGGTGTGCGCTGGTAACCAAAGTAATATCGGGTTGGTTACCCGATATTTACCTTAGTTATCAAGCGCAGCATGCTTCCACGTGTAGCGACGCTCCAGCGATCCCTGCCAGGTCAGGTTGCTGGTGGGATCACGGGAGCGTTGCTTAGTGTGACATCTCACCAGCGACCTCCTAGCAACTTACCAGCGATCCCTATTAGGTTGTATCATTGTTTGGATCGCTGGTAAGTTGTTTAGTGTGACTGGGCCTTTATTGAAGGCCTGATAGTGTTCTTTCACAACCCTCAGAACTCCACTCCACTTATCTGGGGTGTTCTGGTCTCCCACCTGAATATCTTCCCAGCATGGGTTCTCAGCAGTTTTCACAGAATGATTATTTGTCTGGGCACTGTGTTGATAGCTAAGCACCTCTTGACTCAGGATATCCTCGAAGAACAGGGCATCCTGGCAACAGTATTGTATTTACTTGCTAATTACTGAAATTCAGCAAATGGATAAGGACTCCTCCTTGGGTTACTGTAGCTAGACTCCTTCAACCAGGACAGACATTTCACCATTCAAGATGACAGGTTCCACCAAGACATTGTAATCTCGAAGTTATGATTGTACTTGGGCTTTGCACCTGATCATTGTCTCATTACCTGCAGGTAAAAAAATTGGTTGTCTACTCAACACCTGGGCCATACCAATTGTCCCATCTGGGCCAGCAAACCTTTGATGCCCATGCAGTAGGCAGATAGTCCTCTGAATCGCTTCTCTCTCTTTGGATGGAGCTAGAGTCAGTTCGTGCTTCAGGGCATCCAGCACCTCTTGCAGTCAATTTTGCAAAATGCTCATTACCAGGATAATAGAGGGAAAACAATCATCTTGGACATCAGCTACAATTAGACCCTGTCTTGGGAGTTTTGCTTGGCTGAATTTAACTGGGGAACAGCTCGTCCGTTGCTGGCAATAACATTAATCCAGGCTTCTGGAAGATGCAAAAATTGGTCTGGATTCTAGTAATGCTCAAATTAGGAGGCTTGGATGGTGGTGCCGTGTGAACCTGTGTCAAGTAAAGCTGAAAAAAAAATTACATCAATTTCAATGTTCATCCCTGGACATCTGACAATGTACAGTCATGGCCAAAAGTTTTGAGAATGCTACAAATATTAATTTTTACAAAGTCTACTGCTTAAGTTTTTTTAATGGTAATTTGCATATACTCCAGAATGTCATAAAGAGTTATCCGTTTAACAGCAATTACTTGCAAAGTCAATATTGGCTAAGAAAATGAATTTCAACCCCCAAAACACATTTCAACATCATTGCATTCCTGCCTTAAAAGGAGCAGCTAACATTGTTTTAGTGATTGTTCCATTAACACAGGTGTGGGTGTTGATGAGGACAGGGCTGGCGATCAATCAGTCATGATTAAGTAAGAATGACACCACTGGACACTTTAAAAGGAGGCTGGTGCTTGGTATCATTGTTTCTCTTCAGTTAACCATGGTTATCTCTAAAGAAACACGTGCAGCCATCATTGCTCTGCACAAAAATGGCCTAACAGGGAAAAGTATCGCAGCTACAAAGATTGCACCTCAGTCAACAATCTATCGCATCATCAAGAACTTCAAGGAGAGAGCTTCCATTGTTGCCAAAAAGGCTCCAGGGTGCCCAAGAAGGACCAGCAATCGCCAGGACCGTATCTTAAAACTGCTTCAGCTGCTGGATCGGACTACCAGCAGTGCCGAGCTAGCTCAGCAATGGCAGCAGGCTGGTGTGAGTGCTTCTGCACGCACTGTGAGGTGGAGACTGCTTGAGCAAGGCCTGGTTTCAAGGACGGCAGCAAGAAGCCACTTCTCTCCAGAAAAAACATCAGGGACCGACTGATATTCTGCAAAAGGTACAGGAGTGGACTGCTGAGCACTGGGATAAAGTCATTTTCTCAGATGAATCCCCTTTTCGATTGTTTGGGACATCTGGAAAACAGCTTATTAGGAGAAGAAGAGGTGAGCGCCACCACCAGTCTTGTCTCATGCCAACTGTTAAGCATCCTGAAACAATTCATGTGTGGGGTTGCTTCTCAGCCAGGGAATCGGCTCACTCACAGTCTTGCCTAAAAACACAGCCATGAATAAAGAATGGTACCAGAATGTCCTCCAAGAGCAACTTCTCCCAACTGTCCAAGAGCAGTTTGGCGCCCAACAATGCCTTTGCCAGCATGATGGAGCACCTTGCCATAAAGCAAAGGTGATCACTAAATGGCTCATGGAACAAAACATAGAGATTTTGGGTCCATAGCCTGGAAACTCCCCAGATCTTAATCCCATTGAGAACTTGTGGGCAATCATCAAGAGACTGGTGGACAAACAAAAACCAACAAATTCTGGCAAAATGCAAGCATTGCTTATGCAAGAATGGACAGCTATTAGTCAGGATTTGGTCCAGAAGTTGATTGAGAGCATGCCAGGGAGAATTGTAGAGGTCCTGAAGAAGGGTCAACACTGCAAATATTGACTTGCTGCATTAACTCATTCTAACTGTCAATATAACCTTTTGGTACTCATAATATGATTGCAATTATATTTCTGTATGTGATGTAAACATCAGACAAACACAATTAAAAACCAGAGGGCAACAGATCATGTGAAAATATAATTTTGGTGTCATTCTCAAAACTTTTGGCCATGACTGTATCTAGGGGCCCATTCTTGGTGGTCTGCACTAAAGGCCGCTTTACACGCAACAACATCGCTAACGAGAAGTTGTTGGGGTCATGGAATTCGTGATGCACATCCGGCCTCGTTAGCGACGTCTTTGTGTGTGAAACGCACGAACGACCGCTAACGATCAAAAACACTCACCTTATCGTTGATCGTTGAAACGCTGTTCTAATCCGAAATATCGTTGATGGTGCTGGATGCAGGTTGTTCGTCGTTCCTGAGGCAGCACACATCGCTACGTGTGACATCCCAGGAACGAAGATCAACACCTTACCTGCGTCCTCCGGCCTCGAGGTGGGCACCACTTTCTTTCGGCTGCTCTCCGCCCCTCCACTTCTATTGGACGGCTGCCGTGTGACGTCGCTGTGACGCCGCATGAACCGCCTCCTTAGAAAGGAGGCGGTTCGCCGGCCACAGTGACGTCGCTAGGTAGGTAAGTATGTGTGACAGGGACTAATGATGTTGTGCGCCACGGGCAGCGATTTGCCCATGATGCACAACCGACAGGGGCGGGTGCTTTCACCAGCGACATCGCTAGCGATGTCGCTGTGTGTAAAGCCCGCTTAAGACTGGGATCTAAGGGGTAAGATTTCTCTTTGTGGAGACTGACATGCCAGTATGAGGAGACTTAAAAGCCTTGTATGCTCCACTGGGAAATTAAATATACAAATTGCCTCTTCAGAGAGGAAGAGGACTTTGTTTTTTTATAAAATCGTAAACCAGGGAAAGTGTGGACTGGCCTGGTAACAGTCACTCTCTTTGTGACTGCAATCATTATGCCCTTGTTTGTTAAAAAGAAAGTTATATGTACCCAAAATGATTCCAGTGTCAAATACAACTAATCCCCCCCCCCAAAAAAAGACCTAAAAACTAAAGCAAAGCTCCTGGTACGCTACAATAAATAAAGTTAAAAAAAAAAAAAAAAGACCTGTAATAAAGGCCAAAACTGGGAGTGATTTCAAAGGCGTTATAATCCAGATTGTTTACATGTGTAAATAGTGGCCAGTTAGCCAAAACCCATTTCTTGAGACATATTCCCATTTGCTGCTTGTGTACACCTTCCTTGTATGTACTCACAATCCTTGCTGTAAAAAATGAAAAATAAGTTGAAATCTTGAGAATGTGAAATTATTTCTGGTTTTATAATATGGCTGGTGGGGCGGTCTGATTCATTGTTGTGCTTCTTTTATGAGTTAAGTTTGCAAGGCGATCCATGGCCACGGGTTCGTGTTTTGTTGTTGGCTGGCACACCCTAAATGTGATTCACTTTTTTATCACAAACAAATGTTAAAATATCGTAACAAACAAACTCTATTCTATAAGCTGGATGGTCTGACTCAGAGACGCTGATGAAAAAAACAGATAAATACTGTATCTGTAGCATACAAGACTGGAAGTGGATGTTGTACTGACGTTATTTCACACAAGCGAATCTGAAATATACATTGTGAGGAGTGTCCGGTAAGAGAATCCCATGAAAAACACCCTAAATCACCATAGAAATAATATGTTTTAAGATGTATAGACACTCTTGCCATTATATCAGGACTGAGTATACCAGTGTTTCCTAATGTCAATCCTTAAGTATCCCTATGGCATCCTTCACACAAACATGTTTCCTGTACATGTTC
The DNA here is from genome assembly GCF_048569485.1 of Anomaloglossus baeobatrachus. NCBI lineage: Eukaryota > Metazoa > Chordata > Amphibia > Anura > Aromobatidae > Anomaloglossus > Anomaloglossus baeobatrachus. The sequence goes on along the minus strand of NC_134356.1, from coordinate 501,696,759 downwards.
ACACACATACTCGTTAAAATCCATGTTGATTTTCATACTTTCGTGTTTTCACACAGACTGTGTTCATGTGAACTACAGGTGTGTCTGTATGTTCGAAACGGAGACATGTTTGTTTTTTGCATCAGCAGTCAGCACGGATGACAAGGGTCAATAGATGTCTATCGGTCTGTGAAAAACACGTACAGCACACAGATGACATCAGTGTGCCACCCATGTGACAGATAGATAGATGGATAGATAAATAGAGCTTTTGCCAAATAAATAAATAATTAATTGAAACAATGTGGGGTTCCCCCCATTTTTGATAACCAGCAAAGGTAAAAGATATAGCTGTGGGAGGATATTATCAGGCTAGGAAGGTCCATGGTTATTGGGCCCTTCTCAACCTAAAAATACCAGCCTGCAGCTGCCCCAGAACTGGAGCATCACATTAGATGGTGCATCTCTTAGGCTAACGTTAATTATGTCACCACTCTTAGGAAGCACCAGGTCTCGTGCAGCACAGCTGTCAATGTTTACACTACTGGCAACAAAAGTGAGTATATGCCATAAGTGAAACTGGCCAAATTGTGCCCAATTAACCATTTTTAGGGCTGAGCAGACCCAGACTGTAAAAGTACGGATCTACACGGTTTCAAAGTTGTCTGGGTGCCAGGGCCCAGGATTCCGGGTTTTTGATCCAGAACTGGCACTTGAGAAAATAAAAAAATAAAGGAAAAATAAAGAAAATAAGAATGAAGCTTCATACTTACCCAGGCTCCAGCCCGGCTGTATGCTGCTCGTGCCCCCATGTGCCGCTCATTTCATATTCACGACTTTCTCCGTCCACCGGCTTGCCTGGCCTCTGTGATTGGTACAGTCAGATGCGCCCCCAGCCTTTGTGACAGCGTCAGACTGCATCCGCTTACAGACGCTGTCTGAGGGTCATCGCTGGCACAGCTCATCCTGGGCCTCATGGTGCACGATTCATGCACTGGGAGGCGCAGGCTGGGCAGAGGGGGAAACATCACCGGCGTGACTCATCCTGGACTACCTGCTTCGTAAAGCAGGCTGCTCAGGCTGAGTAGAGCAAGACACATCGCGGGCTGAACACGCCCCCCTATCCCGTGACAAATTACATCATACCTGGAAGGAGCCCATAGATTCTAGCATCTACCTTTACTTTTAGTGCACGATCTAGACCCACGCAGCTCCGGAAGTGAATGCGTGACCCAGAAGTAACTTGTCGCCATGACACGGAGCATGGGTGAGTACACTACGTGCGCTTCTATCCCCCTATCCCTTCCACCAACATTTTTAATATCCAGATTCTGGTTCCAATAGACTTTTATGGGTACCAGATTCCAGACCGGATCTGGATTTTTTAAGAAAATGAGCAGGTTTTTTGAGAGTCCGCTCAGCTCTAGCCATTTTCCTTCCCTGGTTCTCATGTGACTCATTTGTGTTATAATATGCAAATGATGAAATGAAAACAACATTTTCAAAACATGGTGCTTGTGCTACTGTCAGCAGCCTGCATGGCCAAAATGTGCTACCATGGCTTTCAGAAGCTTGACCATTGAGCACAACTGGGACATCATGTGGAAGCAATTGCTAAGGAAGCTGCCAACAGCGGATCTTGATGATTTCCATGCTCAATTGCATTCAGCGTTTTAGAGCATTCCTCAGACAATCATTAATAATCTCATCGATAACAGCCAAACCATGTAAGTGTGTATATTTCTATGCGTAGAGCTCATTTTTGATATTGAATAAATGGAGATGTTTTGGAAATATAGTCTCAATTTTTTCTCCATTTGCATATCATTAACATGTCTATACATCATGTGATTGGTGTGTAGTGTATATAATGTTTTTCTTTACACAGGTTAGAAGTTTCACGTTCTGTTACTGTATACTATGTATTTGCCTTGCAATAACTTGTTGAAAGCTCATAAAGCACTTGATATAGAGGCATTCAACCATTATCTAAACTTGACCTTCTACATTATGACTAACTGTACTTAATGGCAAATCCCAGTGTGAAATTGCATAGAAGGCTGATCTTATTACACATAATTCAGACACGCCAATGTGGCAGACAATGAATCCCCTCCTGTATGTGATTTCACATTCTGGGGCTGGAAAAATGAAGTCCCAAAAGGGTGGGTGAAGTGTAATGTGAAGATACTCCCATATCAAATATGAAAAACGTCTGAATTTATGTCCTTACAATTCGAGGAGCAGAGCTGTTCATGCTGCAATTGTATTTAGTAACAGAACATTTTCATAGATCTATTTCTTATAAATGGATCTGTTTCTAAATGCAAATAGATCAAAATTTCCTGATCCTAAAACCTTTGGATCACATTGCTTTTTTTCTCCAACATAGTGGTGTAATATGGCCCTTTTTCATATACATTTTTTGTTGCAGTCAGTTCTTTTATACTGTCCTCTCTATAACCCTGGCACACCCATATAAATGTACTCACCATGATTCCGAGTTACTGTAATACAAAAAGTATGTGTTTTATATACAGTGCTCAGCATAAATGAGTACACCCCCTTTGAAAAGTTAGATTTTCATCACCTCTCACTGAATACAAGAACAATTTACAAAATTTTGACAAGACTGGGTTTTATAATATATTTAAAAAAAAATAAAATAAAAATAAGTTGATTCAAAAATGAATACACACCACATGAAAAACTACTAAATGTAATTTTGTATGACCTCCATGATTTTTAAGTCTTCTAAGTGTGGAATGAACAAGTTGGCGACATATTGCAAAATCTGTCATTTTCCATTTTTCAAGAATGACCTCTAATAGACCTTGGATGCTGGATGGAGAGCAATGATGCTAAACCTGTCTCTTCAGAATTCCCATTAGGTGCTTAGGCTGGGTTCAGATTAGGAGACAAATTTGGCCACAGAATCACTTTCAACCTATTCTATGCAACAAATGTGTTTTTTTGTATCATTGCCATGTTGGGAAAGTGCACGTCTACTAAGGGCATAAGGGCACGGAGTGATGGCAGCATGTTCTTTTTCAATATAGCGCAGAACATCTGTAAATTCATGATATCATCAATAAGTAAGTCCCCACACCAGTAACGCTCATGTAGCCCCACAATAAGGATGCTGCCACCACTATGTTTTACTGTAGGCATACAGAAAAATGAATTTTGAAAAATAAATGCCTACAGTGAAACATTACTAGAGCATAGTAATTTGTATTATATACAAGTGCATCTCAATGAATTAGAATATTATCAAAAAGTTAATTTATTTCAGTAATTCAATACAAAAAGGGAAAAGCATGCTGTATTTTATATAAAGTCATTACAAACAGAGGGGTCTATTTCAAGTGTGTATTTCTGTTAATGTTGATGATTATGGCTTACAGTCAATGAAAACCCAAAAGTCATTATCTCAGGAAAGTAGAATAATTCCCACAAAACACTTGCAAAGGCTTCCTAAGCGTTTAAAATGGTCCCTCAGTCTGCTGCAGTAGGCTACACAAGCAATGGGAAGACTGCTGACTTGACAGATGTCTAGAAGGCAGTCATTGACACACTCCACAAAGAGGGTAAGCCACAAAAGGTCATTGCTAAAGAAGCTGTATCCAAGCATATTAATGGAAAGTTGAGTGGAATGAAAAAGTATGGTAGAAAAATGTGCACAAGCAACTGGGATAACCGCAGCCTTGATATGATTGTTAAGAAAAGGCCATTCAAAAATTTGGGTGGATTCACAAGGAGTGGACTGCTGCTGGAGTCAGTGCTTCAAGAGATATGGTGATACGCAGACATATCCAGACATGGGCTACAACTGTTGCATTCCTTGTGTCAAGCCACTCATGACCAATAGATAACGCCAGAAACGTCTTACCTGGGCCAAAGAGAAAAAGTACTGGACTGTTGCTCAGTGGTCCAAGGTGTTGTTTTCAGATTAAAGTAAATCTTGCATTTCATTTGGAAATTATGGTTCCAGAGTCTGGAGGAAGAGTAGAGAGGCCACAATCCAAGCTGCTTGAGGTCTAGTGTGAAGTTTCCACAATAAGTGATGGTTTGGGGAGCCATGTCATCTGCTGGTGTAGGTTCACTGTGTTTTACCAAGACCAAATTCAGTGCAGCCATCTACCAGGAAATTTTAGAGCATTTCATGCTTCCCTCTGCCGACAAGTTTTTTAGAGATGAAAATTTAATTTTCCAGTAGGACTTGGCAAATGTCCACACAGCCAAAAGTATCGATACCTGGTTTAATAACCCCAATATCACTGTGCTTGATTGGCCAGCAAACTCACCTGAACTAAACCCCATAGAGAATCTATGAAGTATTGCTAAGAGGAAGATGAGAGACACCAGACCCAACAATGCAGATGAGCTGAAGGCTGCTATCAAAGTAACTTGGGCTTCCATAACACCTCAGCAGTGCCACAGGCTGATCGCCTCCATGCCACACCGCATTAATGTAGTAATTCATGCAAAAGGAATCCCGACCAAGTATGGAGTGCATTTACTGTACAGACTTTTCAGTAGCACAACATTTCTGAGTTTAAAATTATTTTTTTTAAATGGTCTTATATAATATTCTAATTTTCTGTGATAATGACTTTTGGGTTTTCATTGGCTGTAAGGCATAATCATCAACATTAACAGAATAAACACTTGAAATAGATCACTCTGTGTGTAATGACTCTATATAATATGTTTACCTTTTTGCATTACATTACTGAAATAAATTAACTTTTTGATGATATTTTAATTTATTGAGATGCACTTGTATATGTACACCCCAAAACAGTGGCAGAAAATGAAACATTTTTTTGTAGCATAAAACAGGACTTCATATAGCCAGTTCAGTAATGCATCATCCAGATGTCAGTGATATTTAGTGCATGCTAAAAAAGGACCAATTTCCATCAGTGTGCTGGATCACATTTTCTTCAGTGTTTGGTCTTTTTGTAAATTGTTACTATCAGTTTGTCATCAGTTTTTAAAAAAAACTATGGAGGTTTTTAAAACTCTTTCTGGCCATCATACATGAAAAATGGATAGCACTAGGATACAACTAGCAATGACATCCTTGTTCTGTCTGAGTTTTTCACTGCCAATAGACTTGAATAGATGAGTTTGATCTGCTATTAGGGACAAATAGACATGTCCTGCTTTCTTTTTTTGTTTGTTATGGAGCACTTGGTCCACAAACAAACATGGAGATGTGAACAGCCCTATAGAGTATAATGGGAATGTGCTGTACACATGAAAAACACAGATAAATCATGTACTTGAAAAGTGCACCTCTGAATGACCCCTGAAAATAAATAAAAAAAAAGTTATCACTGATAAAGTATGAAGAGGAAAAAATGGTTGATTAATGAGGATTTTTCAGGCATAGTCAATAAGGAGTTAAAAAGAGCATCATATTTATTGTGCACAAATAATAAAATATAAGAAATATTCATATTTGCTATTGTACTTGTACTGACACCTATACAGCTGACGTTCTTTCTGATGGAATCGTTCATTATTCTTGTCTTGTCCATCTGGCCCAGGGCGACATGACAGCTTCTCCAGCCACACCTCGTCTACAGAGGTTACAACAAAGACACATTTAACTTTTCACATTTCCAGCACCGTCCCCATCTATTCCCAACGTGCACATCCTGCTAAAACTCTAATACTGAGCCGCTGCTGTATGTGTCCCTATTACTGCACCTGCAGTAAAATACCTCCTTTGTGCCCTCAGGGTGGTAAAACAGATATCTAGAATACATTAATGCCATGTGCAAGTGCCCAAGAAAACAGTGTCCACATTTTGTCCCCTAAGGCCTTGTGCGCACTGGGAAATGGAATTTTCTTGAGAAAATTCCGCATGCTCTCAAAGATTACCGCACCCGCGGTAAAAAACCGCGGGAAACCGCACCCGAAAACCGCATGCAGTTTGCCGCGGTTTTACCGCGGTATTATTCGCGGTATTGCCGCGTGCGGGTTGGGATGTGCTTTATTGCATTCAATGCAATAAAGCACATTGAAAAAAAAAAAAAAAGTCATTTAATTCTGAGATAGTAGATAGACAGAAGAATAGATAGAGGGATAGATAGACAGACAGATAGAGGGATAGATAGATGACAGATCGCTGCATTTCCCACGGTCGGCAGTGAGTTCACATTACCGGCCGTGGGAAATGACCGGTAATTTCCTCTGCTGTCTGCTGCTTTCATTCAGCGCTGTGTCTGTGACAGTCGCGGCTGGATGGAAGCAGCGCAGGACCTGTGGATTACGCCGGAGCTTTGTTTCGGGGGGGTTAATAAAATGGTGAACGAGGCTTGTTTGTTTTATTTAAAATAAAGGATTTTTCGGTGTCTGTGTTTTTTTCACTTTACTTACGGGTTGATCATGTCAGCTGTCACATAGACGCTGCCATGATCAAGCCTGGAGTTAATGGCGGTGGTCCCCCACCATCATTAACCCCTTGTATTACCTTGCTGCCACTGCTACACGGCGGCAAGAAGAGGCGGTATTGCCGCATAATGCATGCGATAATGCCGGGGCAGCTTCGGCTGATATTCTCGGCTGCGGGAGGGGGAGTGAGGCAGGGGACATTATCCCTGCCCCTCTCCCTCCCCAGCCTGAGAATACCGGGCCGCCGCTGTGTGCTTACCTCGGCTGGAAGGTAAAAATACAGCGGAGCCCACGTTCTTTTTTTTCTATATTTCCGTTTTCTTTCTATGTGCGTTCTATGTGTCTGTGTCTGTGTTCTGTGTCTGTGATGTGTCTGTGTGTGTGATCTGTGTGTGTTTATTCTCTGCATGGCTTCCTCTTCCTGTAATGACATCACTTCCCTGCAAAACCGCAGACAAGCGATGCACATTACCGGAGGTAAACCGCGAAATACCGCAGGGAATAACGCAGGAAAACGCAGTGAACCGCACAGAATTTGCTGCCTGCGTTATTCCCTGCGGGATTTCATGATTAACATTGGAGTCAATGGAGTGAAATCCCGCAGCTTTGTGCGGAAAAGAAGTGACATGCACTTGTTTTTGCTGCGGGATTCCCGCAGCAAAACATGCAGCTGTCAAAATTCTGCCCAGTGCGCACAGGATTTTTTTTCTCCATAGGATTTGCTGGTGATTCACTGCAGAGATGTTATGAACATTTTCTGCAGCGAAACATGCAGCAAATCCGCAGAAAATCCGCGGCAAAATCCGGTAAGTGCGCACATAGCCTAAAAAGGTATAATGCCCTATTGCAATACCCTAAGTTCCCCTATAATCATAAGTGCCCACTTAACATTTAATATTATCCTCTGAGGCTTTCCATGTTCAGCTCCCCTCTACACAGTATGATGTTCCTACAGCTCTCCTCTATACAGTATGTTGGGCCCACAGCTCCTTTCTACAGAGTTAAGGCCCCGTTACACGCCAGGACGTATGTAATGATAAGTCGTCGGGGTCACGGAATTCGTGGCGCAAATCCGGCGTCGTTAGCGACGCCGTTGCGTGTAACACCTACGAGCGACCGCTAACAATCAGAAATACTCACCAAATCGTTGATTGTTGACTCGTTCATTTTCAAAAAATCGTTGCTCGTTTGGGACGCAGGTTGTTCATCGTTCCTGAGGCAGCACACATCGCTACGTGTGACACCCCGGGAACGACGAACAGCAGCGTTCCTGCATCCTCCGGCAATGAGGTGGGAGTGACGTTCATGCGGCTGCTCTCCGCCCCTCCGCTTCTATTGGAGGCCTGCTGTGTGATGTCGCTTTGACGCCGCATGAACCGCTCCCTTAAAAGAGAGGTTGTTCGCCGGCCACAGCGACATCGTTAGGAAGGTAAGTTGGTGTGACGCGTACTGGCGATATTGTTCGCCATGGGCAGTGATTTGCCCGTGACACACAAACGACGGGGGCGGGTGCTATCGCTAGCGACATCGCTAGCAATATCGCCGCGTGTAAAGCAGCCTTTAGTGGTACCTATGTGATGCCCCTAGACTATCAGGTCGTCACAGGGTATTGTACACTCAGCCCTCCCGTGCAATATCCACCTCCTCCTTGGTTATGGGTCCCTAACTACATGGTGTTGCCTACATCAGCCAATAAAATCCTAGGTACAGTCTGCACAACACCCACCAGACACACCAGTGGACGGCCTGAGTGGAATAGGGTCGTCCACTTGGGGGGTTGGTTAAGGGGATGTCAGAAGTGTCAGGAGAAGGAGAGTTGAGTGTTGGAAGCGAAGGAGAGAGGAGGTCAGGAGCTGGGCTCCTTGGAAGCACCTAGGTAGCAGACGGTGGTCTGGGCATAGTAGAAGCTGGACCCCCGGTCGCAGGGGATTGTGACAAGGGGCACAGAACTGCCGAGGAGGACAGCCAGCGGCCTTGTACCATCACCGGGCTGGGAACAGGGCACAACGGGCTTACGTGGACCCTAGGTCAGGGAGTAGCTTCAGGCAACCTGACAATTTACTCGACGAGAATGGAGCCTTCAAGATCCGCTCTCCACCCGCTCCAAAATCGGGGTACTAGCGCAACGAGGGGGATAGGACTTTCCACTAAAACGGTCCAGGAAATCCCAAGCGTGAACCCTGAGAGCAAGCTCCCACAGTTAGCCACACTGGGGAGCGGGACCCGACTAGTTCTATACTACCGGGACAAACAAAGAAGTAAACTCAGTGCCAGGAGAAAGGTCACAGATCACCAGGCAACACCATCGAGGACGGGACCCAAACTAACTCCCTTCGGTGGCAGCGATGTCCAGAACTTTGGTTTATCCAGTTGTTGGTGTCAGCTTTATGGACTGAGTGAGTACGAAAGTACCCCCCTTCACTCCCCACGGCACTCCCCCAACACGATCACCGAGTCCCGGGGCATTCCCCCTACCTGTGGAAGGTTCTAACATCCGGCTACCCCACTCCATCGCCCCCGGGTACTCCCAACTGCAGAGGTGGTACCCCACATTACCACACACCACGGGTGGCGTCATGAACTCTAAACACAATCCCCTGAAAATCCCCCCTTCATTTGAGTGGCCGCACGACCCCCCGGGTCCGGACGCCCCTCGAGCTACCGCGGATCCGGATCCGAGCAGCCCGGCTGCTGACACGGGGGCGGCACATCTACAGCTTCCCTATTCACAGTATGATGTCACTAGAGCTCCCCTATACAGTCTTATGCCTACACAGCTATTTATACACAGTATATGGGCACACAGTTCTGCTCAACACAGTATGATGGGCCCACAGCTCCCCCTCTGCACAGTATTATCGGCCTACAGCTCCCCACTGCTAGGTATGATCTACCCACAACTCCCCTATACACAATATGATGTCCTCAGCACTCCACTATACACAGCATGATGTCCCTACAGCTCCCCTATAAACAGTATAATGTCCTGAAAACTATATGATGCCCCCACAGTAGTCACCACACTGTTTGATGGGGCCTCTTCTTAGACTCCACATTGTATATTGGTCCAGTAGTGTCCACCACATTGTATAATAACCCCGCAGTAGCTCCTACACTGTGTATATTAGCTCAACACTTTTTTTGCCTCACTTTTTCAGGGATTGAACTCAAAGATCTAATAGACTTTTTCTATGTGTACAAAAGGCTCTTTTCTCTCAAATATTGATCACAAATTTGTCTCTGTGATAGTGATCATTTATATATTGCTAAGATAATCCATCCACCTCATAGGTGTGGCATATCAGGATGCTGATTAGACAGTATAATTATTGCACAGGTGTGCCTTAGACTGCCTACAATAAGGCTGTGTGCATGGTGCGTGTGTAGTGCCCCTGAAGCCCTCAGGATGCTACAAGGTTCTGCATCCCCACAAGTATGCAGGGCCTACCCCCTAGCACCACGGAGACCCAGTGCCTGTAGCACCAAAAACCCAGGTAATCACAGTTTTTCCCCAACAATCCCCCATACAATGGTACATAGCTAGGGTCGGACCAATCGATGGCCGCCTAGAGATGGAGCCAGTCCAGTCCACTAGTTGACCAGGTGGGAGGGTAAGACTGTGGAGACTAGTCAGTTGAGAGTTGACAGGCGAGGAGTGAAGGTGGAAGAAAAGTGACATCCTGACTCGGGTTGACAGTGACCTGGTACCCAGGAGAGTAGTTGCCGGTGGAGTACAGTAGAGTACTCCCGGAACTATGCACCAACAGGGTACAGGACCCTAGGACAGGAAAGAGCTTCAAGCCGACCTGTTAACACTTGCACAGCGAGGGGACCATCAAGGACCTCGCTGACCCTAAGGGGTACTTTGCACATTGCTACATCGCTACTGCGATATCGTCGGGGTCAAATCGAAAGTGACGCACATCCGGCGCCGGTAACAATGTTGCAACATGTAAAGCCTAAGAGAGAAGATGAACGAGCGTAAAACAGTCAAAAATCGCTGATCTGTGTCACGTTGTTCATTTTCATGTCGGTGCGTCCGCAGGTACGATGTTGTTTGTCGTTCCTGCAGCTCCACACATCACTGTGTGTGAAGCCGCAGGACCGACAAACATCTCCTTACCTGCGCCTGCCGTCCACCGGCAATGCGGAAGGAAGAAGGTGGGCGGGATGTTTACATCCCGCTCATCTATGCCCCTCCGCTTCTATTGGCCGGTCGCTTAGTGACGTCGCGGTGACGTCCCTTGAAGGAGGGATTCTTCAGCAGTCACAGCGACGTCGCAGACCAGGTATGTGCGTGTAAAGCTGCCGTAGCGATAATGTTCGCTACAGCAGCTCGCACTACATATCGCATGTGCGACGGGGGTGGGACTATCGCGCTCAGCATCGCTAACATTTGCTAGCGATGTCGCAACGTGCAAAGTACCCCTAAGAATCCGAAGACTCAGTAGCAAAGGGAGAACCAGAGACAGGACCAGAGACTCCAACCCCACAGAGTTCACGCTACCATCAGGCGAACAGAAGTGGAAAAACCACCGGATGGGGACCCCCAGTTGCTCTAAGTCACGGGGACCCATTTACCCGAGACAGCTGCAGGGGAAGAAGGTACTAGATTACTACACTGGCACTGGGACGAAGGGGACCTAAAGGTGAAACCAGCCGACCTCGAGTAACCTGTTACCACCTACCAGCAATGAGCAAAAACCAGTTGCACTATACCTCTGTGTGGACTACCTTCTTTCGACGCCCGTCACAATACCCAACCTCTATGGCCCGGCCCTGCTTGCAGAGGGCCTACCATCCAGGCTGCAATCACCACCAGCCCCAGTAGTGAAATTCTGCAGCGGTGGCTCCATATATATATAGTCGCAACACCGCAAGTGGCGTCACGTATGAACATTAACCTAAATCCCCTGTAAATACACCCCATTACAAAAAAGGACCCAGGGCATGGAACCGGACAACAGCCACAACAGTGACATTCCCAAGACATATACCGCCCGGGACCGAGTACCCCATATCCCTGGGTGCGACACATGAATTTTTGACGGTAGTCTTGGCAGAAAACTGTAAGCAAATCCTTATGCCAGCAAAGTCAATGAGAATATTAAAATGTAATGCACATGTTGAGTATTTTTTCCTTGTAAATTTGGTGCAAATAATCTGCAACATGTCAATTCTTTCAGCGTTTTTGCATGGATTTTTCACCCATTGAATTCCATTGAAAAATGCATGAAAAAAACACATAAAAAACATGGTAACAAAGCATATTTTTTGTGCTGTATTTTTCCTGCTAAGAGATACAGAAATGGTGCAGAAAATTCTGCAGCCAAATACTATGTCTTATCAAAAATCAGCTCTAGGAGGATTTTTCAGCCCTTTGGAGTAGGTTTGAAACCTAAGACTTAGGGGTACTTTGCTAGCGATGCCGAGCGCGATAGTACCCGCCCCCGTCGCACATGCGATATCTTGTGATAGCTGCCGTAGCGAACATTATTGCTACGGCAGGTTCACACACACTTACCTGCCCTGCGACGTCGCTCTGGCCAGCAACCCGCCTCCTTCCTAAGGGGCGGGTCGTGCGGCGTCACAGCGACATCACACGGCAGGCGGCCAATAGAAACGGAGGGGCGGAGATGAGCGGGACGTAAACATCCCGCCCACCTCCTTCCTTTCGCATAGCCGGTGGAGGCAGGTAAGGAGATGTTCCTCGCTCCTGCGGCTTCACACACAGCGATCTGTGCTGCCGCAGGAACGAGGAACAACATCATATCTCGTATTGGTGCGACATTATGAAAATGACTGACGCTATACAGATCACCGATTTTCGACTCTTTTGCGATCGTTTATCGGCGCATCTAGGCTTTACACGTTGCGACGTCGTTACCGGCGCCGGATGTGCGTTACTTTCAATTTACGTCTCCACTGTAAATATGCCCTTTTTAGCCGAGTACAGGTCCTGACCCCTCGAGCCACAACCACCCCGCATCCGAGCACCCCGGTATGCACCAGGGCGGCACACCTCTAATTCTTACCTGCCGTCACGAACAGGATAAGAACTGGACCCATTAAACCGGGTGACGTGCACTTTGTAGAACTGTCCAAATCTGAATTGTGACTGTTAATTTGCCATTTTAGCCGCCATCTTGCCTGCCAACAACAACTGCACCATCATCCCCACAAAAGGGCACGAAGCTGAAGCCCCGCCCCTGTCCCAGAGAGCTTGTTGACGAAAACCAAAGGGGAGTAACAGGATGTAAAGGTGGAGATTGGTGGAGGGACACCATGACTCTGCAGAAAAGTTCCTGGAACAGAGAGCAGCAGGATGGCGGAGCGGAGAGACTGGTCGCCTGTGCGTTCCGTTCCCAGGACGGCCACATGGACTGAAGAGGAGACAGAGCGGCTCTGCAGGATGATGCGAATGCAGTTCCTGTTCCTGCTGGACGACTGGAGTGTCAAGATGAGGAGCGTGGTGGCGGCGGTGCGGGCCCGTGAAGTGGAAGCCCTGTGTGTGGCGCAGGTAAGCAGAAGTCCAGTTCCGGTTGATTCGGCCTACCCAGCCACGGAACCTGATCTGCCCCCGGCCACTGTGACAGCCATGCCACATCATCCACCCTCGGCTGAAGCTATAGCCGAGCTGCTACCCCCAACACCGGCAGCGGAACCTCCAGCCCCCGCAGAAGACAAGCAGGCCGCAACGCCTCCGGTTCTACCACCGGCCAGACCCTACCGGGCTGCGACGCCTCCGGCACATCCACGGCCAGACCAGACCCGGCCGCATCACCGGGCCCATACCTCGATACAGAGCACTCGGACGCTGCTACCCCGGCTGCGTAACAGCTGGTTCATCTAATCACCGCTGCAGAGGAGAAATTCACCGACATGCCGGTTCCACTGCAGCGCAGCCTCCCGGTAGCTGCTGGGGCCGCAGGAATCTGATTGCAGTCAGTTCCCCTGGAGGAGGCGGAACCCTAGGTCAGTGCCCCCTATTGGGAACGACACCAGCAGCAGTTGCTAGCGGAGATGTCCGCCAGAGAGCAGCGACGAGCAGAGATTGCCGCCCGTACTACCAAAGAAAAGGAGCACCTGAGAAAGTCTACGTTCCGGGTCAGAGGGTCGCGGTACCAAGGCCAAGTGGAGCGTTTTGACTCCATCAAGGGGTGGGGGTTTATTGCGGAGTTGGGCCTTGCTGCTGGGATGTTTGTCTCCAGGAGGGATGTCGCAGAACAACTCCCAAAGGGGCACCCTGATCGAAACCTGAAACCAGGTGACTTGGTTTCATATTATCAGCATTGTGGGGAACGGGGTTGGTACACCTTGGAAGTCAATAAGTATGCCGTGGCAGGAGAGAAAATAGTGCCAGCTCCTGCAACAGCCCCAGATTACCTTAGAGAGTAAAATGGTAGCGGAGCCTAGCTATCTTGTTTCAATGTTATGTTTTATACTGAGTTTGTTATTTTCTTGAAAATGATAAGTAATGTTTGAAAATGTCTAAAATGCTGATCATCTTGTTTTCTACTAATTATTAAAAAGTTAAATATGGACCATGGCTGCAGGACTGGCAGCAGCCAGCACAAACTTGTGCTCTTTGTAAATAGTTGCAACTCGTGTGTCTACCAGAGTAGTCCCCTGATACATCAGGGCTTCAATCCTGTCACTACGGACACAGCAAGGAACTCGGGGTGGTGCGACACCATAATTAGAGGGGGCACCAGGGTTCAGGTGTTTTGTGTGGCGGGTTGAAGGGAAAGGGACAATGGGAATGGACTGTCGCAGGAAGGAGCTGCAGCAGAGTAGGCTGAGTCTCCGACTACCATTACAACTGGTAGCGTTCCCAGATGTGCTACTGGTAGACTCTGTGAATTTTGCAATGTTCAAGTGTATTGCCTCCCCTGAGTGGGAAGAGTATTTAAAATCTAACATGTTATCTTTTTCCAGTTCCTGAAAAATAAAACCTCTCTGTGTCCTGTAGCTCAGGACGAGCTCCATTTAACCAAGGGGGAATGTGGCACCCCTAAGTATATCAGAGTGCTACAGGGTACTGCAATCCTAACCCAGGGTGCAGGGCCCACCCCCCATGGTTCCAGGTTCCCAATAACCACTGTCACACCATTAGCACCACAAATTCCAACCACACCTCACATCAAACCTGTCAGACATACCAGTAGGATGGTGAAGCTGGAGTAGGGCCACCCACCTGGGGGTCAGGCAGACTGGTGAGAGGGAGGAAGTGAGTTTAGAGTTAGCTCTCAAAGTGAGAGGAGAGAAGTAGTAGCCTTCAAAGAGTGATTAGCTGGAAGTTGTAGCTCCCGGGGAGGGAGACCTTGGTTGAGTCGCAGACGGTGGTCCGGGACCACAGGAGTCAGGGACTGTGGCAGCGACATTGGAAAGTGTGCGACGGACATAGTCTAGGAGGACTGTCGGCATCAGAACCCCAAAAGAACTGACTGGTACTGAGCACGACGGGGTACAGGACCCTAGGTCAGGAGCAGGTTCATCCGTCCTGATAATTAACCTGGGAGGGAGAGTATCTTCATGAACTTCCCTAAGAGCTCAGAGATTGAAGGCATCAGCACAACGCGGGGATAGGGTTCTCCATATAAAGCAGCCCAACTGTTGATCTGTGGGAGAACTGTTCCAATTTTGGCTGTGTGGGCAAACTCTGAAAACAGGATCTATAGGGGCATAAAAGTGTCTACTTTATAATCCTCATCCAGCACCACAACTACCCACACTGAGTACCCTGGTCCCTTGCACCCTGCGCTCCCAAATATTCACCAATATTCCCCAGAGGCCGGGGCCTTCCCTACCTGTGGATGGACTGGCACCTTGCTGCCCCACACCATCTGCCCCGGTACTACTTCCAGCACCGGCAGTACTCCCATTACCGCAACCCGCAGGTGGCGTCATGAACTTCTCTGTAAATATCCTCTTTTCAAGGATCAGAGTGTTAGCCGAGCCCAGGTCCGGACCCCTGGAGTTACGACCACCCTGGATCTGAGCACCCCGGTCTACGCTGGGGCGGCACACCTCTAATTCTTACCTGGCGTCACGAACTTCTCCCCTGTAAATATCATCCCTAATCATCCCTAGTCATTAGTCTGCTCAAACAATATATCCATGTCCTTTTGAAGCAATTTTTTTATTTAGATCTCCCAGCCTACGTGTTCGTATTAATGGACAAACACCTCCATTACCACTATACACAAATCTGACGTATCAATATAAAAGACTATCCATCTCTGTGCTTTTAGAACTGATATGTTTTGAAATTCTCTTTCTCAATTTCTTTATGATTTTACCAACACATTATTTTAAACACATACATTGGGCTGAATATACCATTCTCATTGGCTGACCTTTGATGAATTGACATACATTATGTGCAACTGTAGTCACAGGAACATCAAGCTGCTTGGAGATGGTCTTATAACCTTTAACTTTAAAATTAAGGCAGGAGAAATCAGGTGTATGTCACGCTATCACCAAGGAACCAATGTTGATTATGTCATCTCTTTATTTCTTTGTACAGGTCAACGCGTTTCAGAGATCAAATCTCGTTCATCAGAACATCAAAGACAACACCAAAGATTGGCATACACCCAATTTCTTCCTGCCTTAATTTTATTATTTCTTTCCGGGGCTGCGGCTGAATCGCCATTTTTGTTATGTGTATTTAGGAGTTGTGACTGACACAACCCCACCAGATGAGTGTGTTTTTCCTACACTTACCTGTTGTCCTACCTAGTAAGACCTTATTTGCGCTTTCCTCCACAGCTCTTCCTTCATAACCTTTAATTTTAACATGCTTGTTTATAATTTTCTTTCTAATCTCCTGAGACAAAGCTTTCCTTCGCTTTCTCTGGTCCATGTTGCGTGTGGTACACACCACATCACAAAACAGCACAGTGAGTATCTGTAGCCCTATATACAGACCCACTGCCTGATTACAAGATTGTAGACTCCTGTGATGCTATTTAGTGGACACACCTTGATTTAACATGTCCCTTTTGTCACATTATTTTAAGGTGTAACATCATTTCTGTCCAAGTATATTTCATGAGTTTTATTTATTTTTTTAAATATTGTGTGAAAGCATGGTTGAAAAGCAATGCCTGACTTTCATTTGTTCATTTTCATAGATTTTTTTTATTTATTATTACTTTTGTCAGATTCAAGTTGGATACTTTGAAGTAGAAGAGCCCAGTGTGTGAACTACACCCAAAAGTAGTACAGTCAAGTTGGCAAATTGGCACCTTGGGGCTTCAGTGCCGAGTGTGGAGAAAGCAATCAGAAACAGCAGAGCTGAATTGGCAGACAAGACACCTAGAAGTAGCAGATCCAAGTGTGTGGACAGTATCCAGGAAATTGGTCTATGCAGTGGCCCAGACCCTAGGGTCTGAGGGGGCCCGAGAAACTCAGGACTTGTTTCAGCTGGATGTGCGTCCAAGTGCGCAGATCCAGCTGAAATATATTGCAGCATTGAGTCCCGTCTGGTGCCTGCGCTGCAAATTGTGTTGCCACAGGAAGCAGCAGCAGGTTCTGGAGCTAACACATGTTCTGGCTACTTACAGTAAGCAATTGTTTATTCCCTGCTCTTCACGCCCATAATCCTGCCCACCTCTTTCCCTGAAGCCGAGGCTGAGAGGTGGGGCATGGAGAGCAATAATAGCAGCACAGCGATCACCCGGCCGCTGGCTTTGTGCATCTGGATCCCCCACTGGGCCCCTGACAGTCTCTCCTCCAGCATACAGCACATATGCTGCATGTTCCATCCATCAGAAGAGGGGAGAAATGCTGAGCATTGCCTCCTCAGCAGCACAGCCATCCCCTGCACTCACTGCTCCAGGCCTCCAGGAGTAAGCCCGCCCACTGGCAGTAAGCCCCGCCCACCACCACAGAGTTGCTGTGGACTCTCAGGCCTGTGCAGGGAGTGCTGCAGAAATATGAGAGACTTCTGAGGAGATTGTACCCTGCCATTGCTTTGTAGTTGGCAGTAGTAAGAGGGGAGACTCCAGAGGAAAACAATGCAACCTGAAGTGAGTACTGGAGCTTCCTGAATGATGACTCTAGCCCCACTGCCCTCTTCTATCCTCCTATTTGCCTCTCACAGCTGCACTCTTCTGCCCTCTTCCCCCACAGCTGCACTCTCCTGCCCCACTCCCCCACAGCTGCACTCTACTGCCCCCTCACCCACAGCTGCACTATCCTGCCCCCTCCCCCACAGCTGTACTCGCCTGCCCCCCTCCCCCACAGCTGCATTCTCCTGTCCCCTCCCTCACAGCTGCACTCTCCTTCACCCCTCTCCCCACAGCTGCACTCTCCTGCCGCTCTCCCCCACAGCTGCACTTTCCTGCCCCCCCTTCCCCACAGCTGTACTCTCCTGCCCCCCTCTCCCACAGCTGCACTCTTCTGCCCCCTCTCCCAAAGCTGCACTCTCCTTCCCCCTCCCTCACAGCTGCACTCTCCTGCCCCCCTCCGCCACTACCCTCTTCTATCCTCCTATTGCCTCTCACAGCTGCACTCTCTTGCCTCTCCCCCACTGCCCTGTAACTGATGATATACCTTACTGCTTTTCTGTAATGGTGGCCAGGTCTCCTCATCTTCATGGTTTGCTGTCAGACATCCAACTTTCTTATTTCTTTGTATATACAGTGTGTACAAAATGCTCACATATACAGTATGTAAAAATCTAGTGTATATGTCTGCATTTGTGTGAATGTGTACATGTGTGGCATTTCTAAAACTCAGATACTAACAAAGCAGAATTAATACTAAAAGAGCAAAAAAAAAACAACCCTTAAAAATACCAAAACTCATGTATCATTAAAAAAAAAAACAAGTACCATTTTTAGATGCAACATGAATAAATCTATAATAATATATATAGCAAAAAAAAATATGGATAGGGCTATATACCTGGATGGGGGACAAAGATACAAGCATGGGATGCGACAACTGGGTGCTGAGGGAAAGAGGCTCTTTCCCTCAGCACCCAGCTTTCCCATGCTCTGCTATACATCTTTAACTCAGCACACAGCTTTCCCATGCTCAGATATCTCTCAGAACCCAAATTTCAAATATTCTGATATCCATCTTGTCGTCAGCGCTCAGCTGATGCTGAGTGCTGAGTCACCCACCCATGCTCTGCTATACATCTTTCTCTTAGCACTCAACTTTTCCATGTTTTGCTATACATATTTCCCTCAGCACCTAGCTTTCCCATGCGCTGATATCAAGGGCAAGCTGGGTGCTGAGGGAAAGTTGTATAACAGAGCACTGGAAACCTGGGTGCTGAGGACAAGATGGATATCAGAACATGGAAAGCTGGGTACTGCGGAAAAAAGGGATATCGGAGCATGGGAAAGCTGAGGGAAAGAGCCAAGTGTCAGCGTAATCATCCTGTACCTCGAGGGGGGTCCCCGGACCTAGTTTTGCACGAGGGCCCATCGAACTCTAGTTACATCACTGTACCTGAATACACACCTCTGAAACAATGTTATCAGAGATAAGCACAGTGGGCAGAAGGAGCTCGCTGCCGGAGATGGGGGAAGCAGAACCTGAGCAGAGTAGCTCCCATGTTTGAACAGTGCAATATTTAAATATGTGTAAATAATACATTCTCTAAATCAAACACAATCCACATCAAAAGTAATGAATGGTTTAAAAATGACTTCCCATAAATTAAAAAAGACACAATCCACTGTAAAAAATTTGTGATAGTTTAGGAAATTTTATATACTTTAGATAAATAGTGCACCAGGTTTAATTACAGCATATTATACATGTCTCCATTGTAGTCATTGTCTTATAACAATCATCATATTTTATGGTACATTGCAATACAATATAACAAATGAAAAAACAAATACAAATAAAAATACATTATTATTTTCTAATATGGAAATAGTGAGAAACAGCATGAAAGGATTTTGCCTATATAAACGGGAAAAAAGTTAAAAAATGAACAATATAGCTAAGACTTGTTACTCTAACTTTGGTTGGCTTCAAATGTGCAGTTTTATACACTGTATATTGGGAACACTATATGTTTTTAACTTAATTCTGTACTACTGTATGTACCATATTTTGGGGTCTATGAAAATGGAGCAAGAAAATGATCAAATACAAAATTGTTCTGAACAAGTATTTATGTATTACAGCCTCTAAAACATTCTTTTCCTGTGATCTGTAATGATATAAACAATGGAAGTAAAATAGAAAGTCTTTATTTTCTTCTAAATTAAGGCTAGAGCCAACTTCAGCATATCCTTCCATTTAAGGGAAAATAAATAAGTTAACATTTAGCTTTAAAAAGCTTGATTATAGCAGAGCTTGGAAAAAAAAGAGAGATGACAATATGTTGCACAATATATTATTATAAATAACTTAACTAGATAAACTTGATTTTGTGGCCTGTCTGTAGGGACTTGGAAACCCAATCTATGATGTTCCAAACAGAGCACTGTGCCCTTATCTTGCATTCAGAGGCAATTTGGAAGCCTGTACTAAGTACTACAATGGAGAATTTTTGGATTTTTCACAAATTACATGGTGGTCCTATTCTTTGTTTACACTTCCCACCATAAAATATATTAACAGTATATTTGTAAGGCAACTTTTATGTCACTGGATAAAACTGGAAGGGATTTTCCACAGTGGTCCCCAAATAATCCTCCTTTGGTCTAGTGCTAGATCATCAACACTGGTCTTGTCTGAGAATTTTGGTAGCATGATTGATGTCACATACTGTATACAGAGCATATTGCCACTCCATCCAATCACTGTGCTCAGTGGCTAATGCCGTCTACATTGGAAGAGCCGCTGCGCTCAGTGATTGGCTTCTGTTATGATGAGAGCTCTTGACTTGACGTCACTGCTGCAGTGAAAAGAAGACAGAAGTAGCTGCAGAGAGACAGCATTAATCAGAAGAAGGTGAGTACTATCTAATTTTGTTTCTATAAAATAGTTCTATCAATTTAGGTCCACTTTTCTAAAAATGGAAAGCACCTTTAATAATAAAAATCAGTTCTCTGTAATGAAAAAAACTAATTTATGTACGATGTTAAAGCTGTAAATAATACATTCATTGAGTTTTCAAATATTGCATAAGTACCTAGGAGCATAAGCCAGGGCAAAATACATCTGAGTGGCCCCCTAAACCATGTAATGCATACAATGATGGAGATATCTAATAGTAGACAGAATACTAAATGTATATTGCTGAATAAAAGTCACTAGACACAGACCAAGACATATTGCCACTATACATTTACCATATAGTGGTATATATACCAGTTCAGAAGACTGTATAAATGATTATGAAACAGAGAAATATACAGTTATAGTTGTTGTTTTTCACTTTTTAGGTTAGGTCATGTAATTTTTAATATGTTTTCCATCTGACCCAGGTCACCCTTTAAACTGTAATAATGCCTCAAACATACCCCTTTGAAAACTATACTTACCAAGTGCCCCCTTATTAAATTATAATTCCCTGATTGTTCTCTTTTATAATGTAGTTATAGAATGAGTGACCTCTTGTTAAGTAATAATGCTTGAGTTTAACTTTATAATATAGTAATACATTTAGTGACACTCTTAAAAAAATAATGCCCCTTCAGAGACCCCCTAAAAAGTAATATTGCCCCATAAATAATGTCCAGAGTGCCATCTTCTCTAGTAATAGTACAAAGTACCTAAAAAATGCAATATTGCCTTTGGCTAGCCTAAAAAGTAACCTTGTTAAGTGACCTTAACAATTAATGATACCGCAGATTACCACCTTACCAGTTAGTAATGCCCATGAGTGCAAAATGATACCAAAAATGTAAAATGTGATAACCCCAAGAGTGAAGAAATCTAGATGTGGTGAACAGATTTCAAAATAGGGTGATACCCTATGGAGGAGAGTGGGTAGGTGCTGGTTAACGCTCATCTGGTGGAGGTGTGACAGGCACAACTCCTATTTGGCATAAAGAAAACCAGCTGCTGCTGTCTTCTGGCTGGTGGATGACTCCTCCAGGAAATATTGGATCCAGTTGGATGAAAACATACTAGGTGGGCTGAGCTGCTGGAGAAAACCGGTTCTTCTACAATAATTGTAATAGAATTTTTTAATTCACAACGCATTTCAACACCGTGCCAACGCCTTTATCAAGTGATAAGATTTTCACCTGATGAAGTTGGTACAGTATTGAAATGTTTTGTGAATAAAAAAACCTATTACAAGCATTGTTAAAGAATTTATTAAGGACTTGTGTGCGCGCTGCATTTTTTTCCATGTTTTTCTGCGTTTTTCGAGTGCTGTTTTGGTTCCAAAACTGCATTCATTTCCTTTCACAGTAAAGTCTATGAGATTTCATTTTTGCTGTGAGCATGAAGAGGGGAGCCAGTTGATGGCCAGCAATGCTTCCCCTGACTTCTATAAATACAGTATGAATGTGCTTGGGTGGCTACTATTTGGATCGTAGGCATCAGTTGTTACCTTTGGGTTCACCCCCATTTCTCCTTGCTGTTTCTTCATCTTAGACGGGGGAAGGCCAGCAATAATCACATGACAATCTCTAGTAAAGACAACTGGACTTCCTTTATTGTGGCACACTCTGAATCTGTACTTCAGGTTTGTAGGACTGCTCATGCTGCTTCCAACTAACCTCGGGGGAAAAACTCACTGTTCCTGGTCAACTTGCTCTGGGTACTGTCCTCTATCGGCTAAGCCCAATATGTCATCTTTCCCATGGAATCCCTTCTATGTAGCTACCGTGTCTCACTCGTGCCCCCGTCCGGGCGTGTAGCTGCTCTTGGCCAGTACGAGGTCTCACTGGGGTCACTGAGTCCCAATGTCCAACTGGTCCGAGGCCGCCCTGCAGTCCGTTCGCTGGGTGAGGTCTTGACACCTGGGGGGTACCCCCCTTGCTAGACAGGCGCTGGCACTGGGCCCTGCTAACTGCTTCAGCTCCTGCCGCTTGACTAACTAATCACTTCCTACACACATTATAATACCCTCTGATTCTCCTACCTCCTATGTCTGTTTCCCTAGTAACCATCTGTCTGCTCTTTCTTGTGTCCCTGTTAAATCCTATTAACTATCTAACTGCCCCTAACCCCACACTCTGGCTGCTTGGTCCCTAGTTAGCACGTATTCCTATCTTATTACTAATACTACACCTATCGTTACCTAACTTCCTATTCCTAAATCTGCATCTATAACAAGCCTAGTCTATACCACATCACATGTCTAACACAGCACGAGGGACCTGGATTCTCTATACAGTTTACATGGTATTTACAATACATAAACATACACACTTTTCCTACTACATGACTAGAGCGCGGTTCGTGGTTCTCCAGTTCGTGGCTCGAGTGATTTTGGGGGCTGTTCTAGATCGAATTAGAACACGAGCTTTTTGCTAAACCTCGATAGTTCTAGATACGTTCGAGAACGGTTCTAGCAGCAAAAAACCCAGCTAATTCCTAGCTGGCTTTCCGCTGTAATAGTGTAAGTCACTCTGTGACTCACACTATTATGACATTTCAGTGTATAGTGTGCGGGAACAGCGCATTCAGATCACTGCTGTTTGGATAATGGCGATCGCCATTTTTTTTTTTTCCTTATCTTCCTTCCCTAAGCGCGCGCGTGTAGTGAAGAGGGCCAGCATGTCAGCCAATCCCAGACACACACACAGCTAAGTGGACTTTTAGCCAGAGAAGCAACGGCATGTGTGATAGGATGTCCATGTCACATGTCCCTGCATTATAAAACCGGACATTTTCCTCCAGCACGCCATTATCTGCCGTCTGCGTCCTTGGTGTCAGACATCACTGGCGCAGCTCCTATCGCCGATACAGCTGTATACGCTCCATACACAGCGCTGGACAGCTTAGGGATAGCACTTTCTATCAGTCCTTTTAAGGGCTCATACCGGCAGGGTCAAAGCCATAGGTGACAGGTCCTGAAAACAGAGTTTAACAGCTACACAAGATGACAGCGTATGTGTAGCTAAGGTCAGGGATTTCCTCGCTGCATTTCCCCATTAGGAGGGATAGAAAGGCAGGCTTCCTTTCCCCTACCCAGAGACCCACAACCCTGCCACTGTACCCTCCTGTCCTTTGCACACTCAAACTCATTGTTACTAAGCCATTATACTAGCAAACACTGAGTGAACTTAGTGGCATCCTAAACGTGGCTATTGGACTTCTGTATAGTCCCAGTAGTGCACAGATATTTGCAGCACGTCTGCCTGCATTGCACACTCAAATTCATTATAACTAAGCCATTATACTAGCAAACACTGAGTGAACTTAGTGGCATCCTAAACGTGGCTATTGAACTTCTGTATAGTCCCACTAGTGCAAAGATATTTGCAGCACGTCTGCCTGCATTGCACACTCAAACTCATTGTAGCTAAGCCATTATACTAGCAAACACTGAGTGAACCTAGTGGTATCCTAAACGTGGCTATTGGACTTCTGTATAGTCCCACTAGTGCAAAGATATTTGCAGCACGTCTGCCTGCGTCTCACTTTGCTGTGTATTTAATCTGGGACACAGCTGACCACTTGCCACCATTCATATTGGAGTTTGACATGACACAAGTCAGGTATTGATAATGTTTTTAACTTCAGTAGGTTAGGGACTGTCTCAGATGGGTACACCGTGACGAGGTGAGACAGCTTTTTACCTTTTTGCAAAAATGTATACACTAAGTACCCTGTTATTAAGCACTTGCAATTTATTTATTTATAGTCAGGGTATTTTTCATGCAATTTTTCTCTTTGGTTTTTTTCACGTCTGCCTGCATTGCACACTCAAACTCATTGTTACTAAGCTATTATACTAGCAAACACTGAGTGAACCTAGTGGCATCCTAAACGTGGCTATTGGACTTCTGTATAGTCCCACTAGTGCAAAGATATTTGCAGCACGTCTGCATGCATTGCACACTGCTAAGCCATTATACTAGCAAACACTGAGTGAACCTAGTGGCATCCTAAACGTGGCTATTGGACTTCTGTATAGTCCCACTAGTGCAAAGATATTTGCAGCACGTCTGCCTGCATTGCACACTCAAACTCATTGTTACTAAGCCATTATACTAGCAAACACTGAGTGAACTTAGTGGCATCCTAAACGTGGCTGTTGGACTTCTGTATAGTCCCTCTAGTGCAAAGATATTTGCAGCACGTCTGCCTGCATTGCACACTCCAACTCATTGTAGCTAAGCCATTATACTAGCAAACACTGAGTGAACCTAGTGGCATCGTAATCGTGGCTATTGGACTTCTGTATAGTCCCACTAGTGCAAAGATATTTGCAGCACGTCTGCCTGCATTGCACACTCAAACTCATTGTAGCTAAGCCATTATACTAGCAAACACTGAGTGAACCTAGTGGCATCCTAAACGTGGCTATTGGACTTCTGTATAGTCCCACTAGTGCAAAGATATTTGCAGCACGTCTGCCTGTATTGCACACTCAAACTCATTGTAGCTAAGCCATTATACTAGCAAACACTGAGTGAACCTAGTGGTATCCTAAACGTGGCTATTGGACTTCTGTATAGTCCCACTAGTGCAAAGATATTTGCAGCACGTCTGCCTGCATTGCACACTCAAACTCATTGTTACTAAGCCATTATACTAGCAAACACTGAGTGAACCTAGTGGTATCCTAAACGTGGCTATTGGACTTCTGTATAGTCCCACTAGTGCAAAGATATTTGCAGCACGTCTGCCTGCGTCTCACTTCACTGTGTATTTAATCTGGGACACAGCTGACCACTTGCCACCATTCATATTGGAGTTTGACATGACACAAGTCAGGTATTGATAATGTTTTTAACTTCAGTAGGTTAGGGACTGTCTCAGATGGGTACACCGTGACGAGGTGAGACAGCTTTTTACCTTTTTGCAAAAATGTATACACTAAGTACCCTGTTATTAAGCACTTGCAATTTATTTATTTATAGTCAGGGTATTTTTCATGCAATTTTTCTCTTTGGTTTTTTTCACGTCTGCCTGCATTGCACACTCAAACTCATTGTTACTAAGCTATTATACTAGCAAACACTGAGTGAACCTAGTGGCATCCTAAACGTGGCTATTGGACTTCTGTATAGTCCCACTAGTGCAAAGATATTTGCAGCACGTCTGCCTGCATTGCACACTCAAACTCATTGTAGCTAAGCCATTATACTAGCAAACACTGAGTGAACCTAGTGGCATTCTAAACGTGGCTATTGGACTTCTGTATAGTCCCACTAGTGCAAAGATATTTGCAGCACGTCTGCCTGCATTGCACACTCAAACTCATTGTAGCTAAGCCATTATACTAGCAAACACTGAGTGAACCTAGTGGCATTCTAAACGTGGCTATTCGACTTCTGTATAGTCCCACTAGTGCAAAGATATTTGCAGCACCTCTGCCTGCATTGCACACTCAAACTCATTGTTACTAAGCCATTATACTAGCAAACACTGAGTGAACCTAGTGGCATCGTAATCGTGGCTATTGGACTTCTGTATAGTCCCACTAGTGCAAAGATATTTGCAGCACGTCTGCCTGTATTGCACACTCAAACTCATTGTAGCTAAGCCATTATACTAGCAAACACTGAGTGAACCTAGTGGCATCCTAAACGTGGCTATTCGACTTCTGTATAGTCCCACTAGTGCAAAGATATTTGCAGCACGTCTGCCTGTATTGCACACTCAAACTCATTGTAGCTAAGCCATTATACTAGCAAACACTGAGTGAACCTAGTGGTATCCTAAACGTGGCTATTGGACTTCTGTATAGTCCCACTAGTGCAAAGATATTTGCAGCACGTCTGCCTGCATTGCACACTCAAACTCATTGTTACTAAGCCATTATACTAGCAAACACTGAGTGAACCTAGTGGTATCCTAAACGTGGCTATTGGACTTCTGTATAGTCCCACTAGTGCAAAGATATTTGCAGCACGTCTGCCTGCGTCTCACTTCACTGTGTATTTAATCTGGGACACAGCTGACCACTTGCCACCATTCATATTGGAGTTTGACATGACACAAGTCAGGTATTGATAATGTTTTTAACTTCAGTAGGTTAGGGACTGTCTCAGATGGGTACACCGTGACGAGGTGAGACAGCTTTTTACCTTTTTGCAAAAATGTATACACTAAGTACCCTGTTATTAAGCACTTGCAATTTATTTATTTATAGTCAGGGTATTTTTCATGCAATTTTTCTCTTTGGTTTTTTTCACGTCTGCCTGCATTGCACACTCAAACTCATTGTTACTAAGCTATTATACTAGCAAACACTGAGTGAACCTAGTGGCATCCTAAACGTGGCTATTGGACTTCTGTATAGTCCCACTAGTGCAAAGATATTTGCAGCACGTCTGCATGCATTGCACACTGCTAAGCCATTATACTAGCAAACACTGAGTGAACCTAGTGGCATCCTAAACGTGGCTATTGGACTTCTGTATAGTCCCACTAGTGCAAAGATATTTGCAGCACGTCTGCCTGCATTGCACACTCAAACTCATTGTTACTAAGCCATTATACTAGCAAACACTGAGTGAACTTAGTGGCATCCTAAACGTGGCTGTTCGACTTCTGTATAGTCCCACTAGTGCAAAGATATTTGCAGCACGTCTGCCTGCATTGCACACGCAAACTCATTGTTACTAAGCCATTATACTAGCAAACACTGAGTGAACCTAGTGGCATCGTAATCGTGGCTATTGGACTTCTGTATAGTCCCACTAGTGCAAAGATATTTGCAGCACGTCTGCCTGCATTGCACACTCAAACTCATTGTAGCTAAGCCATTATACTAGCAAACACTGAGTGAACCTAGTGGCATCCTAAACGTGGCTATTGGACTTCTGTATAGTCCCACTAGTGCAAAGATATTTGCAGCACGTCTGCCTGTATTGCACACTCAAACTCATTGTTACTAAGCCATTATACTAGCAAACACTGAGTGAACCTAGTGGCATCCGAAACGTGGCTATTGGACTTCTGTATAGTCCCACTAGTGCAAAGATATTTGCAGCACGTCTGCCTGCATTGCACACTCAAACTCATTATAACTAAGCCATTATACTAGCAAACACTGCTGCAACTTAGTGGCATACAAGAAGTGGCTGTTGTACTCCATTAGTGTCCCACTGGTGCCAAGCTATTTACAGCACTTCTGCATGACACCCTACTGCTCTGTTTTTAATAAGCTATAATCATAGCAAAAAATACTGCCATTTATTGGCATCATAGAACTGGATGTTGTATTCCATTATTGTCCCACTGGTGGCAAGCTAATCCTAGCACCTGTGCAGGACACCCTCATGTACATTTTGCTACGCTAATGTTATAGCAAACTCAGGGAATTCATTGCTGCATTTGATAATTCGGAGGGATAGAAAGTGAGGCTTCCTTTAGCTTTTCCTTCTGTTCATAGACAGCATCTCCAAGTCCACACCCGAAGAGCAATTTCTCCTCCACGTGTAAGTGTGGATAGGCAGCTAGTGCGCATGCGTGTGCCGATTTACCTCAGCTGCAGCCTAACTACAGTGTTTCGCCTAGTGAGTATGCTCAGCCTGACTGTGCCATTCCTGACGCTAAGTCTTCATTTCGGGATACAGCGCATGCTCTCACACGTAGTGTGAAAAGCCTCTTTGCACAGGTACTTGCATTCCGTGCCGGGTCTAAGTCCTGTTTTGTGCCGAGACACCATGCTAAAGCTGATAGTCTTTTTTCAGAGACTCTATTTCATGCAACTGACCATGCTCAGGCACTTACTGCATCAGAAACTAGGTCCAGTAATGAACTCTTTGGCCCTGCCCCTGATGTGGGGAGGCCCATATAGACCACAGGGCATCAGGTGTCCTGACGATGTGGCCAGGCCACTCCCAAATGGCTTGCAGAGGCCCGCCCCTATGACTTGTCACCTCATTATTGATGGTCAGACGATGACTGGTGAGGTGTTTGGGTCATGACAGCCATGAGGTCATCATTGAAGTTGCGGTTCCAAATAGGACGCTAGTTATGCCACTCATGACGTGTCACTCTGCTTTTGTCTCCAGGAGGTGCATTGTGGTGCACCCTGGTTTGGGGCGGACCCAGGTTATAAAACAGGCTGCAGCCAACAATAAGGTGCGCAGTCTTCTATTATGCTCCAAAAGAGCACACCTCCATGTGTTGAACCCATTGCGGCTTTAGGCCAGAGGTAGGCAGGGATAGGGCGTCGATGCAGGCCGCCACCACAGTTGGTAACGCAGAACGGTTAAGACCAGCTCCTGTCCTACAAGTCCTGCTTGTGCAGCCCAGTGGCATTAACAGGCCTGCTGCTGATGCGCCTGCTGTCCACAGGTGTGGCCCAAATGCACACGGTCAGCGTCCTGAATGGCCCCTGTGATGTTAACAGGGAGTTCCTGGGCTGGGTGGGCGTGTGGACCCTGTGACGCTAACAGGGCTCCCAGTCTCAAGATCCGAGTGGCGTCTAACTCGGTTCAGGCAACTATTAGTTTCATAGCCACACAGATCTGTATCCTCCACCTAACCTTCCATTTGCCAACCTCTCCTTTTCCATCTGGGAGCACGGTGGACATTGACTGCTGATGGGGATATATACCTTTCTCTTTCTTTTCTTATTAATTTTCGTTATATACCGGTAACATAGTATATACCACCTTATCCAAATCTGCCAGTCCCACCGTAACAGATGGTGTTTCTTCATCAAATGTTACTTTTGCTTAACCACCAAACCCACGGACAAAAACTTTTTTCCCCTTTCCAACACACCTGTTCCCCTTTCCACCAGCATCTGTCCTTTTTCAACTCATTTGGTATATGACCAAAAGTGCAACTCTGCAGGGACACCGTACTCAACGCCGTCTCAGCCCAGCAGCCAGCCCTCGGTCCCTCAGATGTGGACAAGTAAATGCCCATTTCCTCCTATCCATGACAAAGCGTTGAGATTCACTCTGTGCAGCACTGGTGTTTACTGGAAAAGCAGATCTAAGAATCCGTACCACCTTCTGCAGATACTCCTGTATACGTGCGTCCCTTTCTATGGCTGGAATTATTTCGCCAAATTTTGTCTTGTACCGGGGATCTAACAGTGTGGCAACCCAGTAGTTAGCATTACTTCGAATTCGTACAATCCGAGGGTCATGTTGTAGGTAGTGCAGCAAGAAGGCGCTCATGTGTCTTGTGCATCCAGGAGGACCAAGTCCTTGGTGTGTTGGTGGCAGAGAGGTGAGAATCGTGCCTCCTTCCTCTGCCCTCTCCCCCCAACCTCGCACAACCGAAATGTGAGCAAGCTCTCACTCATCTGCTGAGTCTTCCATGCCCATCGCCAGTTCGTCCTCCATTTCTTCATGGGCTCCTGCACCTTCCTCAACAATTTTTGCTGATACTATGCGCCCTTGTTAATCCCTCTCCCCCACCGTCCCTTGACTTCCGCCTAGGTGCCGCTCACCGTCTGGACCTTGTAGACCTTATTATCCCTTCTGCATATGACTCCTCCTGTACTTCCTCCCCTTCCTCTTGGACCAACACCTGACTCCGAATAATGCATACAGTGTGCTCCATCTTGTAGATGACCAGAATTGTCACGCTGAGAATGGCATCGCCAGTGCTAAAGATCTTCGTTGATATTTGTAAACTGTGTAGAAGGGTGCATAGGTCCTTGATCTGACACCACTCCAGCAGCGTGATCTGCACCACCTCTGGATCAAGTTAGCCCAGGGTATACGTCATACCGTATTTCAGCAGGGCTCTGCGGTGCTGCCACAGACGCTGAAACATGTGCAGATTCAAATTCCTGCGTGTCGGAACATCGCATTTCAGGCGTTTAACCGCCAGCCCTAAGACTTCAGGAGCGATGAAAGTTGTTGAGCTGCTGGGTGCGAAGGATGAAAGTGAGCACATAGCAGCGTGCCCGCTGCACAAGGCCATGTAGGCCGGGATGGTATTTTAAAAATTGTTGGAGAATCAGATTCAACACGTGAGCCATACAAGGCACGTGTGTCACGATGCCCTGACGAAGGGCCGCAGCCAGGTTTGCATCATTGCCGCACACGGCTGTTAAGTCACCAACGTAGTCCACTCAATCAATTTGTACTCCGGTCGCCAGGTGACAACGTGTTCCTTTCGTGCATAGTGCTGATGATGGGAAAGGAGTCGATGCCTGCGGCGCAGGTGGACGCAGGTTATGGTCACCCACTGGGTTGCGTTACCTTGACAGATACAGAACCACAGGCTGAATGTAGGTGGCGGGTATCTCACAGATGAAGTACCATCATTCAGCTACAACCAATGGGAAGACACAACACCCTTTTTTAGGCCCCTCCTGCCTGCAGACCACTGCCAGACAAAGCTATGAACCTCTTGTTACTGTTACCCCCAGTTCAGTTTTATGAGTTTGTGTGCTTGTTACCTGACTACTTTTCCTGCTTGCTGTTTATGCACCTCGTTGGCCGATCCGCATTTCACCTCTGCTTGTTTTCTGATTAAGTCCTGGCCATCCCATTCTGTCCCTCTTCCTCAATTAATGTTTTTGACCCTGCATGACTACTATTCTCTGGAACTGCAGCCTTCCACAGGTATTGATCAACTTGGGCCCTGTGTAATTCCAAATCACTGTATAGGGGTTAAAGGGTTTCAGGGTTCTGGGTGTCCAGCTTGGTGAGTGGCTTGCCTGTAGCCTATCCTTTACAGCCCATCTGAGTGTGTCGATCCAGGCAGGCGTTACACCGTGCCCTCTGCAGAAGGCCATGTAGGCCGGGATAGTATTTTAAAAATTGCTGGACAACCAGGTTCAACACGTGAGCCATACAAGGCACGTGTGTCACATTGCCCTGAAGAAGGGTCGCAGACTGGTTTGCATCATTGGCGCACCCGACCTTCCCTGACTGCTGGTTGAGTGTAGACAACCATTGATGAAACTCGGTCTCACTCTCCAGAGCTAACCGTCCACAATTCCTCAGCGGTGTCTCATATTTCCCCTACATTTCAAAGTAAACATTTGACCGCATGATGGCCTTGAGCTCTGCTGCCAGCATAGTAAGGAGGTGTGTGGGATTCCTTGGGCGCAGTTACAAGGAAGGGTGGCCTGACCACACAGGGTTTGGGCCGAGGTGGAGGACCCACACGGGGTTAAGGAGGCAGAAGCAGTGGAGGAACTTGTACATACAGAGGAAGGATTGACACACAAGTCGTGGGGACGGCAAGACTTGTACAGCAAACCCTTCTCCATCTCTCACCATAGTTACCCAGTGCCCAGTCAGCAACATGTAACTCTCCTGTCCATGCTTACTGGTCCAAGTATCTGTGGTGAAATGCACCCTGTCACACACAGAGTTTCTCAAGGAATCGGTGAGGTTGTGTGCGACCTGCTGTGGTAGCGCGGGCACGCCTTTCTTGGAGAAGGAGTGACGACTGGCCATCGGCTCTTGGGGCACTGCAATGGGCATAAGGTCTCAAAAATCCTCGGTCTCAAAAGGGTGTAAAGGCAGCCTTTCTGTTGCCAACAAGTTGCAGATGATGAAACTCAACCTCTTAGGCATGTCATGCCCTTCGAAAATCATGTAAAACACAGCGAGGGGACTCCAACCACAGTCTCCCTCGTTGCCACTAATTGGGCCACACACACCCCACTTGACTGGCATCAGTTGACCCCCCTTTTGAAAAAGAAAAAGATGCTTTGCATGAAGCACTCTCAAAAATACGCGTGCCTTTCCCGTCCCCTGGATGACCCAGGGGAAGAAAAGTCCTCTGAGAGCCATGACTTGTTCATCTTGGTTCTTTTAGAAACACAGCGAGGGGACTCCAACCACAGTCTCCCTCGTTGCCACTAATTGGGCCACACACACCCCACTTGACTGGCATCAGTTGACCCCCCTTTTGAAAAAGAAAAAGATGCTTTGCATGAAGCACTCTCAAAAATACGCGTGCCTTTCCCATCCCCTGGATGACCCAGGGGAAGAAAAGTCCTCTGAGAGCCATGACTTGTTCATCTTGGTTCTTTTAGAAACACAGCGAGGGGACTCCAACCACAGTCTCCCTCGTTGCCACTAATTGGGCCACACACACCCCACTTGACTGGCATCAGTTGACCCCCCTTTTGAAAAAGAAAAAGATTCTTTGCATGAAGCACTCTCAAAAATACGCGTGCCTTTCCCGTCCCCTGGATGACCCAGGGGAAGAAAAGTCCTCTGAGAGCCATGACTTGTTCATCTTGGTTCTTTTAGAAACACAGCGAGGGGACTCCAACCACAGTCTCCCTCGTTGCCACTAATTGGGCCACACACACCCCACTTGACTGACATCAGTTGACCCGCCTTTTAAAAAAGAAAAATATGCTTTGCATGAAGCACTCTCAAAAATACGCGTGCCTTTCCCGTCCCCTGGATGACCCAGGAGAAGAAAAGTCCTCTGAGAGCCATGACTTGTTCATCTTGGTTCTTTTAGAAACACAGCGAGGGGACTCCAACCACAGTCTCCCTCGTTGCCACTAATTGGGCCACACACACCCCACTTGACTGGCATCAGTTGACCCCCCCTTTTGAAAAAGAAAAAGATGCTTTGCATGAAGCACTCTCAAAAATACGCGTGCCTTTCACCTCCCCTGGCTGAGCCAGGGGAAGAAAAGTCCTCT
This sequence comes from Anomaloglossus baeobatrachus, assembly GCF_048569485.1. Lineage (NCBI taxonomy): Eukaryota > Metazoa > Chordata > Amphibia > Anura > Aromobatidae > Anomaloglossus > Anomaloglossus baeobatrachus. The sequence goes on along the minus strand of NC_134356.1, from coordinate 501,663,719 downwards.
GAGAGCCATGACTTGTTCATCTTGGTTCTTTTTTCAAAAGCGAGGGGACTCCAACCACAGTCTCCCTCGTTTCCACTAATTGGGCCACACACACCCCACTTGACTGGCATCAGTTGACCCCATTTTCAAGATGGTAGAGAAATGGGGTATTCAGCTCACCCATGCGAAGTCCTCCAGTCTGCGGTGGATGCACGTAGTCCCTCGGACAGGCAGGTCCGGTTCCAGGATAAGTAGCAATAAAAAGTGAGTGGGACTCAGCACCAATGCAAATGGATAAAAATCTTCATGCTTTATTTGAATAAATTTAAAAATAGAGAAAGGGTCACAGATCATCCAAAACCGCCATGCGGCTTGCCGTGCGGCTTGACGCGTTTCGGACACAAAGGGGGAATTTAAAAACAGTCCTTAATCTTAAGCCATGTGGGATTGAAGGCAAGGAGTATATATAGCACTTTAAGAAGCAGTAAAACACAAAAGCAAGGTGGGAAACAGGAAGTTGAGTGACAGCGTGTCTGAGGCTTCCAATCATAGATGTTGGTGGGCGGGTCTATATCGTACAGTAAAATAAATTAAAAAAATGGCGTAGGATCCCCCCATATTTTGGTACCAGCACATATAAAGCCCCACAGTTGGGGGCTGGTATTCTGAGGCTAAGAATACTCATGGTTATTGGCCACTCCCAAGCCTAAAAATATCAGCCAGCAGCTGCTCTGAATTGCCGCATCCATTTGATGCGACAGTCCTGGCATTTTACCCTGCTGTTTCCGATTGCTCTGGTGCAGTGGCAATTGGGGAAATGAGGGAGTTAATGGCAGCCTACAGCAGCCACTAAGTTATGGATTAGTAATCGCAGGTGTCTATGAGACACCCCCATCACTAATCTGTAAGTGAAAGTAAATAAACACAAAGACCGAAAAAATCCTTTATTTGAAATAAAAGACAAAAAGCACCCTCTTTCATCCTTTATTAACCCCAAAAACACCCCTGCAGGTCCGACATAATCCACGCGAGGTCCCACTACGCTTCCACCACTGCTACATCTGAAGTTCACAGTAAGCACCATAGAGCATGACTGCCCACTGTGACGTTCAAGCAGCAACTGAGCTGCGATCAGGGGTGACCTCACTAGGGTTAGTCGCGGCTACAGCTGGAGTCCTCCACCTGTGACCGCAAATCCCCTGAGTGAGATCACCGCTGATCACGCGGCTCACTTCAGTTGCTGCCTGCAGCTCACAGTGGGCAGTCATGTTCTATGGCGCTCACTGTGAACTTTAGATGCAGCAGTGCTGTAAGTGTCATGGAACTTTGTGTGGATTACGTCGGACCTACAGGGAAGTTTTGGGGGTTAATAGAGTTGTGAAAGAGTGTTTTTGTCTTTTATTTCAAATAAAGGATTTTTTGAGTGTTTGTGTTTATTTACTTTCACTTACAGATCAGATTAGTAATGCGGGGGTCTCATAGACCTCTCCCATTACTAATCAAGGGCTTGGTGGCAGGTCTGAGCTGCTATTAACTTCTTATTACCCCATTTGCCATCGCATCAGGGCAACGGGAAGAGCCGTATCCAGTGCCAGAGTTGGGGCAGCTAATGGATGCGCCACTTATGGGGCGGCTGTGGGCTGCTATTGTTAGGTTGGAAAGGACATTCTGTCACGCTCCCGGTGTCCCAGCAGCGCTCCTTACCTACTAAGTCGGTCTCACCATCCAGGCACCGCTCCGTAACCACTGAGCCAGTCACACCTGCATCGCACCACCGCTCCTTCCTCACTGGTCCAGCCCATGCGTCCACCGGTCACGCCTGCCATTCCCGCTCATACTCCCCAGAGTCCTGTTCCTGGTCTCAGGAGTCTGATTCTGACTAATGTTCTGTATAGGACCGGGCCGCGCCCACTCACCTGGTCTTATAGCCCCAGCACTGCTGCAACAGGAAATGACCTGAGGCTGTGCTGAGTATATAAGACTGGCCTCTCCATGTGGGCAGGGCCTGATCATTGTTTGTGTTTCTATGCCTTGTCTTGTGAGCTAGGTGCTCGGGTCTTTGTTCCTGTTTCCTATTACTGCCTTAAAGTACGCTGTGATCTTAGTGACCTGGTCCTGTCTTTGCTTCCTGATACCTGCACCCGTTCCTGCCACGTTAGTGCTCCAGCTACCGTGTACCTTGCCCTCCAGGTGGGGTGCTCGGTCCAGTGGATCCACCTCCTGGGCCTACCAGTCCTCCCTGGCCCTCACAGTATGATCAGGCTATGGATCCCGCTGGAGCGCAAACATCAGAGCTGTCTGAGCTGCGCCAGGAGCTGGCACAACAGCGCGAAACCCTGAACCGGATGCTGAAGTTCATGACGTCCGTGGACCACCGTTTATATGCGCTGCAGATCGCCGCCGCTTCTCAGTCCACGCAGCAACTAGTCTCCAGGTCCGAACCAGTTGTCTCCATGGCCTCGCAACTTCGCCTTGCTGCTCCGCCTCGCTACGCAGGGGATCCCAAGTCCTGCCGCGGCTTCCTGAACCAGTGCTCCTTGCACTTCCAGTTGCTCCCGAACTTGTTCACCTCAGACCAGGCCAAGGTGGCGTTCCTGATGTCACACCTGGAAGGTGAAGCCCTGGCCTGGATTAACCCCCTGTGGGAAAATGAGGACCCAATGATCACCGACATCCAGGAGTTCCTGCAAGCTTTCCGAAGTACCTTCTATGAGCCCGGACGAACTACCGCAGTGACCTCTTCGCTTCTCCGGCTACGCCAAGGGTCCCTGACCGTCGGCCAATACGCCATCCAGTTCCACACGCTCGCCTCTGAGATGGGCTGGAACAATGAGGCCTTGACGGCGGCCTTTTGGGAAGGTCTCTCTGGCCGCATCAAAGACGAACTAGCCGGCCGTGACGTTCCACGAACCTTGGACGCTTTGATTTCCCTGGCCACTGGGATTGACCTCCGTTTTCAGGAGCGTACCAAAGAGATAGTCCGGGAGAAGCGACCACCTTGCCACATCTTGCCCCCACAGAGGTCTGCCGCTCCCTCGTCCCTGCCTTTCCGTGACTTATCGCCAGAACCCATGCAAGTGGACTGTCTGACCCAAGCCAAGCAACGCCATGCAGAACGGCTCGCCCGGGGCCTGTGCTTCTATTGCGGAGACGGTTCACATATGCTTCGAACATGCCCTAAGAAACCTGGTAGACCCCAGGTCCAAGGGATGGTGGGAACCGCCACCCTTGCCACCGAAATCCCTTTGGTTCCAGTTAAACAGACTGTCCGGGTGACGACAGAGGGGACCCGGTTTTCAGCTGAGGCCCACATCGATTCCGGGGCAGCAGGCAACTTTATTCACCAGGCCACGGTAGACAAATACCAGGTCCCTGTCACCCCGCTGAAGAAGCCTCTCTGGTTCGCCTCAGTGCACGGCAAACCGCTCTACGAACCTGTCCGGTATACCACCGAGCCCGTGAACCTCCAGGTTGGCACTTCGCATACAGAGACCATCGCCTTCTATGTGATCCCGAGGATGGCTCCTGAGCTCCTGTTGGGCCTGCCCTGGCTGAAACTCCATGACCCTGTTATTGGTTGGCGCTCTGGCGCGATTACCCGCTGGAGTCCCTTGTGCCACGAAACCTGCTTGTAGCCTGTTCCTCAACCCCTGGCACTTGACTCAGTCAAGCTGCAGGATCCTGAAGAAGAGACTATGCTATCCAGTGATGTTCCACCGCCCCAGGCATCCGAGACCTTGATTCCACCATCTTCTGGAGATGAGACTTTGATTTCACCGCCTTCTAGAGATGAGACTTTGAGTCCAGCGGCTACTGAGGATGAGACTATGGCTGATACCCGGTCCGAGACGCCTGATCCGGTCGTCCAAGATTCCAGTTCTGCTTTTGACTGTCCTTCCCTGTCCGTTGCCTCCCTTGTCGCTGACATGGGTTCCCAGATACGGGACATAGTGGCCATGAAAACGGTCCGGGGTAAGCAGTCCTTCCTGGTCGATTGGGTGGATTGCGGTCCTGAGGCCCGGTCCTGGTTGTCCCGGAAGTACGTTGCTGCCCCTCTTCGGTGTGCCTTCATGTCTCGGCGGAGGAGAGGGGGGCTTCAAGGGGGAGTACTGTCACGCTCCCGGTGTCCCAGCAGCGCTCCTTACCTACTAAGCCGGTCTCACCATCCAGGCACCGCTCCGTAACCACTGAGCCAGTCACACCTGCGTCGCACCACCGCTCCTTCCTCACTGGTCCAGTCCATGCGTCCACCGGTCACGCCTGCCATTCCCGCTCATACTCCCCAGAGTCCTGTTCCTGGTCTCAGGAGTCTGATTCTGACTAATGTTCTGTATAGGACCGGGCCGCGCCCACTCACCTGGTCTTATAGCCCCAGCACTGCTGCAACAGGAAATGACCTGAGGCTGTGCTGAGTATATAAGACTGGCCTCTCCATGTGGGCGGGGCCTGATCATCGTTTGTGTTTCTATGCCTTGTCTTGTGAGCTAGGTGCTCGGGTCTTTGTTAGTGTTTCCTATTACTGCCTTAAAGTACACTGTGACCTTAGTGACCTGGTCCTGTCTTTGCTTCCTGACACCTGCACCCGTTCCTGCCACGTTAGTGCTCCACCTACCGTGTACCTTGCCCTCCAGGTGGGGTGCTCAGTCCAGTGGATCCACCTCCTGGGCCTACCAGTCCTCCCTGGCCCTCACACATTCCCACCCTAATAATATCAGCTCCCAGCCAGTTGCTTGCTGTACCTTGGTTGGTTTTAGAAAAATGGGGGGAACACACATAATTTTTTTTTAACTAAATCAAACAATTTTTAAAAAAAAGCATGGGATCCCCTCTATTTTTCATAACCAGGAAAGGTACAGCAGACAGATGAAGCTTGCAGCCCGCAGCTGCTGCTGTTCCTGTGCTGTATATGAAAAATGGGGGGGACCCCACATAATTTCTTTACCAATAGCTGGCCATGCTAGCTCTCACTCTATCAAGCTATTTTGCTATTTCTTTCCTTCTCTCTATTCTATCTGTTATTTATTATCTATTCTATATGTTCTTTCTATCTATTAATAGATTAGACTTAAACAGCAAATTGGGCAATATCGTGGTAAAAATGCGTTTTTTGGATGTGTTTTTGCCGGGTGCATTTTTTTTGGGCCAAAAAGTGCATCTTTGTGGTCACACAAAGATGCAGTGTGCGCACATATCCTTACTGCAGTAGTGCAGCACAGATAGTTTGTTTTTCAAACAATTGGGTCACACACTACAAGTAAAACGTGCTGATGTTATTCCCAGTGTAAGCCGTTCAAACATTGCAAGTGTACCTGAGCACCCGAGCCCAAACCTTGATTTTTTAGGTTGATGTTTGGTCCGAAAATTGAACCTCAGGTTCGCTCTTCTCTAGCCAGGGCCACCACAACAGTTACAGACTTTTTTTTAGATATGCAGTAATAAAGCACTGTATAAAGAAGGTTAATGGGAACGCATGACCACGAAGGAAAAATCCATTATGGCAGGATATTAAAATATTCTGTCAGGATTTAGCTGTGCCTAATATGTGCATATGACTTAAAAGGTAGTATTGAAATATTTATATGTGACGCCCCTGGACTATCAGGTCGTCACAGGGTATTGCACAATCTGCCCTCCCGTGCAGTATCCACCTCCTTCTTGGTTATGGGTCCCCAACTATATGGTGTTGCCTACATCAGCTAATCAAATCCTAGGTACACTCTGCACCACACCCACCAAACACACCAGTGGACGGCCTGAGTGAAATAGGGTCGCCCACTTGGGGGGTTCGAAAGGGGAGGTCAGGAGTATCAGGAAAAGGAGAGTGGTGTGTTGGAAGTGAAAGAGAGAGGAGGTCAGGAGCAGGGCTCCTAGGAAGCTATCTAGGTGGCAGACGGTGGTCTGGGTCTAGAGGAGCTGGACCTCCGGTTGCAGGGGATCTTTGCAAGGGGCACGGATCTGTTGAGGAGGACAGCCGGCGGCCTTGCACCATCACCGGGCTGGGACCAGGGCACGACGGGGTACGATCCGCGGATCTGGATCCGAGCAGCTCGGCTGCTGGCACGGGGGCAGCACATATACCCTGAACACCCACTTTATTAGAGACACCCACCTCATAGAGCATTGGACTTTCATTGATTCAGAAATTTGTTATGGTGTAATTTCTGCTAGGTGGTGAAATATGTCTGCAATAATATTGGCCCATGCTAACAGGATAGCTTCTTGCAGTTTGCTGCAAAAAATTGGGGTATTATGATGCTCCAAAAAGCCTGCCTTACTTTGTCTCATAGATGTTCTATAGGAATAAGATTTGGTGAATATGAAGGAAAGTGAAGTAAGAAATTATTCCGGTCATCTTTTTGGAACCAGTTCATTACTATATGACGCTTGTGGCATGGCGCATGGTCCAGCTGAAGGTATTCTTCCGCCAAGAGGCTAACACTAACAACTACCATGAAGAATTATACTTGATAGGTCAAATGCTCTGGTAATTCTTAGTTGCCAAATGTACATCCACAGGTATCAGAGGACCCAAAGGTAAACCAAAATCAGTCTCCACTTTTACAAGGTTATGCGCAAGCCTAAATCCAAAGAAGATCTCTGGTTTGTTCTCCAAATGTTTGGAAAAACCTCACAACAGATTTCCTAAAAAACTGTGTGCAAGTATATAAAGAAGAATTGATGTCTTTGATGCTGTCTTAAAGGTGGTCACACCAAATACTGATTTGATTTAGAATTTTCTTTTGCTCGCTCACTTTGCATTTTGTTAATTGATAGAACTAAACTATTAAAGTGGTATTCTCAAGTTGAAACAACAATTGCTATGGATAGGACAACTTCAACAACCAACAAGCCTGAGAACCAGTACTCTGAAGAGCCCCATGTGAATGGAACCATGGTCAATCATGCGCACTGATGCGCCATTCATTCTTAATGGGACCGCTGAAGATTCTTCAGCACGCCTGTAAGAATTATTGCATGCAACTAGTGATGGGCGGACTCGCAGATACAAGGGATCGGCGGGTCCAACCAGGTATAAAAAGAAAACCTGGTTTAGGCACGGAATTGATCCTGGATATCTGCTGGATGCCGATCCCCAAATAATAGAAAGGGGGGCCAGCACGATCTGAGAGTGGCATGCATCATATAAAAGTGCAAATTCACAAATTTATTCCAACTGTACTATAATACAAAATGAGATTTTTAGCAAATAATTGATCAATTATTTGAGCCACCTCTGCCACTTCACGGCAAATCTCAATAGAGGGTCCTACTCTATATTATGTATTTCATGTGCCATGTGGCCTCCTAGATAAAAAAAAAATAATTAAAAGCAGAACCATATTGAAGCAAACATACCTGTAACCTATATATAACCGTTTCCATGATGCAAAAAGAGGCAACTGCAGATAAAAGATCAGCCCAGGTCCCAGCGTGTGTAGCAAACGCCGCACACACCAGGACAATATCAGAACTGACCTTCACAGTGCCAGACCAGCAGCCATAAATAAAGGCGGACCAGATCCAAGTATTTTGCTTAATTAGCATTGCCTGTAGAAAAGGGTGAGGCAATGAATGTGAACAGCCACCAACAGGAGGAATATATTGCAAACCAAAGTCAGGCGTGCATGGCATAGTGGTGGTCAGCCACCAGACCAATGTAGCATAACTACAACCATAACAGAGAAAGGGGGGCCAGCATGATCTGAGAGTGGCATGCATCATATGAAAGTGCAAATTTAAAGATTTATTCCAATGCCAATCCAATTTAATCCGGATGCCGAACCCCATATAAGTCTATGGGGACACAAATCAGGCTCTTAAAATGGTGGTAGAAAGGAAAGGGAAATTGAAGTAATGCTAATTTCGAGGCCACTCATTATCTTTCATGCATATGCATTTCTTCACCCGCCCACCGGCAGTTCTGGCATGTCTGATTGGTTGCAGTCAGACGCACTCCCATCTTCTGTAACAGAGTGTCTGACTGCTTTCAATTCGAGATGCTGTCTGTGTGTCTATATTGGTGAAAAAATAAATGAATAAATAAATAAATTGGCATATAATTCCCCCATATTATGATACCCAGCACAAATAAAGCATATGGCTACAGTCTACAGCTCTCAACCATGTGCTTATCTTTGCTATGTATCAAAATAATAGGGACTGCATGAGGCTTTTTAAAAAATTATTTAGATAAATTATTTTAAAAAAACGTTGTGCGGTTCCCCCCCCCCCAAAAAAAAATGTTGATACCGAACCTAGACAAAGCCAACAGCTGGAAGCTGGTATTATCAGACTGGACCCATGCTTATTGGGCCCCCATCCTAAAAATAGCAGCCTGCAGCCACCCAGGATTGTCGCATCCATTAGATTTGACAATCCCAGCACTTTACCCAGCTCATCTCAATTGACCTGGTGCGGTGGTAATCGGGGTAATAAGGGGTTAATGACAGCTCACAGCTGCCACTAAGCCTTAGATTAGTAATGGAAGGTGTCTATGAGATACACCCCCTTTACTAATCTGTAAGTGAAAAGAAATAAACACAAACACCAAAAAAATCTTTTTTTTTAATTTATTTATTTATTTAAATAAAATACAGAAAATCCCACCCTCTTTCACCCCTTTATTAACACAAGGTTCCACGACAATTTCAGCTCTCCTCAGCCTGAGAATACCAGTCCCCAGCTGTCGGCTTTATCATGGCTCAGAATCAAAATTAAGGGGGACCGCATGCCGATTTTTAAAACTATTTACTTAAATAATTTTTTAAAAAGCTGCATGGGATCTCTCTTGTTTTGATACACAGCCAAAATAACCACACGACTGGGGGCTTTAGCCTGTAGCCAAATACTTTATCTGTGCTGGGTATCATAATATGGGGGGACCCTACGCCAATTTTTTTTAATTTCTTTGTTTCTTTACTTTACACTAATATAGACACACCGACAGCATCTCTGATTGAAAACAGCCAGACACGCTGTAACACAGGGTGGTGGTATGTCTGACTGCAATCAATCAGAAACGGGGGACTGTCAGTGGACGGGGGAAGTAGTGCATATGCATGAGGGTAATGAGCGGTCCCGAAAATAGTGTGAGCAGCCGGGAAGCAGTGTACAGCTGCATGGGAGACTCAGTAAGTATAATGAGCCTGTGCTCCCCTTTTTTTCTTTATTTTTATTTTATTTTTTTTAATCACCAGAGTTACCCGGATCGTTACCTGAAGTTTTTGAGAATTTCAGGTCCGGGGTTGATGTTTGGGTACTTTTGAACCCGCGCGGATCAGGACTTTTACAGTCTGGGTCCGCCCGTCACTACATACAACAGCAGCATTAGCTTTTTCAGCATTTTGTGCTACAATATCATGGTTGTGGAATCAGACTAGATTGGCTAGCCTGTACTCCTTAAGGCTGCTTTACACAGTACGACCGACTGTGCAATTTCACAATCGATCGTACCCGCCCCCGTCCTTTTTGCGTCACGGGCAAATCGCTGCCCGTGGCGCACAAAGTCGGTAACCCCCGTCACACATACTTACCTCTCGTGCGACCACGCTGTGGGTGGCATCTGTCCACTTCCTGGAGTGGCACATGACCGCCGGTCAATGGAAGCGGAGGGGCGGAGATGAGCGGGACGTAAACATCCCGCCCACCTCCTTCCTTCACATAGCCGGCGGCGGCCGCGTGACGCAGGTGAGCTGCTGTTCATCGTTCCCGGGGTGTCACACAGAGCGGCGTGTGCTACCCCGGAAACGATAAACAACTAAATGAAACGATATTATGGAACCTAGCGAGCAGTACACGACTCACGATTAGTGAGCGATACCGCGTCGCTAGGAGGTGTCACACAGGCCGGCATCGCCAGCGATGCCGGATGTGCGTCACAAAAACCGTGACCCCGACGATCTATCGCACGATAGATTGTCTGGTGTAAAGCAGCCTTTAGAGGTATCGATAAACCTTAAGCCCTCTGGCTGCATAGCTACCTGTAAGGCACACAGGCTAGCCAATCTAGTCTGATTCCACAATCATGCTAATAATAATAATAATAATTAATAATAATAATTTTATTCATTTATATAGCGCTATTAATTCCATAGCACTTTACATACATTGTCAACACTGTCCCCATTGGGGCTCACAATCTATAGTCCCTATCTGTATGTCTTTGGAGTGTGGGAGGAAACCGGAGACCCCGGAGGAAACCCACGCAAACACGGGGAGAACATACAAACTCCTTGCAGATAGTGTCCTTGGTGGGATTAGAACCCAGGACCTCAGTGCTGCAAGACTGCAGTGCTAACCACTGAGCCACCGTGCACCAATTGTCATTAACTGGAACACTTTGGGTAAGTACTACAAATGCATTTTGTCCCCCATTAAAAAAAAAAATCAAAAGAAGATTGAAACCAACAGGATAACTATACATCCAACTATACATACAGAATAAGGAGCTAAAACAATCCTACAATCCTAGGTATTCAGGAAACAATGTACCAACATTTAGGGCTGCTAATCATGGTGCGCTGGAGAACATTTTGAACCTTTTATGTCTATTGTTTGGCCCTCTATCTTACACACTTAGTTTGGTGGCACAACCATTGCTGTATCATATTAGGATGATGTATCCACCTATCTGGAAGGAATCTTTGGGAATATTTCCCTCAACTCTGGGCATATTTGTCTCAGTATCTATCCTATACTGATTCATGGACATTAAATACCTTTTATCATGATTGAATACACCTGCCTATGAAGTTCAATGAGGTTACAAAACCAATTTAGTGCTTCAGTAAAAAGTAGTTAGGAGTGTTCAAATCAAGAAATTGATAAGGGTTTTTGCAAAAGGAGGATCTACAAAATAGTCACTTTTATGTTGAGGTGCCCATACTTATGCACCTGTCAAATTTTGTTTAAATGCAGATTGCACATTTTCTGTTAGTACAATAAACCTCATTTCAATCCAGAAATATTACTCAGTCTATCAGTTATTAGATATATGAAACTGAAATAGCTGTTGCAAAAACCCAAATTGTTATAAAGAAAAAAGGTTAACATTAATAGGGGTGCCCAAACGTTTTCATATGACTGTAGGAAAAGTTCCCCAAAAAACAGAGGTAGCAGGACAGGATTGTATAGGCATGTCTGTCCAGAAGATTGAAGAGCAAATAAAACAGATGTTATTGTTTTGTATAAAATATCTTAGTGTCATGTGTTGCCTTGCCATGTCTATGACGGCGACCGACTGCGAGCTGGCGGATCCTATTCAGCCCTATACTGACAGGGTGAGGTGCTGACTGAGGTCCACTCTGCATTGGACAGGAGGACCATCTGACCACCATTTACAGTTTTCTTGAGGGATCTGTTGGCAGGACACAGAAAACTAAAAGGTGACCTGAATTATGTGCATTGTCACGAGATGGTAACATCCCCTGATGAACCCCAAACAAAGTGGGGGAAACGCGTCGGGAATCTTTTGTGAGGTTGTTGTCCAGCAAGATAAGTTTACCCTACTGGGATTTAATTCTTACAGGTCCATATTAATGCTGTTGGTCATCTGCACTGGGTAGCAGATTTTTGACAGCTACCTGTTAGCTCCTTCTCACCCTTTAGATTACCTGAGGGGAGCATATTTACAACTACTTTGTATGGGGATTTTCCCTATGACCAACAAACATATCAAATATCTATTAGCATATTGACTATGCACCTAGTGTGATTGAATAACCCTGACTTCAGCACTAACCACACTTTCTGGGCTTTAGGTCAATTATTGACACACAGGCAGATTTAGGGCTTACTAGGGATAGCCGACGAGAAGCGGGGGCGCCCGAAACCTTATGGTGTTTACCTCCGCAGCCAGGAAGGAGAAGGACTAGCGATCTATGACCTGGCCTTGTCCAACATCCTAGTTGATATTACGATTACTATCAAGAAGAACTACTCTGGGCTATCCATAATCTCCCTAGTGTAATATCCCCTTAGAGTATATCTAGCTCTGCACGACTGGCTGTGTGTTCACTGACCGATAGAGCTACATATGACGAGATATAGCTTGAATTAATATTTTTAATGTTTATAAATAAAAATTGTTTTTAGAGTAATCAGTTTTTGGTTTAATAGCTGGTGTACGCACCCCTGAAGACCCAAGTAAATGTCGCACTCCCTGACCGGGGCAGAAAACAAACACAAGTTCAGTTTAGTAAACTTTAGCAACCACACCTCCCTGACGAAGGCCACGTGCCGAAACACGTGTTGGTTTGGCGTCGGCAAGGCAATAGGACATGACCACAGGTAACCCCGCTCATTACTCCTCTTTGTCATCTGATCGTATGCCCGGGTTTTAATCCAGCTTTCATTTATCATATCCATTATGTGTTTGCGCTTGGATATGAATATCTAGAATGGCCCTTGCGTCACATAACCGTCCTGCAGCCCTTATTATGTACCCTGTATGTATACAGCTATAGTATCTCCACTTGGATTCACTATTCATATATCTTGTGATAACGCTGTTACTCATTCTTTTGCACTATAGTTCTGCACTTTATTTATTGTGCAATACTGTTTAATTATATTATCTCACTATCAATTTAAATATTATTTATTATTTCTACCCCTATGCAAATTTGTGCTGCATACATTGATCTCCTGGCTATTGGGCATAGATATACACACTTTAATCTTGGGCTTTTATGATCATTTTCATCTTTGGAACTATTTATATATGTCTATGATCATGTACTTTTTTGTCCTCTGTCGTGCTGTTTGTGCTTTTTGCACTTTTATTATTATGTATTTAATAATTCATTAATAAAACCTGATTTTATTATGACTATGTGTGTTTTGGCTATACTTTGATAGGTTAAATCAATTTAGTAAAGTAGAGTGGCCATCCTTTGACTCCACTTTACAATTGCATAAAATCGTACATATTGCATAATAATATAGCACCCTTGCAATAGTTCAACAAGAGCTGGACATATCCATCATGACTTGCACAGTACAGACATGAACGTCCCATTATATAAAGTAGATAAATATATTAGGGCATGGCATGTATCACTGCAAATGACTGTACATCTAACATTTAGGGGTCTAGAATATGATGACCCTGTGGTTATAGCTGTAATCTTGTTACAGACATTTCACGGAAATTGAATAGTCCAGAAGCCTTACATGTTCTCACAGTACAAGAAAACTCACTAAAGTACGAAAGGTTTTTTAAAAAGGTTTTTGAGGAAGTCTGTCACCCCCCAAAAACAGAAATGAAAGCATTTATATATTCATGAAGAGGGTTAGACTAGTTTCACACTTGCATTGGACGGCTTCCGTAGCATTGCGTTGTGTAACGGATGCAACGGATGCGTTGCATATAGTGGCACAACGCAATGCTACGGATCGTACAAAATAACGGAAAGCGTTATTTATATATTTATTTTTTTCTTCTTCTTTACAGTACCGGCAGCCGACTATTGTGAACGATCAGCTGATCCCTCTTAATAGCCGGCGGCCGAGCGCTCTCACATGCCGGCGGCCGAGCGCTCAGCTGAGCGCTATCACATGCCGGCGGCCGGGCGATCAGCTGAGTTCCCTGACATGCCGGCGGCCGAGCGCTCAGCTGAGTGCCCTGACATGCCGGCGGCCGAGCGCTCAGCTGAGTGCCCTGACATGCCGGCGGCCGAGCGCTCAGCTGAGTGCCCTGACATGCCGGCGGCTGAGCGCTCAGCTGAGTGCCCTGACATACCGGCGGCCGAGCGCTCAGCTGAACGTTCGGCCACCGAGAAATAAAATAAAGTTTGTGTTTAAAAAAAAAAAAAAAAAAAAAAAGAGAGCATGCGCAGTGAAAAATAAAGGTTTCCGCTGCTCAAAAAAAGTTACATGCAGCGTTACATCCGCCTGGCGCAGCGTCAAAATAACGACGCTGCGTCGTCCAGCAGATGCAACGCTGACACTTGCGTTATAGTACGTCGTCCATACAAGTCTATGGAGAATAGCGCAGTACGTTAACGGACTGCGCTATTCTCCATAGTGATGGACTGCGCTGAACGCAAGTGTGAAAGTAGCCTTATAAAGATTACACCTGTGGTACTGATTTGACTTATGTTCTTTCATGTAAACTTGTTACATACGTACAGAAGGGGGCTCTGTTGCACCCTTGGTGTGGCCAAGTATTCGGTGCATTGTTTCACGCCTTCAATTTCTAATACCAGGGTGACACAAGCTTAGATTTTCTCACGCAAGAGAATCAAATTGATTGTGCAAATGACACTCCGATCAAACTGTAATCAGTGACAGCTTAGTGTGATCCGGTGCTCTCACATGAGACAATCAGAGGGCACTGTGAGGAGAAGCTGGTGTAAGGAGGTGCTGAGCTCTGAAGGCCCTGCCCTGAAGATATCAATTGTCGCCACCACAAGACAATGATGTCATTAATGCTGATGTGAATAATGTGTGTATTTTATCTATGTGGCAATTTAGTGGCCAGTTTTAGGTACTGCTCCCTAGCAAGGTACTAGATGTTGCCCAGCGAAAGGTGCAGTGAAATAGTAGACAATTAAGAATAATAGGAGTTAGACATAATACCTGTTTACCCAAAAATAAGACCTACCCCGAAAATAAGCTTTAGCAGGATTTTGGTTTTCTTTTTTCATACGTATGCTTAAAATATAAGCCCTGCTCCAAATATAAGCCCTAGTTGTGGTTCAATAAAGAAGTGTCCACGCAGCTAAAAAAGTTAAAGAATACAGCAGGACTCTTGATTAAAGAAAACAGTTGTTCCCAAAAGAAAGCAGACACCCTCATAAGAAAGCAGACACCCTCATAAGAAAGCAGACACCATCGGAAGAAAGCAGATTTCCCCCCAAAATAAAAATATCGCACTCACCTGACCTCACACAATTACAGTTGCAAGTGCCAATGGTGGATGGGCTCTCACACAGATCTACATCGCTATCAGGTCCCTCACCGTTCCAGCTGCTTTGCACTGCAGCTCACACAAACAGATCAGGTACCAGTATCCCTCCACGTGAGTCATACTGCATCCAGTCACCAGGGGGAGCATCTGCTGTAGAATGCAGGGGGACCTGACAGCAATGCAGATTTGAATGTGAGAGCCCATTCACCTGCCAACTTTAATTTTTTGGGGTCTGGTACCAAAGTACGATTCTTTTAGGGGGTGTTTGCTTTCTTTTGGGGGTAAACTTA
This sequence comes from Anomaloglossus baeobatrachus, assembly GCF_048569485.1. Classification (NCBI taxonomy): domain Eukaryota; kingdom Metazoa; phylum Chordata; class Amphibia; order Anura; family Aromobatidae; genus Anomaloglossus; species Anomaloglossus baeobatrachus. The sequence goes on along the minus strand of NC_134356.1, from coordinate 501,648,539 downwards.
ACAATACATAGAGAACAATAAATTTAACACTAGAAGTCCCAGAAATTTCGAGCTCCCTGGGTTCCAAAGGTAGAAATGGTAAATGACCCCTCTCTGGGACTTCTAGTGTTAAGCAGGTAATTGAAATATGGTATGTAGTCACCACTTTAGGACTGGTTCTGCACCACGAGAACAGCAGATCAGATAAGAAACTGTACATCTGCCACACAGAGTTTTGCTCAAAACTTGCCAAGAGTCATGGTGGCATCAGACGCTATTCACGCTACAGATTCTGACACTCCACCCTATGGTTTCTATGGTGTTTCAGGGTTACACCGGCAGGCTCGGGTGTTGACAAGCTGTGTGCTCATTCATAGTTAGGCTAGAAAGAATTAACCTCTGCTACCCTGCTGGTTACCTCTGGGATCACAGATTGTTGGAAACATCACATTTCTGTGGTGCCCCTGAGGGTCCAGTTGCCACAGAGGTACTGCACCTCAGCCATAGGTGTGATACCCCATTCCCTGGTAAGGAGGAGCACACAGGCCACAGTACACACACACTTTTAGTATAGCTACACCAGTTCAGGCCATGGTTAGGGTGAGATTGCTTCTTAGGGGAGCACAGTCCCGGAGCCAGTCTGGAGGTGGGGTTAGTTAGTGGGTGGACACTTAGAACGGAGTGCAGAATGAAGTAGGAAGCAGAGGGGAGAGGTCCTGAGGACTGGAGCCGGAGGAGCTAGTCCTAGGACAAGGAGAAAGAAAGAAAGAAAGAAAGAGAAAGAAGAAGAAAGAAAGAAAGAAAGAAACAAGGAAAGAAAGAAAGAAGGGGTCCTAGAGCCACGGGAAGTGAGAGATCCACCCGTGGGCATCCACAGCCGACGCACCGGTGTGTAGGGACTTGGCCACAAAGGGGTCCAGCCCCTAGACTAGTAGAGAACAACCAGGCTCAGCTAGCAAAACCGGAGTTTGAGGTAACTTCAGGTGCCGAAGCCACAACCACAAGCAAATCCACTGAAGTGGAGACCACAGAGGGCTGGGGGATTAGGCAGAAGAGCCTCCCAAAACAGGGTCCGTGGACGCCGGCTCAGGAAACTGTGTGAGACGCAGGGCAGGAGGGCGAAGCTAGCATAGTTAGACCACCAGGAAAGGGACACAGAAAGGGACACCGGTCTTGTGCCTCAAAATTACCTGGGGATTGGCTGGATCCCATCACTGCAGGACTCAGCTAGCAAAACCGGAGGTTGAGGTAACTTCAGGTGCCGAAGCCACAACCACAAGCAAATCCACTGAAGTGGAGACCACAGAGGGCTGGGGGATTAGGCAGAAGAGCCTCCCAAAACAGGGTCCGTGGACGCCGGCTCAGGAAACTGTGTGAGACGCAGGGCAGGAGGGCGAAGCTAGCATAGTTAGACGACCAGGAAAGGGACACAGAAAGGGACACCGGTCTTGTGCCTCAAAATTACCTGGGGATTGGCTGGATCCCATCACTGCAGGACTCAGCACTCCAAGAGCAGCATTTGACCATCCGGATGTTATAATCTGGAACTGACAACTGTGAGTAAAGAACGTGTGACTGCATACCGCTGTGTCCTTAATTCATTGTCTGCGCCGACAGCCTCGCGCTGTCTCAACATTTCACTGGCTAACAGCTGCCTACGGTTACCCTGGGGTCCCAGCTCCACCTGTGGGGAGCTGTACCATCTCAGCTGTGTCACCATCTGCCCCAGCGGTCCCGTCTAAGCAGCGTCGGCCATACCTGGCCGAATACCACAGGTGGCGTCACGATTCATCATTCCCTGTAACTTTAATTATTATTTAAATGACACCGCTAGGGTCACAGAGTCGGGCCCTGCCGCCGTGACCTCCCAACAGAACCGGCCCGGTTCCGAGTGTCCCCCAAACAGGCCCTGGCGGAGCATCTCATTTGCTCACCGCCTTTTTAAGATCGGGGAATCTGTCTTCCCACGCTGACTATAGTTTATTGCTGTGTCTGTGTGATCTTGTGTCCCAGTCCTGCTGGTTATTATATTGCTTGGAGTTGTTGTGTAGGTTTCCTGTCATCTTGTTGTTTCCTTCCTACTTTTATTTTCCTACTTTTATTTTCCTCCAAACCTCTTATTGTCTTATACCTCTATGTGAGCGTGCCGTGAGATAGAGTTTTGTTTCCCCTGTTTTTCTATCTTTGTTGGTGTTATAACACACCTGTCCTAGTCCTTCCCTGGTGTAGGGGAGGAAGGGTATAAGATCAGGGCTGGTCAGGAGCAGGGCCAGGAGGGCGGCTCAGACATCCTCACCTTGAGAGGTAATTCTGAGATCAGGGATAGTTAGGGTCCCCCTAGCCTGAGGGACAGTCTAGGAGCCCCTGTCTACAGCTTTCTCCTTAGCAACTGTGACAGTATCTTAACCAGTATTAGGATTAATACAAAATGTTGATTGTACAGAATGTAACGACATAATTATATTTGAATGAATGTTGATTTTTTTGTTCAAGAATAAATCTGGCTTGTTTTTCATGGGAAAATATAAGACGAACCCTAAAAATAAGCCCTAGTACATCTGTTGGAGAAAAAAAAAAAATATTAGACCCTGCCTTATTTTCGGGGAAATACAGTATATTGCAGAGACAATAGACAGGAGAGTAGAGTTAAGCGGGCTTTACATACTGCGACATCACTAGCCAATGCTAGCGATGGCGAGCATGATAGCACCCGCCCCTATCGTTATGCCGATATGTGGAGATCGCTGCCGTAGCGAACATTATCGCTACGGCAGCGTCACACGCACTTACCAGCTTGGCGACGTCGCTGTCACCGGCGATGCGCCTCCGTTCTAAGGGGGTGGTTCGCTCGGCGTCACAGCGACGTCACTAAGCGTCCGCTCAATCAAAGCGGAGGGGCGGAGATGAGCGGGGCGAACATCCCGCCCACCTCCTTCCTTCCGCATTGCTGGCATGTGGCAGGTTAGGAGAGGTTCCTCGTTCCTGCGGCGTCACACGGAGCGATGTGTGCTGCCGCAGGGACGAGGATCAACTTCGCCCAAGCGACAGCAGCGATAATTGGGAGAGGACCCCCATGTCAACGAGGAGCGATTTTGGACATTTTTGCAACGATCCAAAATCGCTCCTAGGAGTCACACACAACGAGATTGCTACAGCGGCTGGATGTGCATCACAAAATCCGTGACCCCAACGATATCGCTGTAGCAATCTCGTAGCGTGTAAAGCCACCCTTAGAGTTAATTTGAAAGAAGTTGTGTGCAAGCCTGCACACCGGAAGCCTAGAGTGGTTGTGGCCCCAAACCAGTATTAGAGACTGAAACGCAGGCCGGGACAGCAGAGTAGCCCTATCACACTGTATTGAGTATCAGACCCAAACCTGGGCAACTCGGGTTGCAACTGTTTCCAGCGGTACTTGTGCTGTTCCTAATTGCTTTAGTTAAAACTGTTATTTAATGTTTTTCATGCTTGTCTCTGCTGCCATCTACTGGTCAGACCTTTCGGCTCCTCTGTTTCTTTTGTCCAGCCCATGGGAGAGTTTTTGTGAGAATCACATCCATTGGAGCTGCTGAAGCAAAGTCTTCTGACCTTAGTGGCTTCAGAAACAAGCATCACAAAAGAAGCACAATGCCAGGTACTTGGATTACTGTACTCTGCATGTCCTAACCTTTGGAGAAAATAAACCACCATTGTTTCATCTCAGCATGTGCATGTTTAACTCTGGAGTGCTCTGGTCCTGTCTGTCTCACCTATAGGAAAACAAAGGTAAGATTCTCACACCATCCCACAACTACGCGCCTTCAATCGCCTTTAAGTGGGGACAGAACAGTACTAGCCCTATAGC